>NW_024884767.1:21754792-21783742 GCF_019232065.1 Centrocercus urophasianus | reverse complement strand
CATTGAGTGCTGCTGTGCCAGACATGTTAGAACTCCAGTATGAATTGGAGTCAAAAGCAGCCAAATGGTATGCCACCATTGACATTGCTAATGCCTTTTTCTCCATTCCTTTGGCCAAAGAATGTAGGCCACAGTTTGCTTTCACCTGGAGGGGCATTCAGTATACCTGGAATTGTTTGCCCCAGGGGTGGAAACATAGCCCAACCATTTGCCATGGGCTGATCCAAGCTGCACTGGAACAGGGAGGTGCTCCTGAGCTCTTACAGTATATTGATGACATCATTGTGTGGGGCAACACAGCAAAGGAAGTTTTTGAGAAAGGAGAGCAAATAATCCAGATCCTTCTCCGTGCTGGTTTTGCTATTAAGCGAAGCAAAGTGAAAGGACCTGCCCAGGAAATTCAGTTCCTGGGCATAAAGTGGCAAGATGGCCATTGTCACATCCTGACAGATGTGATCGACAAAATCACTGCTATGTCTCCGCCCACTAATAAGGAAGAGACACAATCATTTCTGGGTGCAGTGGGTTTTTGGAGAATGCATGTTCCAAACTACAGCCTCATTGTAAGCCCCCTTTATCATATGATGCGAATGAAGAATGAATTTACATGGGGTCCTGAGCAGCAGCAGGCTTTTGAGCAGATTAAGCAGGAGATAGCCCGTGCCGTGGCCCTAGGGCCAGTACGGATGGGACAGGATGTGAAGAACATCCTCTATACTGCTGCTGGAGAGAAAGGCCCCACTTGGAGTTTGTGGCAAAGAGCCTCAGGAGAGACCCAAGGCTGTCCAACTGGCCTTAGATGTTGCTGAGCGGGAGAGGTGGCCAATGCTCTATCTCTACACTGACTTATGGATGGTGGCAAATGCCGTATGGGGGTGGTTACAGCAGTGGGAACAAAATAACTGGCAAAGAAGGGGTAAACCTATTTGGGCTGCTGAACTGTGGAAAGACACTGCTGCCCGAATAAAGAATATGGTTGTAAAGGTGCACCATGTAGATGCTCATGTGCCCAAGAGTAGGGCTACTGAAGAACAGCAAAATAACCATCAGGTAGATCAAGCTGCCAAAATTAACGTGGATCAAATAGAGCTGGACTGGCAACAGAAGAGTGAATTATTTCTAGCTCGGTGGGCCCATGAGACCTCAGGCCATCAAGGAAGAGATGCAACGTACAAATGGGCTAGAGACCAAGGGGTGGACTTAACTATGGATGCTATTGCACAGGTTATCCATTATTGTGACACATGCACCACAATTAATTTTGTGTGTGCGTGTGTTTAATGTTTGGTAATTACTGTTTGTATATATATTAAGCATGATGTAGTGATGTAGAATAAGGAGTGGAATGTCATGGTTTTGTGAGTTTTGGCTTTCAGTATTCCACATCATAACATCATGTGGGGCACTGGGACTTTAACTGTCAATGCTCAAGTCCTGGGTACCTGCCCTGAAGAGAAGAAGAACTACATTCCCCAGGGGACCTTACGGTCAGGGAGAGGAGGTTTAACTCCTGGCAAGGTCACTTGAACTCTCTTTCTCGCCTGCCCTTCGTCGTGGACACTGCTCCCGTCTCCCTGCTGCTCAACTGGACTGCACATCTCACCTCAGTGTTGTGGTGAGGCCTATCCACCTTTCAGACATTCTCTCTCTCATTATATTTGATGAATTAGCTTCAAATCTGATTATATTGTATTATAGTGTGTTATCTTGCATTCCGATAATATACTTAGTAAATTAGTTTGTTTCTCCTCAGATCGGTGCCGCTGTTTTAATTATTTTGGGGTCTCCTATTTCCTTTTTTCCGGAGGCGCGGATCTGCGGATCCCTCCGCCCCGCTCATCACGGAACCGGGCTGAACCAGCCCGTAAACCGTTGACAAGGTGGAAGTTCACTTTTCTGAAGTTCAGGCTCCTGACTCAAATCTTTGAAGTATGACAGGATGAGGGGAAATGGCCTCAAGTTGTGCCAAGGTAAGTTTAGGTTGGATGACGTGCGGAATCAAACTCTGTAACCCAAGTAAGATTACAAAGCCGGTATGGTTTATTCAGAACTGTGCGGACCCTGGGTACAAGGAGAGATCCGCCTAACTTGCACACCATCTAGAAAGATCATGCTACAGATATAGGCGAAACTAATACACAATCAATAGTTTTCCCAGAATTCAGATACATATTCATTACACCCCCAAGAGTTCGTTAGAATGCAGACCCTCCCCTTTTGCATGTGCATAGTGGGATGAAGTTTTGTTGCTTTTCTTCAGGCTAGGGCTGACCCTGTTCTTTCTCCAGGTGCTTGACTGTTTTCGCTGTAAGCTCCTGGCCTTTCAGGGGGGCGTCCCCCCAAACTGGTTTCTTCTTGCCCTGTGGATATCTAATCACCTCCCTGCCAAAATGTCCTCGGGCTGTTCTCAAACCCTTATCTTTATGGCCTTCATCCCCCCACTATCCCAGACAGTGTCTGCCATCCCTTATTTTCTAACAAGCTCTACATTCTTGCTTCTATAAACTATCTCTAATTATTCCCCTTCACCCCCTTACTCTCAGTCACTGTGAAGCCTTCTTGCCCTTTTACTTTCACTTATGGGGCCTGTCTCACCTTTCAAGGATATCAAGAAAAAAATCATTACTGTAAGGGTTGTTAAGCACTGGAATACGCTCCACAGGAAGGTGGTTGAGTCACCATCCCTTAATGTGTTTAAAAACTGTTTGGATGTGGTGCTCAGGGACATGATTTAGCAGTAGGTTGTCAGAATAAAGGTAGTATAGTTAAGTTGCAGTTGGACTTGATGACCTATAAGGCCTTTTCCAACCTGAGAAATTGTATAATTCTATTCCTCACAATCATAAAGTCAACCAGAGCATGGTTATCAAAGCCCAGACTCCAATCTTAATTTCTTTAATGATTTTACTCCAAAGATACAAAGCTGGGAGGAGTGGCTGACACACTAGAAGGCTGTTCTACCATTCAGCCAGACCTGGACAGGCTGGAGACCTGGGTAGTAAGAAATTAGATGAGGTTTAACATAAGTAAGCGTAGAATCTTGCACCTAGGAAGGAATTACTGCGTCTATCAGCACAGGTTGGAGAATGACCTGCTGGAGAGGAGTTCTGTGGAGAAGGACCTGTGGGTCCTGGTGGATGACAGGTTGGCTCTGAACCAGTTGTGTCCCCTGGTGGCCAAGAAGGCCAATGGTATTAGAAGCATGGCTGGCAGGTTAAGGGAGGTAATCCTTCCTCTCTACTCTGCCCTGGTCAGGCTTCACTTGGAGTACTGTACCCAGTTGTGGGCTACCCAGTACAAGAAAGGCAAGGATCTCCTGGAAAGAGTCCAGGAGAGGGCCACAAAGATGATAAAAAGCCTGGAGCATCTCCCCTACAAGGAAAGGCTGTGTGACCTGGCTCTGTTCAACCTTGAGAACAGAAGACTGAGAGGGGATTTTACTTACATTTATAAATATCTTGAATGCAGGAAATAAAGGGATACAGCCAACCACTTTTCAGTGGTCTGTGAGGAGAGGACAAGGGGAAATTACCATAAATTTCAGCATAGGAGGTTCTGCACCAATATGTGAAAGAGCTTCTTCACAATGAGGTTGACAGAGCCCTCGAACAGGCTGCCCAAAGAGGTTCTAAAGTCTGCCTCTCTGGAAATATTCAAGACCCACCTAGGCATTTATCTGTGCAACCTGCTGTAGGTGGCCTGCTTTGGCATGGGGAGTTGGACATGATGATCTGTGGAGGTTCCTCCCATCCCCTACAATCTTGATTTTTATTTTTTTTTGATTTTTCATTTTTTACAAGCATTAGGTCCAGTAACCAAATGCCACCTCTGGTTGGCATTCTACCCATGAAGGGAGAGAAAACCATATTTGCAAATCTCCCTTGTTAGATTACAGTAACAAAAAAACAAAAGATCCAAACACATTTATCAGTTTTAACAACAGTCTCTGTTCAACTACGCTAAATTATGTCCTCAGTCTGTGAGAGTGCTCATCCAAAAGCATTGAAATCTCTGAAATTTCAAACAACCCTGCTTTTCTCAGACATGCTTTTATGCCTGCTCGACTTGCAAATGTGCTGCTCCAAGTTAGTAAATAAACAAGTCTGCAAAAAACAACTTTACCCAAAGCAAGTTTTCAGCCAAAACTTCATCACAGGAAAACAGACATGTCATGGACAAATAAGGTCATCCTGTTTTTTCATAGGACCCATCTTTTGCCCAGTATCCAGCCATCTGTTGTCATGGAAACAGTCTTCTCTTGCAGGTGTTTGAAACAATTCCAAGCACACCACAAAATTTTGTTGTTGTTGTTGTTGTTGTTGTTGTTGTTGTTGTTGTTTAAATGGTCAATTACAGTCTTAATGGTCTGTTCAATGCCTGGACCAGAAAGTTATCCTGAATAGACTCCAGGAGTCTCCCAGATTGTAGCTTACTGTATTGCTTTCCCAGCAGACATCTGAGTTTTAGAAATCCCCTATCAGAATGAGAACCTGTGAGCACAATGATTCTTGAAGCGGCAGCAGGAAAATCTCATCAATAGGCTTCCTTTGATCAAGTGGCCTGCATTAGACCTCAACTGCTTCTATTGATCTGGTCCCTTATTTTACACACAAGCCCTCAGCCTGGACATGGCTATTTCTCAGAGGAGCTCTTCACAATCTATCCACTTCTTCCACTTTGTGGCAATTGGATAGGTCAATATGATGCGAAAAGGTGTTTCACCAGAGGTGTGATGACAAAGGATCTGCATGATAGAAAGGAGCTATAAAGGAAGGCATGACAATTGCTTACCCATACCAGAAGATTTCAGGTTCACAGGGGAAAGCTCCACCAGGGAAAGATCTCCAGAAAGAGAACCTTCCCTAGTGCCAGTCAGACCTTAAATGGGGTCTAACAGAGGTGGAGACAAGCTCTACTCCTTCCAGTTGCGTAGGTGAATTGCCTTCAGCCAGGGCTGACCCAGTTCTTTCTCCAGGTGCTCAATCAGTCGATCAGGCTCTGACTCAACAGTTCCAATATACTCCAACCCTTCACTGCATAATCCAATGATTGAGTCAGCTGGAGGGTTAGCCTTCCCTCATATAGGGATCCTACACAACACAATGCTTATACAATTGCAGACTGCAATGCAAGTTGACACAATGTAAGACAATTGATGATCGGTTTGTGGTTGAAGTTCATGTTCTCTCATGGGCAAGTGGTTGGTGATGTTACTGAAGGCATGAAGTTGTTTGGTGCAGATCCATCTTATGTTCCATCATTCCCACATAGGCCATCAGCAGGTGTTGTGCTTGATCTCACAGCGACACTGGAATGCTTTGATGGCATTTCATTCCTTCCAGTTATCCTAAAGACTCAAAGACTCACAGAGAATAAAACAGATGTTTTAGGGGTACCAGGAGAGAAAGGTCTCCCCTCCAGGGCAAGATATAGGCCATATTGCTATCCTGGGTCAACATTTTGGCTTGCACTGGGGCATGCCCCGGCTGCCTATACCACACCCTTTGGCCAGACATGTGAAGCTGCATAACTATATCAGGCACCAAAGTGGGTGTCCTGATCTGCTACAGGGACATGATGAGGGTCTATTTAGTAATGAAGACTGGAGTGTTGACCACAGTGTCAGCAACTCATGTATCGATTACTGGAGGGGCTACCGAGCCTCCCAACTCCAACAATCTCCCCCAAGGTGTAAGTAGGCCACACCTCTACAGTCCTACCTGCACCTACCAAGGCCATTTTATTCTATGGGTACTTGGTTCTAGATTCTCAGGGGTAGGGAGCAGAAGATTATTTTCACTGCCAATTTGGGGTCTTATCCGATTATCAGTGCCCATAATTTGGATTCTAAGCAGGGAAACACATTGTGGGATAAAGAAGGTTGTTGTATTGCTAATGAGTGGTAAAGCTCAACAGTAACTTGAGCCAGACCTATACACTGACAAGGTGCCTAACTCTTATATGTAACCAACTCTTGGCTGTGTGTTGCATGGGTATAAAAGATGGTAAGCACCTAGAATAAAAGCCTTTTGTTCTGTAGCAGCAAACGAGTCTGCACTTCATTTGCCTCTCCAGCAAGAGAACCTGGGGCAGCCCTGTGCCAGAGCATGTTATCTGTAGCATTTTCAGGGCACAGGGTCTGCCGTCTCTAAGCCTTTCATTCAGATCCCACAGGTTTCATAGAGTCTCTTTGTCCACCCCTGCAGAGACTGAGAGTCTGTCTTCAGGGCAACCTTAAGAATACTGTTTTAGCATTCAGTAATGCCTGCCCCTGTTGGATTATATACCAGGTGGAATTGCCATTCAATGTTGTTTTCTTCTTCTTGTATCATCATACCAGTAAAACGAGTCCGTTGGTTGCTCTCGATTATTTGAGGTATCCTGTAGGCAGCCATCAATTTGGTAAGTGCCTTGATGGTATATGCCTGGTTTGCTCTCAGCACTGGATAGACCCACTTGCAGAATTGATGCAAGTCAGGGTACATCTTGCCCCCTCAGACCAATGAAGGCGCCCAGTGTAATCAACCTGCCATCAATGGAGAGGACTGTGTCCTCTAGCAAGATGGGCTGTTGTTTCAGGTAACAATCTTCACAGAATCACAGAATCGTAAGGGCTGGATGGTACCTCCAGAGATCATCAAGTCCAACTCCCCTGCAAAGCAGGCCCCCTACAGCAGGTTGCACAGGTAGGTGTCCAGGCAGGTTTTGAATGTCCCTAGAGAAGAAGAATCCACAATGTCCCTGGGCAGCCTGTTACAGTAATCATCTTGGAGCATCTTGGTCTCATCTTGGAGCAAGCATCACAGTCTTGGCAAGCTTGGGCAATGTCAGATAGCTGTATGGGCTGCACCCATGCTGTAGCAGCTGCCCACATTGTCTTCTGTCCTGCATACCACAGCCTCTGCTGTAATCAGTGGGCAATATTCTCAGATGGTTAATTCTCAATCCATTGAGCTGAAACCAGTGTGTTGGCTTCGTTGTTTCCCGGTGACTGTAGAGGTTGGTGGCCAGAAATGTGGTAGACATGTACAGTCCTGTCTTTAACCGCATTCCGTATGTCTAACCACATATGCCTGCCCAGATTGGTCAGGCATGGATAGCCCATTTCTGGGTGGCCCACTATGCAATCCAAGGATTGAGCCCCTGGTACATAGCCCAACTAACTTAACAGATATTCAGGACACTATCACGGGTTCCTCAGTTATGACCATCCACAAGGCTTGCAATTCTGCCCATTGGCTACTATGACAATTGCCCTCTTCAAACCAGACAGTTTCAGTGGAGGGATGGTATAATACAGCTCTCCACTTGCTCGGGTTGCCTTTGCTGGGCCCATCCGTGTACCAGGCATCTTCAGGAATAGGTTATTTCCCCTCCTGAACGGGACTCTTCTCTAGTGGAGCAACTAATGTCTCTTTTGGTGCATCACTGTGATACATCTCTGGCCCTAGGATCTTCTTGAGTTCTTCTTTCAGTGAGATGAAGACAGGCTACTCCTCTGGCTGAGATAGGTGACCCATTGTGCCACCGTTTGTGCTTGGGCCACCCCTGTCTTAGGAAGATGAGCCACATTTTTCAACCACCCCTGAATCGATAGAATGGTCTTCACTGTGATTTCAGCTGTTTGTTGTTACCGGTTCTACTGCCTGTAATGTGGAGAAGGTAGCCAATAACTGTTTTTCAATCATGCTATATCTTTCTCCTGTTCCATGCCAGACCTGAAACCAGAACCAAAAGGGATCCAAACAGAACTCTGGCGTTGCCAATGGCCCCAGCCAAAGCCATCCTGAGTGATGTGAACATCCACTTCGGCTGGGAGGGTAGGATCAAATATACCCAATGCCTTTGCTTGTTTAACTGCCAGTTTTGCTCATTGGCAAGCCTTGTGTTCTGTTCTCCCTCAGTCCCATAGTTGCTCCTTTTTTCATGAGTCTGTATAATGGTCTCAGCAGCTGTGCTAAATGAGGTATAAAGGAACACCAATATTCCCAATATACCTAAGAAAACTCCTACAGCTGCTTTGGTGTTGCAGGGACTGGGAATGCATGAACCTTATCTTTTACAGCACTGGGTAGTACTTTGGTCTTCCCTGACCAAACTGCCCCCAGGAATTTCACAGACAGGCCCAGACCTTGCACCTTCAGAGGATTTATAGCCCATTCTCTTTCTTGCAGGTAGGCCTTCAATGAATCTGCTCACTGTCCTACCACCTCCAGTAAGTCAGATGTTAACAGGAGATCATCAGTATAATAGTAAAAGCTAATATTATTAGGTTTTTCCCAATTAGCCAGGTCACACACCTCTGGCTTATGGCAATATGCTGGTGAATGCACATGCCCCTGTGACAGGACCTGAAAGGTCCACTGCCTGCCTCCTCATGTGAATGCAAACTGGTGTTGTGATTCTTCAGCATTTGGAATACTGAAGAATGCATTTGCTAAGTCTAGGACACCACAATAGTAGGTTTTTATCTCCTTACTCAATGTGTCCATTAGGGAGGAAATACTGGATACAGCCACATGAACAGGCGGTGTGACCTTATTTAATTCTCTATAATCTACTGCCATTCTCCACAATCCATTTGACTTTCATACTGGCCATATAGGGGAGTTGTATGGGCTAAGTGCAGGTCTTATAATCCCAATTTTTTCTAATTCCTGCACCATCCTTGATATCTCATCTTGCCCTTCTGGGAGTTATACTGTCTCACATTAGTAATTCAGCATGGTTCTGGCAGGTGAATAGGCTCATGCTTCAGATGGCCTCTCAATATTGCCTGCACCACCCAGAGACAAATACACCTTTGCAGAAGTATCCTGCAGTTGTCTGGAGAGTCAGACCACATAAAGTGTCTATGCCCAAGATGTATTCTGGGACTGGGGCAGTAGACAATTTATACTCCCAGGGCAGGAGACCCAGGCCCAGTCCCCAGTTTCAACCATGTTTGGGTAACTGTAATGATCTGTCCCCCAAAGCCATTGGTTTTCACTTTATGTCTGTGAAATGTAGTCACATCCACACAAATTATCGATGTTTCTGCACCTATGTCAACCAATGCCATAATCCCTTGTATGTTCTTTTGAGACCAAAAAATTGTCAGCTCAACATAGGGCCTCCAGTCCCATCTGGAGGCCTTTTTTACAGGGGGACTGGCACCCCCCATCATGCACGTAGATGCACAATTGCCAATTCTTTCTCCTCAGATGGCTCAGGCGCTGTGGTCCAGGTCACTTGAAGAGGCTTTTTCCTTTTACTGGGAACCAGGAAATCTTCCAGGTTCCATGCTGTTGGTAGTTTGTCAATAGCTCTCACCACAGGTTTTTGGAGAGATTTTGAAATTTTTGATTGTCCTTCAACTGTCTCCATAGCTGGAGGAGGATATGATTGGACTGGATATCAATTTCCACAAATTGAACACCAACCTGCATTAAGTCATTAAACATTTGTTTTTGGGATACCCATATGGATCCCAATTGAGGAGTCAATGGGGCAGGACTCTTGGTTCTGTTTATGGGGAGAACCTCTGCCCCTTCCAATTTTTGGATATTGCACCTAGTCTCGAGGTGCTCTGTCTCCTCTAAGTCAGCCACCAGTTTGGCAGCCTGTTGGATAATAACCTCTGAGGTCACTAAGGGATTCTATACGGCGACCAGTGTGCCATACTGGTGGGGAGGAGCTTGTTGTAATACAAGGTCCCTCATCCCCACTGAAAGCTTAACCAAGCTGGGACACTCTAAGGCAACATCATATATTGCCCCCCTCATTCCTAATTCTATAATACATTTTTGAAGATTCTCCATTGAGTTTCGATTCCAGTATTTATTGGATCATCACTTTTGTTTGCCATATGATTCTACACACCGTTAGCCATTGTACTAGGGAATGGCTTTCATCATTATGTATCACAATGGCATATAATCTTTGACTGAGAACTGGATGTGTGGTAATAGAAGCTAGTTGAGAGATCTTGGGCCCATTAATTACCACGCTTCCAGCCCTCACGTCCCATAATCTCAATAGGCAAGCTGGTATGCTCTCTTGTGGTCTTTGTTTAAATTGCTGTAACGGATCAATGAGGTCATTGGCTCTGTACAGGCACGCCATTACATGTAATGAGGTCTCTGCAGGGAGGCTACTCTTCTGATGCCAACTCTGCTGGTCTGTCTTGGACTTTCTTTTCTTCTGAGTCATTACTGGCCTTATTTCTGGAAGATCTGAGGTTCCCAGATCCTTTAGTTGGCTTTTAGTTTGCTTGACTTTCCTGTGTTCAACAAGGATACAAGGATCCCTCTGGCCTAAATTCTTTCCCGTTCTAATAATATGAGTCTTAATTTCAAAAGAGAAATTTCAATTAAATGTGGGGCAGTTTTCCCCGGCAAAGACATAATTTTATTTTCCAGCTAATATGAGTTCATTTTCATATTTCTCCAAGGAATGATATGCATTAATAGTGAGAAGCAGTAGCCAGGCTATGTCAGATACTGCTACTACTCTTTCCTTGATTATCAAAAAATTTTGTCCTAATTTATTAGGAATTTATTAGGAAGTTAGCCATTTTTGACAAGGATTTTATAACAGGACCATTGTCCTTTATAGGTCCCCATTATTCAATTATCCAAGCAGCACTTAGCCGTGGGGAACCTAAGAATCCTAAGGTTTCCCCTGAAAGCTCATCTTTTGGGTCCCAGTGACAATCCCAGGCATACTTCTTTTTAAGGTAGTCCACCATAAATAAGTACCTGCCTGCCACGCCAAGCATAGCAATTGGGCAGATAAATATGATGGCATCACAGAAAGGTGCTATAAGGAAAAAATACTACATACTTATATCAGAAGATTCCAGGTTCACAGGGGAAAGCTACACCAGGGAGTGATCTCCAGAAAACAATACTTCCCCAGGGGCAGTCAGCCTTTAAATGGGGTCTAAGAGACGTGGAGCCAGACTCCACCCATTCCAACTGCACAGGTGAATTCACCTGTGCTCCCATGGATGACTTAGTTCTTTCCCCAGGTGCTCAATCAGTAGTTCAGGCTGTTACATAACAGTTCCCATATACACTTCTTAAACTTCTAACCTACAATCATGGTAGTAAAGCCGTGCAATTCATCCCACTGTGATTCTGTAGCACCAGGTCATAGCTTTCTCATTGCACCATGGTTTCCATCCCCTCCTGCTTATTTCCCATGCATATAGCATGGGCACATAGATACAGACAAACTTTACCTGGGCTATACTATACATGGTATCTTCTCGGAGTGCCCTCCCGAACTCCTCAGGGACAACTCTGAGGTTTTCTCCTGCTGCTTCCTAAAGTGACATTGTTCCATGGCCCTTCTCTGTTACTCAGAAGTACACAACCTTCCTCTATAAAATCTAGTTTAGAGTTCTGGTGATCAGCCCAGAAATCTTGCTGCTTAGTATGTTCTTGAATCTCCTGGTCAGTTGCGCCCCACTCAACATCAGTTTTTCAAAGTGCTTCGAAGATCAAGATACCCTGAAACCAAGAGTGTGACACCATCCACGCAGCCATTCATTTAACAGATCCATTTTTCTCCTTCTACCCAGGTCCCAGACCATCCAGGAGGACTGAAGATAACAATACCTGTGTTCCTAATCACTTGAATGGCATCCTGAGGGACATAAAGTCTTTACAGGTATTTCCTACTTGCAGCCTCTAAGCTGTGACCCACCTTGAAAAAGCAGGAACAAATAGTAGTCCTCTCACTTTGTTTTAGTTGGTAGTTTCTCCCTCATTTCCCAAATGTATAGCCTCAGCAGGCAGTAAATCTCTGTAGAGATTTATTTATTTATGTTTGTTTATTTGTTTGTGTCAGTACTGTTTCTGACTCAGATCTTCAGCTAACATGCTTGTCCCTTTCTGGTTCTGATCCACTATCCATGCTCTCTTCTTCCTTCTTTAGAGCTTTCTATCTTTAGCTTAGGGGGACTTAGGGGTGTGGAGAAGGACTCTCCACCTGCCCTGAGCAGAGACAAGGCTACAACCTCACTCATCTTGCATGTCTTGGCTGTCTCCTCAGAATGTGAAATTTGTTTAGCTTCTTCCCCTTTGTGGGACTTAAGAAAGGGCTGTTAGTCTGCCTATGTCACTGCACGGTATCAGACATCAATCTCATTTTCTGATTAATGGATACTCCTCACCCTCTGATGATTTACTCTGGCAACCTGTCCACCTGCTCATAAAGTTTGTCAAACTGGGTACATTTGTATCTATGGCACCTTCCCTGCCCTAAGGCTTGATTCTGTGAAGGTCTGAGCTGCTCTGTCATTCTTCTCCTTTTCTCTGTTTGGGTGTATCTGTCACCCAGGAAAGATTATGGTCCATTTGTCTGGGTTTCTAACTCACTCCACCTGTTACAGTGGGTGGTAACCATTTTTATTTCACTAGAATGCTGTTCTGCTGTTCCCATTTCAAAGTGAGGGGAGGAAGGGAGGAGCAGGAAGGGCCCAGGCATGGTTCTGTCCCCCACTGGACTGAGAGCAGTGTGCAAATTGCAGGAAAATGGGACAGTGGTGGTGAAGCTGTTCCAAGCTGAGAGGGACGAACCATCTCTGATCGCAAAAGCTGAGTGGTGGGAAACTGGTCAGTGTACCCTATGAGACTCAGTGGTTGAATGGGAGCTAGGCGAGCAGGGTAAACAGGTCCGTTTTCTGGTAGATTCAGGTTCCTCTTACTCTATGCTCTAATCAAGAATTATTACCCATGGATGCAGATTTTGTAACAGTAGTAGGAACTACAGGCCGACAAGAAAAATCTTGCTTGTTGAGACCAACTGAATACTGGCCAGGAAAACAAGTAGGAATACATAAGTTTTTGTACATTCAGGTTCTCTGAAACCATAATTCAGGCAAGAATTATTAGAATAAATGGATACAGAGATTAAATTCAATAAAAGAAAAGTGGAGCTAAGAACCAAGGAAGACCAACTGATGGAAATTTTAAGTCTGGCTTTAATACGGACTGGGAAAAACAATTATACATAAGCAGTACCTGTTGAGAGTGCACGATCTTAAAGGGATAAATAAAATAATTGATAACTTTTTGGAGTTTGGATTATTAATTGAATGTGAATCCAAACACAGCACCCCAATCTTGCTGGTGAAAAAACTGGATGGCAAGAGCGATTACTTGGTGCAAGATTTGATTGACAGAACTAACAATTAACAGAATCATTGAAAATATACAACCATACACCCAATGGTGACAAATCTATACACTATATTAACCAAGTTGAGGAATGAGCAGGTGTGGTTTACCATCCTGGATTTGAAGAATGCTTTCTTCTTTATCCAAAGAAAGTCAGAAGTTATTTGCCTTTGAATGGGAAAATCCCGATACAGGAAAGAGGACTCAGCTAACTTAGGCAGTGTAACCTCAGGGTTTTAAGAATAGCTCAATTATTTTTGGGAGCCAACTAGCCTGTGAACTTGAAGCTTGGGCTCACCCAGCTCAAGGTTGAACTCTCTTGCAGTATGTGGCCGGCACTCTCATTGCCACAGTAACAAAAGAGGACGGTGTTCAATGGACTGCGAGTTTACTGAATTTTCTTTGTTTAAATGGTTATTAAGTTTTTCAACAGAAAGCTCAATTAGTCCAGCAGCAAGTGTTTTACCTCAGATTTGAGATCTCAGGAGAACAAAGAAAACTTGGAGCACAACAGAAGGAACCGATTTACCAAATGCCCAGACCACTTAGATTAAAAGTACTCAGAACCTTTCTTGACATGACAGGTTAATGCCAACTATGGATCTATAATTATGGGCCTTTGGTAAAACCGTCATATGAATTACTGAAAAATAATCAGTTTAAGTTGACTTGGACTGGAGAGACAAAAAAGACATTTGAAGAACCGAAGAAGTAACCAATGAGAGCTCCAACCCTAGGCTTTCCAGACATTACAAATAGCCATTTTGGCTACTTTCTCATGAGAAACAAAGTATAGCCTTGGGCTTTCAAGTACAACAACTGGGACTGTATAAAAGGGCAATTGCCTACTTCTCCAAACAATTTGATCAAGTGAGCAGAGATTGGCTGGGATGCCTATGAGCAGTGGCAGCAGTTGTTCTTAATATCCAGGAAGCTTGCAAATTTACTTTGGGACAGAAAATGACTATATTGGTCATTGCAGAAACCCATTCGGTTTCTGCAATGACTATATTGGTCATTGCAGAAACCCATTCGGTTTCTGCAGTTCTGGAACAGAATAGAGGCCACTTTTCCAGATTTCTGAAATATCAGGCCACACTGGCAGAACAAGACAATGTCAGCATAGTATTGCTTGGAAGCAATGGAGACTTTGTATGCCAGTTGGCCAGATCTAAAGCATGCTGGTGGATCACCATCACTGGATGATGGTGACTATTCCTGGTTCACCACCAACAAATGCAGTTTTGTGAGACAAGGGAATTGTCAGGCAGGATATGCAGTAACTACTGTGGATAAGGTAATCAAAGCAAAACCATTACTTGTGGGGACTTCGGCTCAGAAAGCTTTGACAAGAGCTTTATAGTTGGAAAAAGAAAAGAGGATAAATACATGGACAGATTCTAAATATGCACTTGAGGTGGTATACATTCATGGTGCCAATTGGAAAGAGACAGTATTGTTCACAGCAAAAGAAAAAAAAAAAAAAAAAAAAAAAATGCATGCCAAAGAAATCTGGAGGATCAGGCAGCAAAACAGGCAGCTGAAGGATAAGAAATTGATCAACTGACTTTAATTCCAGATGGTAAACTTCAAGTTGATGAATTTGAGTCAAAACCAGTAAAATATTCTAAAAAAGATAGAAATGTAATGATTTAGAAGGAAATGAGCTAACTGACAAATGGCCATACACACCTGATGGATGTGTTGTTGTGCCCTTTAGTGATTTGTTTCTTAGGGAACATAGTAAAACACATTGGCGAGCCGATGCTCTTTATAAATATTTGAACAAAGTCATTGTTGGTTGTAATCTGTACAGCACAGTGAAACAAGTTATTCAACAATGTTAAATCCTAACACCAGTAACAGGGCACAAGTAGGGTCTACTGAGAAAGAGAACATTTGAGACATTGGCAAATAAATTTCTCAGAACTTCCTAGAAAAGTGAGGTATTGGTACTTACTTGTACTGACAGACACTTTTTTAGATTGGCCAGAAGCTCTTCCTTGTAGGAAAAATAAGGCAAGAGAAGTTACAAGAGTGATGTCAAATGAATATCTCTATTTGGAATACCTGTTATGATATCATCACATACTCTATCAGCAAGTGGCAAGGTGGAAATACAAGGGTCATAAGAATGTTACGTTGTTCTCCTGGAGATGAGTCTTCCAAATTTAAGATTATTTTGTGTTAAACACATCCAACGTGAATAACTGAGAAAAAGAGATATATCCAACTTCAGATGTTTAGTGTACTTCTACATTAACTAGAGCACATGCTATAACATATGTAGCTGTACATACATAATCAATAAAAAATAGCACATTTGCTACTGTGAAGAAGCAGTATAACAATGGAAGTTGCATCTCCCACCCAAAATGCATTCATATTTTTAATATCTATATTTTCATCTATTTTTTATGATTTCTACTATTTCTACTTCTATGTTTATATATCTCTCTGCTTGTAAGGTGTTAAAACATTCAAAAACATGGATACTGAGAACCATAAAATCAAACATGTAAATATGAAAAATCATACTCTGTATTTCCTAAGAAAGCTGTTGTGATCTGGCATGCTATCAATTTACTGACATCAGCAGATTTTTTAATCATGTGATTTATTCCCTAGAGTTCTCGTGCACCCCATCACACACTGAAATTTGACATGGCCTGATTCCACTCATCATACATCTTCTGCAGCTGTGGCATTATCTTAGAAATACGTTCACTGAAATATTGTGAATACATAATCAGAAATATCAAAACAGAGATTTTCCATTCAGTACCTTCATCTCACAAACTCACTCATCAAACTTCAGATGAGTTAGACTAGGAAATTCTGTGTTAGAGTTTTTCAACATATTCTTACCTAGGATATCTACAGAGAATTTCCATGAAACAAACTGATGTAAAATCTGTACAAGAGAAGGAGAAAGCATTGTCTTTACCACCATAGGGTTATTTATTTTAAGCAAATATGACACAGGATGTTGAAAAAAAAAAATGCTCATATTCTCCAGCAGTATCCTAAGTATAGAACAACTCAATTTCAGCATAAATGTGAATTCTTCCATTATCCATAGCTCAAAATTTGGGGCAGTCTAGCTGGACATATCATTCTGGGGTATAGAAAGCTAACAAATAGATGCTGACATTTCACAAAGGGTTGAAAACACAACTTTTTTCAGACAGAACAAAAACGTTCATGTTGACAGCTGGGCATCAATTACCTCTTCTCCTGTCTTCATTCTTAAATTCTTGTTTTTCCTGTCCAAGAAGAATCAATCAGGACACAGTAAACCATATCTATACAACAAAAGAATGTTTCATGATATAATCACAGCTCACAAAAATCAAAACAAGTTTGCATTTGAGAACAGATGAGGGTTTTGAGACTTCATGGAGAAAAGAAGAAAAATAAAGAAGAAAGAAGGAAATCTTTTTGCAGAGGATTGGCTAGAAAGCTGCCTGATGGAAAGGGACCTTGGTGTACTGACGGACAGTTGGACAAATATAAACCAGCAGCGTGCCCGGGTAGCCAAAAAAGCCAATGGCATCCTGGCTTCTATCAGGAACGGTGTGGTGAGCAGGACTAGGGAACTAATCCTATGCCCACTCTTGGCATAGGATTGACATGACTCTGATGAGGACCCACCTCCAGTTTCTGTTCAGTTTTGAGGTGCTGGAGCAGGTCCAAAGAAGGACAACAAGGCTTCTGAAGGGCTTGGTGAATGTGCCCCATGAGGAGTGACTGAAGGACCTGGGGCTATTTATTCTGGGGAAGAGAATGCTGAGAGGAGACCTTATTGCTCTCTTCTTTTCTTCTTCCTGAAAGGTGATTGCAGTGAGAGCAGTGTTGATCTCTTCTCACTGGTGATAGGTGACAGGGAAATGGCCTCAAGTTGCACCAGGGGAGGTTTAGATTGGATAACAGGAAAAACTTATTTACAGAAAGGTTTGTTGGGCACTGAAATAAGCTCCCCAAAGAAGTGTTAAGTCACCATCTCTGAATGTGTTTAAAAACCATTTGGGTATGGTGCTCAGGGACATGATTTAGCAGTGGGATGTCAGAGTTAGTGTAGTACGGTTAGGTTGCGATTGGACTTGATGACCTTTAAGGTCTTTTCCAAGCTGAGCAATTCTATGATTCTGTGATTCTTTCTGCTCTAAGAACATATAAGCAATAGAAAATGAGTAGAAGGAAAAAGTTATCATCTGAAAAAAGAAATTACACAATTCCTTACATACCGTAAATCTTCTTCAAAAGAATGCTGCAACTACCTTTAATTTGGCACCTAGGCCAAATAAAAATTGACTGTTTCAAATAATTTTGTAGCTGTACGTGCATTTTTTTTCTTTTACGGTAGAAGTGAAGATATCAAATCCAAATATAGGTTTGATTATTGACTCACCTATCACTTAATTTTTTTCTATACTTCATTTTACTTAATTACTTCTTTTTGCTACTATGGTATGTTGCAGTGGAGTCAGAGTAACATTTTTCTTTTCCATAGGAGTGTATTCTGAGCAAAATCCAGCTACAGTTTTTCTTGCTGCATCATGACAAGGAGAAGGCTGAAGTACTTAACAAATTTTGTCTTCATTTTCCCTGATAACTTCTTGCCACACTGCACTCAAACATTTGGTTTGGTAGGAGGGAGAAGCAACATCCTTCCCTCTATCTGTCAGGTTTGTAACCACCTGAGGAACCTGAATATCCATATGTCTATGGGTCCCAGTGATATGCATCCCAGTGTCCTAATGGAACTGGCTGATGTGGGTGCCAAGACACTCTCTCTGATATCTGAAAAGTCATGAAAATCAGATTAAGTCTGTGGTGACTGGAAAAAAAGGAAAAACAATGCCCATTTTTAAGAAGAATAATAAGGATGACCCTGGGAACTACTAGTCTGTCAGTCTCACTCCTATGCCAAGATCATGGAAGAGATCCTTCTAAAACTATGCTAATGCACACTGAAGGCAGGGAGGTGATATGTGATAATCAGCATGGCTTCACTAAGGGCAAATCCTGTGTGGCGGAGTGGCCTTTTATGATGGTGTCACCACATCAGTGAACAAGTGAGAAGACACTGATGTCATCTATCTGGGCTTCAGTAAGGCCTTGGGCACTGTACCCAACAAAATCTTTCTCTCCGGACTGGAAAGATACAGATATAATGGCTGGACTGTTCAGTGGATGATGAACCGGATGCAGGATTGAATCTAGAGAGTGGTGATCAATGCCTCAACGTCTGGATGGAGACTGGTGATGAGTAGTGTCCCCTAGGGGTCAGTGCTGGGGCCAATACTCTTTAATGTCTTCATTGGTGAATCAAAAGTGGGACTGTGCACCCTCAGCAAGTTTGCTTAAGATACCAAACTGGGGTATGTTTGACACATCAGTGGGACAGAATGCCATTCAGAGGGACTTAGTCTTGAGCAGTGGGCCCAGGGAAACCTCATGAAGTTCAACAAGTCCAAGCGCAGGTACTGCACCTGGTCTAGGCAACATCTACTGCTAATACAAGTTGGAAGATAAAAGGATTGAGAGCAGCCCTGCCATTCTACTCTGCACCAGTGAGGCCTCAACTGGAGTACTGCATCCAGATGTGGAGTTTTCTGTACAGGACAGACACAGACCTGTTGGAATATGTTCAGAGGAGGATCACAGAAATGATCCATGGAATGGAAGACCTCTCCTACGAGGACAGGCTGAGAGAGCTGGGGTTATTCAGCCTGGATTAGAGAAGGCTTCAAGATGACTTGATTTTCAGTATCTAAAGGGGAGCTACAAGAAAGAAGCGGACAGTCTATTTAGCAGGTGATCTCTTTAGCTGTGGTGACAGAACAAGGGGAAATGGCCTCAAGCTCAGAGAGATAGGATAGATTTAGGTTAGACAGAAGAAAAAAAATCTTTTACAGTGAGGGTGGAGGGGCTCTGGAACAAGTTACCTACTTTTGCAGTTGATGCCTCATCCTTGGAGACTTTCAAGGCTGGATAAAACTCTGGACAACTTGGTCTACCTGTGGTGTTCCTGTTCACTGCAGGGAAGTTAAATTCAATGGCCTTCAGATTTTCTTTCCAACTCTAAGGATTCTATGATTCCGTGTTTCTATGTTCACAACTGTCATAGAAAGCACTCACAAGTACATTAGAAAATGGAAAAAAACAACTAACGTGATTTGCTTGCTCTTATTCTACAGGAAAGTAAACTTTATCATCCCCATGCATTTACGTTTATATGTATGTTTTAAATGGATGTAAACAAGAATTTTGGATTCAGGCTAGTAAGACTAAGAGGTACTGCAGTGTGCCTTACAATGTGGAGGGCAGAGCTTCACAGCCTTGTGTGTATTCCATTGCATTCAGATATTCTTGGAAGCACCAACTGCTGAGCGGTCTATTTCATTTTTGAAAATTAAATCAATCATCATGATTTTTTTATTATTATTTTTTATGTTACCAATGACTCAGAAAAAAAGAACAGTAGCTTTTTACTGCAGGCATATGAATTCCTTAACCACAGGAGCTAGCTGAAATTCTGAATGTCTTTTTCTGCTCATATATTTTTTTTCTTTTTGTCAACTGGGAAAAATGAATTCTTGTTTGTTACACAGTGCTGTATCTGAGTCCTTGAAAGAAGGCAAATGAAAAGACTGACACATTGAAATCAAGAGGCCAGTTATATTAAAACTACACAGCACATCAATGCAAAATGAATATTCAGCTCATTCTCTCTACAGATTTTATTCAATATTTATTTAGGCAGAACTCCCATTGATTTCCCTAGGAGCTTTTGTTGAATTTGAGATGAAGTATTGGTTTTTGTTGATTTTTTTTTGTTTTTAATATTACTTGGAAAAAGAATTTAACTATGATACAAAACTATTTCCACCCGCATAGTAAATTGGCATAGTTGGGAGAAATAACACTGAGTGGCAAAGTTTGCTGTTCCAGAGCATAAAAGTTCTTCCTATCTTCTCTAACAAGCCTATACCAATTACTAGATGCTGGAATTTCTTTTTTTGTCTCCATTGTCAATACCTTGGAGGCAGACATCCAGGTTCCAGATTTTTAATTTTAAACTGAAAAAAATCCAGCTTTTCTGTTCCTGGAGAAACAAACACATATCTCAAAAGGCATATTTGCTAATTACTGAAGCAGCAAAATCTGAGGAAAAAAATCTTTCTGCAACTCCCACTAGTTATTACTAATTAGAATTTTCTTATTATTGCTGCGTAACAGCAAGCATCATATGCCCTCACCATAATTTGTAATATTGAGGTAAATAATTTCCCCTGACCTCTATTCAAAACTTTCAGATAATTACAGAATAAGCATGTTGAGCATATGAAGTCTAACACAGCAGCTGATACAGGTAAATTAACCAAAGGTTTCCCACATAGAACATGGTTTGTCTATAGAACCATATCTATATTGCACATTATCCTCTTAAAGATCTTACTCTTGCTGTCGTATTCAAGACCTCTTCCTTAAACTTTATCCAACCACAGTATCTTTCATTCACTCTTCTAGTGAAGCTCTTACTTAACAAGGCATGAATAACGACATTTATATATCTTGTTTAACCACATTAATCATAACACTCCAGTTGATTTGTTTAAAGTAAGTCAAAAGGACTCAGATAGGAATTTTGTGGTGCCCAAATTTTAAATGAA
Organism: Centrocercus urophasianus; assembly: GCF_019232065.1. NCBI lineage: Eukaryota > Metazoa > Chordata > Aves > Galliformes > Phasianidae > Centrocercus > Centrocercus urophasianus. The sequence goes on along the minus strand of NW_024884767.1, from coordinate 21,762,897 downwards.
AAAAAAAAATCTTTATAACATCATATATTTAGGAAGGACTTTCGGAGAATTCTTTCTATTTAGATATAAGAGCGGACAAATAGAAGTCTGAAAACAACCTATGTCAGTTGCAACGGAATAAAGAATGACACTGAATTGTAAAAGTGAATTCAGATATCCCAACATGCTGATTGTAATCTAATTTTCCTCAAGATCACATACGTAAATATGCTAATTGCTTAAAGATTATTATAAAAACAAACAGGCACTCTATCAGCAAGGAATTAGCAGTAGCTTTTTCTTGACTACTAGAAATGAGATATACTTAAAAGAAGTTATTAGATCTGGTACCCAGCTGGATAGAATATTTTTTGCTTTGTCATTAAAAATCCTAGAGAGAGGTAGTGCTTTGTTTTGTTTTTAAATAGTAATTCTGCAGCCACTATTTTTAATCTACTTTAAATACTCTTAGGTTTTCGATCACTTTTCAAACTATTGCACAGAAAATATACTTGAAATCGAGCTGTATCATTTTACATCCTAGTCCACATCACATTTTGCTTACTGAAAAAAAAATAGTAATTTGTAATAAACACTGACAACTGTCTTCCGAAAATAAAAATAATTTGACATCAAGTTGTTTTTTTTTTCATTTCACAGATTAAATTCAAGGTTAGTGGTGCAGATTTTAACTGATAGAGGAGACATATAGAATATTCCTTTCACAAATATTACTCTTTGATGTTACACTTGTACGTATATGCACCAAACACATAATACAGTGCTAATTATGAGCAAGTCTACAAGTATTGATCAAATTAGAGTAAATATTGCTAATAACTAGTATTGCTTATATCCTATTGTTAACACTGCACTTCTTTTTATAACTACAAAAGAAAATAAAACTATTTTCATGATGACAACATCATCTATCTTCTAGCATATTTATTTTCAAGTTTATGAGTCAACTTTTATTATAATGAGAAATATATAATAAATAGTAGTACAATGAAAGACCTCTTCATCTATTTAACCTAGAAATCTTGCAAAGGCCTTCAGTCAAAATTTCAAATTATAAATTATGAACATTGTGAAGTTGTCTTACATTAAAAGACTTGCAAACCAATCCACTGTAATACTTAACTTTATATCTAACACTTGGGAAAACAAACAAATAAAACAAACAAACAAAACCTAAGCAATCACAGAGAAAATATAAAGCATAAAATTCTCAGTGTTCTATTTTTCCTTCCCTACTGACTGAAAACTGAGAAGAGAAAAACGTAGCTTTACATGTCAAGCCTCTTAAATAAAATCAAAGTGTACTTCTGGAGTCATCTACAGACATGACTAATGTTAGTATTTGATATTTCTTTATCATATAAAACAGTAAATTGTCGCATGCATTTCAGGACGTAGAGCCCTTTGAATGACTGATCAGTCTCAATGCTCAAAACTGCTATACCACAATGTTGAGAACAACTAAAAAGATACAAATACACAAATGCACTGAGAAACTCTTCAATCTACACACAAAACCAAACTCTAATCCAAAGTATTCAACATTAATCCTGCGTGTTTTTGAGTAGCACCGAAGTTGAGGGTCATCTTGAAGGAAAAGATAGCCAGTATTTAAAACATGTAAGGTTTCTCAAGTGTTCAAATGATATTTGATTTGCTTAATTGGATTAGAAAGAGATGAAGGAGAGATTTGATCTATTTTTTTTCCCAGTTGAATTTGGTAAAAGCTATTGAGTTTAGATTGCTGAAGTTCTTACAGAAAATGAATTAATGAATTGGCAAATACATCATATGAGACACACAAACATACAAAATGTCATTTTCTACTACTACACAGAAGCAATCAGAAAAAAAGTATGAATTTGAACATTTCAACCCTATAAAATTATAAAGATATCCATTATTTTGTGAAACATAGAAAATTGGGTAAAACACCTTAGTTAAATGTTGTTTTTGTTCTTGGTCACCATGAATGTATGCTTACATGATAACTGTGTAAAAAAGAAAGTAGAATTGACATTAATACTTTGTTACCAAATTCCAAAGAAGGTAGTGATTACTGTGGAACCCCTGAATTGCAAATAGTACTTAAACTAAAATACAGTAGATGCTGACACACAGTGCAAAAGTTATTAATAGACCTGATACATGCTTTACATATATCTATACTTTGGGGGGGTAGGTGAATTTGCCGTACATTGAGGATGTCATTACTTGTCTGTCGCTATCCACTGATCAAATTTACTGCATTCATTATTCTGATTGAGCCCAGGCAATGGGATGTAAACTGTTAATTATATCAGTGTTATAGATTAAAGGCCTTCCTGTGAATTCTCAACCTTGAAAGTCTGAAATAAATTTTGATAGAGGTTTCCATTGGCACTAGTTTAGATATACTGTTAATGTTTTCAATGTTTTATAATGTTTCATTCGTATATATAATTGCCCAGAAATGATATGATCTGTAATGGGATCTTCATTGCTATCTCAAAGAGAGAATAATGAACAGAAGATAACTATTAGAGAAGCTAAAGAAAAATTAAGAGTATTTCTATTTTCTCCTCATCTTAGATTTCATATCAGCCACAGACTAGAGAAGAATTGCATATTAATTTAAATTGTTTTTGAAAAACAACATTTTAATATATTTGAAATCCTGTTCCATTAAGTTGTCAGAGCGTACATAACTATTCAGTACGGATGACCTGCATCCGAAGGAAATTCCTAACACCTTCTGAATTAAATTGTAGTATTTTTATTCCTGCAAGTAACATCTTCCCTACTGATATTTCTTATACAGTGACTTATACGAATAATATAATCAAAGTTTTTAATTATGGAAACTTCTATGTGAAAATCTCAGTATGATTAAGTCATTTTTTACCAGCTTTAGAGGAAATCTTCAACTGTAATATTAGCAAGGAGTCTGATGCAATAACAATAGTAGCAATGATAACAGTATTGTAACACAATAATGGTATATAAAAATATATCAATGTATATACTTGTACTGACATTATTATTATAGACAGTAATAAACAATTTCTTGTTTATAGAAATAACAGTCTTTGCAGTGTATGATTGAAAATTTGAACAGAGAAAATAAAAGGCTCTGTAAACAGAATAGCTTTACAAACAGATGTATAAAGAAATGTGAATTTACATGGAAAGTAGCCAGTTTCTTGTCTTTATTTCCATTCAGTGTCAAATATTAATAGTTTTAGACACAGTTGAGTTACTATGTGTAGAGCGTTTAAATATGTTTTGTGCAACACTTCAGTTTTAGAGAATTTAAAAACAAAATGACTGCGTTTATAGAGTATCAATTTCCGGCAAGTTCTGAAGAATTGATTTAGTAACTTTCTGATTTACAACAGGTGAAACATCTCCCAGTAAAATAAAATTGTTTCCTAGCACAGGAAAAAAAAAAAAAAGTTTGTTGCTTTAAGTTTGAAGAATCATTTAGGGCTCACAGTTGACCTATATAGTTTCTTCCTCATTACTGTCTAATTCAAACTTCTTTCCAGTACTTTGGAACAGTAATTTTTTGTAAGAAAGCACTGGAAACAACTAAAAAAGAAACATTACGAAAAACTTTAAAAAGGCTAGAGTTTGCAGCAGCAATTCTCTTCTCTTGGTAGGGAAAGTCAGAACTACTTCTCAGAGGAAAAAAAAAAAAAACAATAGAAAAAAAAAATAAATAAACTTTCATGTTCTAAACTATATGGTCTGTCATCTTCAGAATACCTAAAAATTCTTTTACTGAAAGGAGGAGTCTTTGGATTCCAAAAATAATTCTAAATACATCACCATTTGATTATTTGACTTAATAGCATTAGTGTTGATACTTCAAAGTGCAAAGGTCTTTACTTCCATCTTTTCTTAATGGCAGCTGGTTCTGAAGAAGGGCATAGCAAGCTGAAGTACTTAGAATTTATTATCAAAAAGGAGCCACACAATTAAAGGAAGAAGGAAAGTATAGTTTAGAGGAAAAATTGAATTATCATGCCATTAGTTTTGGTTACTGATAGCCTGCTTTCAATCAAAATTAATAAATAGAATTGAACTTCACATGTTTTTTGTAAACATACTTGAATATATTAATATTAATATATTATAATACTATATTTATATAGTAGAATGACCTGCTGAAAAGGATTTCAACTTCTGTTCAACTTTTTAAGAATTTCAATTTGAGTAAATAATGTTTGTGGAGGTATGTAATGACTACTGTACACACGTGCTGTAATTAGCAATTATTTCTCTTGACGTCATTCTGTGGAACCTGATGCAATAAATTCATAGCTTGTCATCTGGTATGAAAACTTCCACTTAAAAAACTCTTACTCTCACAGTGTAATTTCTGCTTCCAAAATTAAACATACATACATTGGTATATACATTAATAAAAGGTTGGGTGTTTGTTGTTTTTGGATTTTTTTTGGGTTGTTTTTTTTTGCTTTTTTGCTTTTTTTTTTTTTTTTTTTGAATATTAGATATTGAAAATGAGAAATATACACTAGATTGGCCAAGCTATCTTTCGTTCACATGTGAACATTCACTCCATCTTAATTTAATTTCACAGTTAATTTCCTTGCCTGTAAGATAGACAGAATTCTCACTTTTCTTGTTCAGATAAGTGCTTTTACACAATAGTTAAGATAAACAAAAATACCGTACGTACATAAATACTAGCATATACTAGTATATGTGTATACTAGTATATATATACACACTAGTGAAAAGTCTGTTCATTGAAGTCACTCATTTGATACCATATTTGAATTTGGCTTGGTTTTGGGAACTATCTTTGTAGTAAATGTATCTCACACTTGATTTATGATTCATAATTCTGTATTATAAAGAAGCTCAAGTTCCTCAAACCTTGTTTCCTAAATTGTAAGAGTGACCTCTAGTGCATTATTGCTTTGCTCAGTGCTGCAAGTCTTTTTTGTAACCGTTTTCATATGCCTGCTTGTAAGCAACTTATTTAGTTTTGTGTATAGTGCCAAATGCTATTAATTTACAAGTCAATTATCATTGTCTTGTGAAACTGAATGTATTCATTATAAACTGCACAATGAAGAATGATGAAGAGAATTAAAGCTGTGACTGATCTACAGCAGGATGTTTAACAACAGGAATTTAGTAGTCGTGTGTAGGGCTACTCTATGCACTTGAGTAGCAAATGAGATATCATTACTGAGTGACAGTACAAGATCATTTTTGTGCTGCAGTGTGAATGTCTGGCTTATGGGAGCATGCTTAGTTTACAAAAAACCATCCAAAACCCTGAGCTATAGACCCATACAGAACTTCAAACTTCCCTGCTATTGCTCAAATATTTCCAAGGATCTGTACCCTTCCAGTCGCTGGGTTGTAAGATTATTCCTGAATATTCCTCCTTCCTTTGGCATTCACTTTCTTCCCATACAAGCATTACTTCAGCCCACTCCATCCCTGTGATGCATGCTCAGTGCCTTAACAGAAAAGGGAAAAAATATGCTCAGTTCAGGTTATGAGCATTTAGGTAACTGTTCTACCACATGTTTGCAGAATGAAATCCTTCAGCTTGCTAAAGCTTAATCAGATGGAACAAGACTCGCTCAGAATAATTATTGAATGAGAAAACCCCTCAAAATTAGTTCACCCATAAATTCTTTTTGTTTTTAATTTAAAGATTTTTAACTTAATTCAAGACTACAGCCAGAGATGTTTAGGATACATATCAGAATTACATCCTTGAGGGCAGATTCTCCTAAAAACAATAATCACTCTTCTATTTTGTAACACCACTCAACTGGCTATGATTCACTCTTTTTTAAAAAACTTCTGGTATAAACAGATATCATTCTTTTCTTTAGTCATGAATTGTTAATACTCCCTAAGCAATCAGTGCAGAGTCCATAAGTCTTGTAATCCACAGTTTTCCTTATATTTGTACTGGTGTTGAACTACACAATGATGTCTATCATTGTTATTTGAATGCCAGCTGAATTCAGGAAATGCAAATACTAGCTTTCAAAATCACAAACTGCTAAAACCTGAGCTGATGCTGTATACAATAGTGATCTGCCAATATTTCGATGTAAGACATAATTCCTTGGAAAATGTTGCAATTATAAACAGAAAACAGAAGATCAAATGGTTCTGAACACAAATCCTTTCAGAAAAATGCTTTCAGAATGTAAGCTTCATAAACAATACCCTATATGTAGGCTCACAAGAAAAAACATGTATGGATATTTTACATTTTCAGCGTAGCAACTTGCAGGCATGATATCAAAACAGTAAACATTAAACCACAGAATAATATTTACTCTAAATGCAAATAAAAAAATCTGGAGGTCTTCAAAACACCCTGAAATGAGTTATAAATCATATACAATACTTACATGTATTCCCTGTCACTACCATGCTCCTGTTATGTATAGACATGAAAAACAGCAGCTTCAAGAAGATTTCAGTGGCAGAATCCATGTTCCCATTCACTGAGGCACCCAGTATATTAGGAAAAAGCTGCTTCGTAATTCAGTCCTATTCCTGCTTCTTCTCACTGCCTCCCTCTCTCTCTCTCTTGTGGTGTTTCTCAGCGGCCAGACATCTCAGTCAAATGCTCTCCATGTCTCCTCATATCTCCTCCAAATCAAAGCACGCACCTCCAAATCTGCTCCACCCTCCGCCATCACCACAGCAGCAATCCCTGAAGCGGCAGCAGCAGCAACAGCAGCAGCAAGAATATCTCCTCCAGTTTCACAGCGCCACTCAGGACTAAACTGCCAGGCTACACTGCACAGCTCACTTATAGGGTCTGCACACTAACAATGCGTTCTGGAAACCCCTTGTGGTGACAGGCAGGAAATGTGAGACTGATGAAAGCGAGAAAAGCCAGACAGTAAGACTGAGCAGCCAGTACATGAACACCAGGACACAGCCATTTGCTGGGTGCTCACCCTCGGCAGTTCTGTCTTTTTTTGTAGTTTTAATTTCTTTCTATTTTTTTCTTAACTCTTTTAACTGTATATTATAGAATACAAAGTATAAAACGTATTATAAATATATAAAATATTATAAAATATACAAAATATAGCAAGTTATGCATTTTTGAATGAAAACATCGTGTGTGTTATAGAGATTCTGGGATTATACGTAAGAAGAAAAATCTGCGTTCAGTGAGTGTAGACAGATTGAGACAGGCTGATAAGCTGCACCTCAGAAAAAAAAAACATCAAGAGTTATCTTCTTTGGGTCTACTGCTATTAATACTGACATAGAAGAATTAAGTTTCAAATACTAAGAGAAAATACTCAAAAGCATAAGACTGTGACAAGGTTTGCTGAAGATATTTAGTTTCCAAACATATATGTAAAACACATACTATTTTTTCTGTCTTTTAAGAAATGGAACTATCCTAATGTTTTCAATGTAAGTACAAACATCAAATTTAAGAAAAAGCTTCAGCAGAATTTTAGATTATTACACTTGCAGTAAATCCCTAAAGCACTTTTTGTAACAAAGGTTAAATGCACATGTTAACAATAGAAAAAGATACAGTTCTCAGTCTGCTTATTACTTCTGACATTATCTGAGGAAAAACACTGCACAGAATGTTGCTCCTTGATGGCTTCCATTCTGCAGTGTCTTTAGTTGTTATCCAAAACTAATGAAACAATACACTTTGAAGGGGCATTCCCAGTAGTTCTGAAGTGCATTTACAGAAGACTTAGGAATTACAGTTTCAACCCATTGATGAAACTTGACCAAACTTCTTCAAGTGGACTATTTATGAGCTCTGACATACTTCTTTTTATTTAAGGTAGTCATGAGTTTCCTTCTTACACGTAGCAGTGACTACAAAATATAATACCAATTACCATTTAAAAACTGTTTGGTGTCAAGAACTGTCAAGAAACAAAGTCGAAAATTTGATGAAGCCACAGAAGCTTCTGAACATTAGTTACTTTTTTAAACCACATGAATTGGTTGAATGATGTCTGTTTCAACCACAAAAGAAACACCAAGCCATGTATTTGTTTCATACTGCCTCAGCAAAAATAACTCCTGGTTTGCAAAACTATATCCAAGGCTCAAGCAAAACATTGGGG
>NW_024884767.1:21630623-21732943 GCF_019232065.1 Centrocercus urophasianus | reverse complement strand
TGGGCCCTTCCTGCTCCTCCCTTCCTCCCCTCACTTTGAAATGGGAAAAGCAGAACAGCAGTTAGGGTCCCCCTAAGCTAAAGAAAGAAAGCTCTAAAGAAGGAAGAAGAGAGTGTGGATAGTGGATCAGAACCAGAAAGGGACAAGCATGTTAGCTGAAGATCTGAGTCAGAAACAGTACTGACACAAACAAACAAACAAATATAAATAAATAAATCTCTACAGAGATTTGCTGCCTGCTGAGGCTATACATTTGGGAAATGAGGGAGAAGCTACCAACTAAAACAAAGTGAGAGGATTACTATCTGTTTCTGCTTTTTCAAGGTGGGTCACAACTTGGAGGCTGCAAGTAGGAAGGATGTGTACTTCTGAGTAACAGAGAAGAACAAGGGAAAAATGTCACTTTAAGAAGCATCAGGAGAAAATCTTAGAGTTGTCCCAGAGGAGTTTGGGAGGGCACTCTGAGAAGATACCATGTCACAGTGTAGCCCAGGTGCATACACTGATGCATTCAGCATGGAAAATAAGCAGGAGGAGACGGAAACCATGGTGCAATGAGAAAGCTATGACCTGCTATGTCACTCTATGGGAACTGCTGAGTCACGGCCTGAACCTCTGATTAATCACCTGAGGCGAGCCATGAGTCAGCCAGAGGAGCACAAGTGAAGGCAATTCACCTGTGCTGCTGGAAGAGGTGGAGCCAGTCTCCACCCCTCCTAGACCTATTTAAGAGCTGGCTACCAGAGGGGAAGGGTCTCTTCTGGAGATCACCTCTCTTGGATTTTTTGTGGTGAGCTCAGCTGAAGGGTAAGCTCTTCCACCTATTCTCTTTTTGTGATCGTTGTCTACTTTGACTCTCTTGATTGTATTGTGATTATAATATCTTGATATCTATTGATTATACAATTATATTGTGATTATAACATCTTGATATCTATTGATCATACAGTCACAGATCACAGTGGAGTGAACTGCACACTTGTACTACCGTGACTGTGGTTACAAGCTTAAGAAATTTACAAGAAAGGTCATAAGGAGGATCTGGGGAACTACAGGCCTGTTAGCCTGACCTCGGTGCCAGGGAAGGTTATGGAGCAGATTGTCTTGAGGGAGATCATGTGGCATGTGCGGGATGACCGGGGGATCAGGCCTAGCCAGCATGGGTTCATGAAGGGCAGGTCCTACTTGAACAACCTGATCTCCTTCTATGATCTAGTGACCCATCTGGTGGATGAGGGAAAGGCTGTTGATGTGGTCTACCTAGACTTCAGCAAAGCCTTTGTCACTGTCTCCCACAGCATTCTCCTGCAGAAGCTGGCAGCCAGAGGCTTGGATGGATACACTCTTGGCTGGGTCAGGAGCTGGCTGGAGGGCCGGGCACAGAGAGTGGTGGTGAATGGAGTCAAATCCAGCTGGCGACCGGTCGTGAGCGGTGTTCCCCAGGGGTCAGTGCTGGGGCCTGTCCTCTTCAATATCTTTATTGATGACCTCGATGAGGGCATCCAGTGCACCCTCAGTAAATTCGCAGATGACACCAAGTTGGCTGGAAGTGTGGATCTGCCTGGGGGTAGTGAGGCCCTACAGAGGGATCTGGAGAGCTGGGCTGAAGCCAATGGGATGAGGTTCAACAAGACCTAATGCTGGGTCCTGCACTTCGGCTACAACAATCCCAGGTGATGCTACAGGCTTGGGGCAGTGTGGCTGGAGGACTGTGTAGAGGAAATGGACCTGGGGGTATTGATTGATGCTCGGCTGAACATGAGCCGACAGTGTGCCCAGGTGGCCAAGAAGGCCAATGGCATCCTGGCTTGCATCAGAAACAGCATTGCCAGCAGGAGCAGAGAGGTAATTTTTCCCCTGTACTTAGCACTAGTGAGGCCACACCTCGAGTACTGTGTCCAGTTTTGGGTTCCTCACTGCAAGAAAGACATTGAGGCTCTGGAATGTGTTCAAAGAAGGGCAACAAAGCTGGTGAGGGGTCTGGAACACAGGCCGTATGAGGAGAGGCTGAAGGAGTTGGGAATGTTCAGCCTGGAGAAGAGGAGGCTCAGGGGAGACCTCATTGCTCTCTATAACTTCCTGAAGGGAGGTTGCAGTGAGCTGGGGGTAGGCCTCTTGTCTCATGTCATTAGTGATAGGACCAGAGGGAATGGTTTCAAGCTACTGCAGGGGAGATTCAGGCTGGACATTAGGAAGTATTACTTTTCAGAAAAGGCTGCCCAGGGAGGTGGGGGAGTCACCGACCCTGGGGGTGTTCAAGGAAAGACTGGATGTTGTGTTGAGGGACATGGTTTAGTAGGAGGTATTGGTAATAGGTGAAGGGTTGGACTGGATAATCATTTAGGTCATTTCCAACCTTGGTGATTCTACGATTCTAAGAAGTGGAAGAACTGGATAGATTGCGAAGAGCGCCTCTGAGAAACAGCTACATTCAGGTTGAGAGCTTGTGGGTGAAAATAAGGGGATCAGGCCAATAGAAGACATCTAATAGTTGAGGTCCATTAAAGGCCACTTGATCAAAGGAAGCCTGTTGATGAGACATTCCTCCTGCAGCTATGAGAGGCATTGTGCTCACAAGCTCCCATTCTGACAGGATATTTCAACCATCCACATGTCTGCTGGGATAAACAACTCAGTTGAGAATCAAGTAGTCCAGAAGACTTCAGAAGGCTGTTGAGGTTAACATCTTGGTCCAGTTATACAACAGACCAATCATGGGTGAAGTCTTACTGGACACGGTGCTCTTCAATGCAAAGGTCATTGAGGAGGTTAAGACTAGAGGCAGTCCAATCTGTGTCATCTTCATGCTCGCAAGGACTATGGATCTGGTAAAGTGTTAAGTCAGGACTCTGAACTTCCGAAGAGTAAACTTCTGTCTGCTTAAGAAATTATTTAATTGGATCCCTTGAGAAACTGATGTTAGGGACACAGGAATGGAACAGAACAGGCAGCTCTTCTGAACACACTAGAGCTCTCCATTCCCCAGTATAAGAAATGAAGCAGAGGAAGTAGGAAATCAGCATAAATGAGTACTGATTTGCTGGTCAAAGAGAGAAAAGAAGGAAAATTACATTTAATGTAAGCACAGACTCGTGGCCTGAAGAAAAAGACAGGGATTCCATCTGGACATGAAGAAACGGGATCAAGAAAGCAAATGCACAGATAAATCTGAAATTGGTGAAGGATGTTAATAAACAAGGGATTCTCCAGAGGCATTGCTCAGAAGAGACAGGAAAGGAAGTGTGTACCTCTGCTAATAAATGAAAAGGGAGAAATGGCGATAGTGGACTTGCAGAAGAATAAAGTGCTCAATAAGATCATTGCAGTAGTCTTCATCAACAACAACACTCTCACATCTATGAAGCTCTAGGCCAGAAGTGAAGCAGATAATTCCTATTGTAAGAATGACAGCTCTATGGAAGAGAATGATGTACATCCCAAAGTCCTGAAGAAATAGGCTTATGTGGTTGCCAAGCCACTCTTCATCAGATTTAAAAAATCATAGTAAAGTCCCTGTTGATTGCAAAATGGAAGAAATTATTTTTAATAACTTTAGAATGAAGACCTGGAAAACTACAGGCTTGTGAGCCTTTGTATGCATCTGGGATTATCACGGAGCAAATCCCCTTGAAGGTATGTTATTGCACACATAATATGGTGAACCATGACAGCCAGCACAGCTTCACCAAGAGAAGATAATGCCTGGTAATCATCCACAGTGGAGTGATGGCATTAGTGTACAAAGGATAGGCAACTGATGTTGTCTACCTGGACTTAGAATCATAAAATCATAGAAATACCAAGGTTGAAAAAGATCTCCAAGATCACCTGGTCCACTGTCTGGCTAGCACTAATATTTCTCCATTAAAACCATATCTCTTAGTATCTCATCTAAATGTTCTAGAACACTTCTGAGTACAATGACTCAACTACTTCTCTAGGCAACCCATTCCAGCACCTGACCACTCTTTCAGAGAAGAAAGATTTTCCAGTATCCAACCTGAACAACTCCTCGTGCAATTTTAGGCCACTCCCTCTTATCATATCTCTAGTTATTTGGTCAATCCCCACCTCAACACAACCTACTACTACATAATTGTAGAGGACCATGTTCCCCAAGCTTCCTTTTTTCCAGACCAAAGAATTTCAGTTCTCTCAAGGACTTCCCCAATGCCTTTGACATGATTTTGCAGTACATCTACACACATACTGTATAGAGAATAAGTTTCTTCACCATTTAATATGCCTCCAGTGTAGATTATTTTTTGCAGATTTTAATGTAGTATGTCCCCAAATCTTAGAAAAGGATGCGACTTGCTTTGTACAAGAAGTAGAACTTTCCGATTTTCCTAGAAAAAGTATATTAGAATTCTCAGAGCTCTTTAACATTTCATATTTCTCTTATTAAAAAAGACACCAAAACTTTATAGCTAAGGAAATCTCTTAAGTTATGATTGGCTCAAACAAAACCATTACTTAATTTAATTTAAACCAATAAAAAAAAAAAAAAAAAAAAAAACCAAAAAAAAAAAAACAGAAAAATCATTCATTTCTGAGGAGCATTGTATTGGAATTAATGTGGAATTTTGTGTTGCTTTTTTTTCCCTTTGAAATAATTAAGTGTTTGACAATTATTTATTAAGCTATTTAATTTCACTACAAAGCTCCTGATTAATTTATATTCTTCCTACAGTATGCTGGAATAATTAAAAAGGAGCAATTAGAGAAATAGAGTTCTATAAGAAGTGCTGAATCACCGACAGTAATATAAGTACTTCCCTCTGAATCTGGAGGTATGTATATTGTCGCATGGTGCCTTTTTCTTTCAAAGAAATTCTGTGCACAGAAGAAGGAAGTCATTTACTACTACACTTAAACATGTTGCATATCGTCTAAAGATTCAAGTCCTTTCCGTTTGGAAACAGTAGGTTATGTCACATCTAAAATATCAAAATATGATTTAATAAGGCACGATGTTATCTAAATGCTGTGCTTTCATCCAAAATATATTACTTAATCTCTCTCGTCTCCTTCACTAATTTTAAATATTCTATCTCTAGGAATTTGCTTTCTTTTCTGTCCTCTTCTTGACTGTGGGGTTGCTGTGGACATTCAGATCTTAGAATGTTGTCAGAAAGTATCTGTTCTCTAGGTGTTATACAGATATCACTTTTGCACATTGGCCTCTGCCCTGTACACACTTCTCTAAATTCATCATATTCACCTACTTCACACAGCTCTGCTCTTTTACAGCTCTAAACTGAAGCAGGTTGTTTAACATCAAAGCAGAATTAAAATTCAGTTTTTGTTGCATTTTCTGTATAGATGTCACTTGGTAGATGAGGAAAAAAAAGACGATAAAATAAACAAAGCTTCAAGGTATAACTAGATGAATAACTTGATGTATAGGAAAATTAGGGTCCAACTTTAGAGAAGGCCACTCCTCAGCCATAAAACCAGCACCATTTACATCATTTCAATGGCTTGAATAAAATGGATGTAGGACTGTGTTCTTGGAAGGTAAAACGAGATATGTCCAGTCAACAGCATGTTTTCCAGGTGTCAGACACTTACAGTACACTAACCAGTTGTCCCAGAGGATTCCAGTGCACAAGGTAGGCACTGACCAGGGCAGGTATAAGAGGTATAGGCATGCCAAGCAGGTAGAGAAAGAAAGTGCTAACAAATTCCAATTTCATTCAGAAAAAATAGAGAAAAGCCTCCAGTTGATAGAGTCACAGAAACATAGAATGACCTGGGTTGAAAACATCTCAAAGATCATCTAGTTTCAATTCCCTGCCATGGACAGGGTTGCCAACCTCTACACCAGGTTCCCCACAGCCACATAATCCCGTCTGGCCTCCACAACATCTTTGGGCAACCTGTTCCAGTGCATCACCACCCTCTGAGTGAAAAACTTCTTCCTTATATCTAACCTAAATCTCCCCTGTCAGTCCAAAATCATTCACCCTTGTCCTATCATTCTCCATCCATGTAAACAGCCATTCCCTCTCCTGATTATATTCCACTCCCTTCAAGTATTGGAAGGCTACAGTAAGGTCTCCCCAGAGCCTTCTCTTTTCCAAGTTAAACAAGCCCTATTCCCTCAATCTTTCTTCATAGGAGAGGTGCGAAAGTCCTCTGATCGTCTTAGTGACCCACCTCTGAACCCATTCCAAGAACTCCCTTCACATTTTTCTTGTGTTGGGGGCCCCAGGCCTAGACACAGTACTCCAGATGGGGCCTCACAAGAGACAAATAGAGGGGGACGGTCACCTCCCTCTCCCTCCTGGCCACTCCTCTTTTAATGCAGACCTGGCTATAGATGGCCTTCCAGGCTGCAAGTGCTGTTTACAGACTGCAAACACACACTGCTGGCCTATGTCCAGCTTCTCATCTACCAGGACCTCCACTGCAGGGCTGCTCTCAAGGAGTTCTTCCCCCATCTGCATAAATACCTGGGATTGCACCAGTTCAAGTAAAACACCTTCCACTTGGCTCTGTTGAACCTCATTAGTTTTTTATGGGCCCACTTCTCCAGCCTGTCCAGGTCCTTCCTTCTAGTGTGTCAACTGCACTGCTCAGCTTGCTGAGGGTGAACTTGATTCCATCATTTATGTCATTATAAAGTTGTTGAAGAGCACCAGTCCCAAGACTGACCCCTGGGGAAACCACTTGTGACCAGCCTCCACCCTGACACTGAACCATTGATCACAACCCTTTGGCTACGACCAATTCTTAATCCACTTAACAGTCCATCCTTCAAATCCATACCTCTCCCATTTAGGAAGAAGGATGTGGTGAGGGACCATGTCAATGGCATTGCAGAAGTTTGTGTAGATTAAATCCAGCACCCTTTTCCTGTCTACCAATGCCATCACTCTACCAGATGCTACCAGATTGGTCAGACAAGATCTTCCCTGGCTGAAGCCATGCTAGCTGTCTCAGATCACCTCCTCATCTCTTATGTGCCTTAACATGGTAGCCAGGAGGATCTGCTCTGTGATCTTTCCAGGTGTAGAGGTGAGGTTCACAGGTCTGTAGTTCCCCTGATCATTCTTTCTCCCTTTCTTAAAAATGGGTGTAATGTTTCCCTTTTTCCAGTCACTGAGGACTTTAGAAGACAACCATGATTTTTCAAATGATGGAGTGCAGCTCAGCAATCACATTAGCCATTTCTCTCAGAAATCTGGGGTGCATGTCATCTGGACTTACATACATTCAGATTCAGGAGAGGGTCTTGGACTTGTTCCTCTCTTGCAATGGGAAGGAATCTGCTCCTCTCATGCACGCCTAGAGCTTCAGGGTCCTGGCAGACATGGGGAGCCTGACCACCACTGAAGACCGAGGAAAAGCACTTATTGAGCACTTCAGCTTTTTCCATGTCTGAGGAAGCCAATTCTCTGTCCTCCATTATCAGAGGGAGAATACTCTCCTTGGTCTGTGTCCTCCTGCTTATGCATCTGAAGAACCCCTTCTTGTTATTTTTCATGTCCCTTGCCAAGTTCAGTTCCATCTGTGCCCTGGCTTTCCTAATCTTATTTCTGTACATGCCAACAGTGTCCCTCTATTCTTCCCAGGCTACACAACCTTTTTTCCACTTCCTGTACATTTGTCTCTTTTCCCTCAGTTTAAGCTGCAGGTCCTTAATCAGCCATGCCAGTCACCCATGTCCTCTTCTTGATTTCTTCTTTCAGTTGTACTGAAATTTAAAGTATATGTCTAGAAATTTAAAGTGTATGTCTAGAATTTATTTTATCTGTCCTCAGATTTCTTGGATATTGAATCCTGGACTGTCACAAATCCAGGGGACCAGATGAGGTCCATCCGAGAGTGCTGAAGTAACCGGTGGAGATGATAGCTAAACTGCTTTCCTTCATCTATCAGCATTCATGGTCAACTGGAGAGCTCCCAAAAATCTGGAGACTTGCCAGTGTGACTCCCATCTACAAGAAGAATCATAAGGAGGATCCAGGGAACTACTATTTTATCAGCCTAGCCTCGATGCCAGGGAAGAATATGGAGCAGATTGTCTTGAGGGAGATCACACACCATGTGCGGGACAACCAGGGGATCAGGTCCAGACTGCAAGAGTTCATGAAGGGCGGGTCCTGATCTCAAGATCAACCTGATCTCCTATAATCTAGTGACCTGCGCGATGAGGGAAAGGCTGCTGATGTAGTCTACCTTGACTTCACATAAGCCTTCAACATGTTCTCCCATGGTATTCTCCTGGAGAAGCTGGCTGCCTGTAACTTGAACAGATACAGTCTTTGCTGGGTAAAGAGCAGACTGGAGGGTGGGGCCCAGGGAGTGATGGTGAAAGGAATTAAATCCAGCTTGCAGCCAGCCATGAGAGGTGTTCCCCAGGGGTTGGTACTGTCCTCTTCAATATCTTTATTGATAAGGGCATTGAGAGCACCCTCAGGAAGATTGCAGATGACACCAAGTTGGCTGGAAGTGTGATTTTGCTTGGGAGTAGCAAGGCCATACAGAGGGATCTGGTCAGGCTGGATTGCTGGGCTGAAGCCAATGGGATGAGCTCCAACAAGACCAACTGCTGTGTCCTGCACTTGGACCACAACAGCCCCAGGCAATGTTACAGGCTTGGGACAGAGTGGCTGGAAGACCATGTAGTGGAAACAGACCTGAGGATATTGGTTGATGCTCAGCTGAACATGAGCCAGCAGTGTGCCGAAGTGGCCAAGAAAGCCAACACTATCCTGGCTGGTATCAGAAATACTGTTACCAGTCAGAGCAGGGAAGTAATTGTATCTCTGTACTCAGCTCTGGTGAGGCTGCATCTCATGTATTACAAAACTGAATTCAAGTTCAATTTTGGGCCCCTCACAGCAAGAAATACATTCAGACCTTAGAGCATGTCTTGGGGAGGGCAACAAAGCTGGTGAGGGGTCTGGAGCACAGCCTTAATGATGAGTGGCTGAGGGAGCTGGGATTGTTTAGTCTGGAGAAGTGGAGTCTTAGAGGAGATCTTATCAATCTCTATAACCACCTGAAGGCATGTTGTAGAGAGCTGGGGTGTTGGTCTCTTCTCTAGTCTAGCTAGTGATAGAATTAGAGGGAATGGCATCAAGCTGTGTCAGGGGAGACTCAGGTTGGACTTTTAGAAATACTGGTTCTCTGAAAGAGTTGTCAGGTGCTGGAGTGGGCTGCCCAGGAAGGTGGTGGAGACAACGACCCTGAAGCTCTTCAAGGAATGTTAATATGTTGTATTGAGTGACATGATTTAGTAAGAACTATTGGATGATCTTGTAGGTCTTTTCCAACCTTGGTGATTCTAAAATTCTGATTCTGTGATTCTTTCCTGTTCCATAATGTTCTCTCCAATTATTAAGGGATCCTGATCTGACTCAGACTTGAATAAGCTGAGACCCAAACCTGTCAGCTTAAATCAAACTAATTTAATTGCTCATTTTTACAGTAGCATAGTACTCACAAGAGATCTCCATGACAGAATTGTGAATTTGTTTTCAAAATACGCAATACCAAGCTTCTGTAGAAAGATGTAGCAATTGACATCCTCAGTCATTATCATTCTAGACCTGCTCTAACCCTGTCACATACGGTTCTACGGTTCATTACTGTTAAAAATAATAATAATAATAATAAAAATAATAATAAAAAAATACAATGAAGGGGAATTAAATTTCCATACAAACTTGGTTCACAGCATCCATATCAGCAGACAGCAGGGCTGCATCACTCTTCAGTTTTGTGCTGTCAAAGAGGAAGAAGGAAAGACAATCTTGCAAGAATGTTGCAAGCCAGGTATGACTTTTGGTTCCACCTGCTGCCAAAGAGAAGCTCCACTCCACATACGATTCTACTTTGCTGTGCCTTCAGAGTAAACGAAAACACAAGTCAACACAAAGCAAATATGTTAACCCTTCATGACATTCAAGCTACACTACCAAGGTAAAGAGAAAGAAAATGTAAAATATCTGAACAGGAATCTGTCACAGATTAGAAAAATCAGATAAGAACAGAACAGAATACCATGCTTCCCCTGGGGAAAAAAAAATAATAAAAAAAAAAAAATCAGTTTTGAAAACTTTTAAGTTAATTCAAGGACACACACACACACACAAACACAAAAAGCATCCACCTAACAAACAATTATTGTGCTGTTGCACCAACTTGCCTCCCCCTGCATTCCCCTTTTTCCCTCAACTTCCTCTTCAGCCTGGCCTCACACACAAAGGCCTTCCACAGGAAGACCATGAGCAACAGTATTAACAATTAACAGAAATCTATTTCAAAGAAGGGGAGCAGAAAGACCTGATACCAGACACCTGTTTCAACACTTGAGGACCAGTTGAGAATGCGCCTAAAAAGCAACCTATGAATATAAGCCAGTCTTCTTATCCAACAGCGAGTAGTCCAAGAATTTTTGGAGCTCTCCAGTGTGGCAGCATCCCTTGAGCAGGAATGCTTCTCAGGGCTATGCCTGTGCTTATATCCTTTACACTTCAACACCAAGATACCTTATCAGTACAGGCTCTTAGTAAGTGACTAATGATTTGGTGTCTTTGTTATCTTTACTAAGATCACATATTAGATTGATTTAAACTTTGTTAGCTTTGCAAAGATTACATATTTGACTTGAGAGACCAAGCAGAATGTAATGAGGTCCATGTCGGAGAGAAGGAAGAACATGTGGAGAGCTTGTGGGTGAGAATTAAGGGGCAGGATGGTATGTCTGACATCGCTGTGGGAGAGTACTATAGATCACCAGATCAGGAAAATGAAGTCAATGACGCCTTCTAAAAGCAGCTGGAAGTAGCTTGGGTTCTCATGGGGGACTTTAATCATCCAGCTATCTGTTGGGTAAGAAACATGGCTGGGCACACACGGTCCTGACAGTTCCTGCAATGCATTGAAGATAATTTTAACACAGGTGGTGGAGGAGACAACAAGGAAGGGGATGCTTCTAGACCTTGTTCTTTCCAACAGGGATGGGCTTGTTAGTGATGTGAAGGTTGGGGGCAGCTTGCGATGAAGCGATCAAAAGATAGTGGAGTTCAAGATCTCATGTGGAAGAAATAAGGCAAAAAGTAGGATTGCTACCCTCGGCTATCTAAGTCCGTGACAGGGGAGGGCACAAACCCAGAAAAAAAAAAGAAAAAAAAGAAAAAAAAAAGAAAAAAAAAGAAAAAGATAAAAGGGTACTAGCAGTTTGCCACGCAACCCAGACAGCCCCGGCCCTGCTGCAAGGTGTGTTGCGAGCTGCATACTCCAGGAGAGAGGGAGAGGGGGATGGGTAGAAAGATAGCAGATAGGTCTTAAAAAAAAAAAAAAAAAAAAACAAAAAAAAAAACTAGCAATGATCTGAGAAGCAATGGTAATTTACTAAATCTAAAAAAATCAAACAAAATGAGCAAGAGTATCCAAGTAGAAAATGGTAGTATTGAAGCACGTGCTTTTCTTTGAGGCAAACCAAGAAAAAAACTGGGGGATGGGAGTCTAGTGTCCTACGAGGAACTCCACCACTCTTCCTCTCCATGCCAAGTCCTTGGAAATGCCACCCCTTCCCTCCCATCCGAATACTCAAAATGCCCATAAAAGGCAGTAGAGGCAGTAAACGAAACTAGAACATTAACTCCCAGTGGTGATGTGGAATACTGAGAACAAAAAATCACAAAACCACAACATCCAGGATCTACTTCAAGGTATCTTATGGGCTAGAGTGTTCAAAGGTAAGGAGGCTAGTGAAAGCTGGGCAATATTTAACTAGCACTTTTTTCAAGTTTCAAGACTGATGCATTCAATCCAAGTTAGGGGGTCTGCATGGATGAGCAAGGAGCCTGTGGATAAGATCGAAGGGAAGAAGAAGGTTTACAAAATGTGGGAAAAGCTCCTGCCTGTGGCAACTGAGGCAGGGGCTCTGTTGCTAGTGCAGGATGAAGAGCTTTATTGTACATGCTCACTATGTTTTATAGCCCCTTAGCATCCCCTTTGTCATGTGTACTTGCCAGATGCCTCCTGCATGTTTATGTCTGGTGCAGGTGGCTGCCAAGCTTATTTACTCATCCCAAGGTTTTTTGAATATCAATGAGCTTTGTTCTCAAATGGTATCACACCTGTCTTCTTGGGAGGAGTATAGGAGTGTTGTCAGGGCCTACAGGGAAGCAACAAGGAGGGCTAAAGCTCACCTGGAGCTGAAGCTGGCAGAGGAGATAAAGGGTAATAAGAAGGATTTCTTTAAGAATCTTAAGAGTAAAAGGAAAACATGGATAATGTAGGTCCCCTGAACAAGGGAGGTGTCCAGGTAGCAGGGGATGTTAAGAAAGCAGAGATGCTGGATACATTCTTTGCTTCGGTCTTCTCTTCAAAGACTCTACCCTGGGACTCCTGGACCCTGGAAGAGAGAGTCCGAGAAATAGTGAGTTTCTCTCTGATTGAGGAGGTGTTGTCCAGGAATGTATGGGTGGGATCAGTGTGCACATATCCATAGGCATCCACATGTGCTGACGGAGCTGGCAGAGGTGACTGTCAAAACACTCTATCATCTTTGACAGCTTTTGGAGGAGAGATGCGTGAAGACTGGAGGATCCAGAAGAAGGAGGATCCAGGAAACTACAAGCCAGTCAGCCTCATCTCTGTCCCTGGAAAGGTGATGGAATAGCTTGTTTTAGATGCCATCTCCAAGCAATTGGGAGAGAAGAAGGTGTCTCCCTCCAATTTATTGGAGGGAGAGGAGTTTCTTTTAATATATATACCCAACAGTGAGATTAAGACACAAAGGTCAATGCAGTTTATTACAAATCCTAGTCATTTAGGGAGATGGGAAAGGGAAGAAAAGTGATAAAAAAGAGATAGGAAATGAACCAGTCTTTGTAGGAAGCAAGAGGAAGATAATCACCACCATGGGGCTTGTGTGATTCATTTTTTTAGTAGCTGATCTTCAGTAGTGGAGGGTCATCAGGCATTGTTGTTCGGTTGATGACGATTACTTTACAGAGGTAATACAGACTTATTTATAAGTCCAAAGTTGTCATCAGCTCTCTTTGGAGTGGCAAATTCTGGCTTTGGAATCTCAGCAGAAACTCCTTTGTTCCCACTTCCTGGACCTTGCCAGCAGATAAGAGGGAGCAGGGAGGTGCTGCCTGCATCCTGTTTTTCACACAATGTTGTCATTCCCCAATTTTCCCATACCAAGCTGGAGTTATTTGGTCACAGGCCAGATCTTCCGCAAGTAAACATTCCTGAGCACTCTCTTTCAGAGGCAAACAGCTCCAAAGAAATGCTTTCAAATGTAAAATTGTCTACACAGTGATGCCAAGTGTCATACAACAACATCCACCTCTCATCTCCTAAAGAAGTCGGAGTCTTATCACAAGAAGTGCCTCGGAGAGCAAACTTTGTGCCAAAAACAAAGGATTCAGAAAAAAGGAATAGTCAGGATTAATTAACGAAGGGAAAATCATGTTTGACCAACCTCGTAGCCTTTTATTATGGCATCACCAGCTGGGTAGATGCAGGGAGAGCAGTAGATGTCATCTACCTTGACTTTAGCAAAGCTTTTGATACTGTCTCCCATGACGTCTTGATACTGAAGCTGAGAAAGTGTGGGATAGATGAGTGGATAGCAAGGTGGGTTGAGGTCTGGCTAACTGGCCGAGCTCAGAAGGCTGTGTTTGGCAGTACAGAGACTGGTTGGAGACCTGTGACAAGTGGTGCTTTCCAGGAGTAGGTGCTGGTTCTGATCTTGTTAAATATCTTCATCAATGACCTTGATGAGGGGATAGTGTTCACCCTCAGTAAGCACACTGATGATACAAAGCTGGAAGGTCTAGTAGACACACCAGAAAGCTGTGCTGTCATTCAGCAAGACCTGGACAGAATGGAGAGCTGGCAACAATAAACCAGAGGAGGTTTAACAAGGGCAAGTATGGAGTCTTGCACCTGGGAAGGAATAACCATGAGTATCAGCACAGGTTGGGACATGACCTGCTGGAGAATAGCTCTGTGGAGAAAGACCTGGGAGTCCTGGTAGATGACAGGTTAGCTGTGAGCCAGCTGTGTGCCCTTTTGGCCAAGAAGACCAATGGCATGCTGGGGTGCATTAAATTAAGCATTGTTGTTTAAGGGAGGTGATCCTCCCCCACAACTCTGTCCTGGCCAGGTCTCATCTGAAGTACTGTACCCAGTTCTGGGCTCCTCAGAAAGGCAAATATCTCCTGGAGAGAGTAGAGGGCCACAAAGATGATAAAGGTCCCAGCGCGTCTCCCCCACAAGGAAAAGCTGTGTGACCTGGCTCTGTAAAGCCTTGTAAGAGAAGACTCAGAGGAGATCTGATTAATGTTTATAAGTATCCTCTTTTCAGTGGTCTCTGAGGGCAGGACAAGGGGAAATGACCATAAATTTGAGCATAGGAAGATCCACACCAATATATAAAGGAACTTCTCACGGTAAGGGTGACGGAGCACTGGAACAGGCTGCCCAGGGAGGCTGTGGATTCTCCTTCTCTGGAGATGGAGAAGGATGCCTTCCTGAATGCCTTCCTGTGCAGCTTGCTATAGGGGGACTGCAGGGTGGCTGGACTCGATCCTTCCAGCCCCTTCAAGTCTATGATTTTATTAATCTGTGACTGTGGCTCAAAGAATTTAGGAAGCAAGAGGGTTCATTCTGAACCTTGTAACTTAATGGAAAGTTCTCCTATATGAATGTATTTAGCTTATCCTCTATTCAGAAAATAATCAAGTGTATCCAGCCACTTCAAATCTTGTTAAGTTGCTTTTAAATCACTACATTATATCTATATTATGTCAATAAACATATTTCCATTTATCTGTTATGAATGAAGTTGATGTTATAGTTGTTTCCACACTAGACAAAACTTTGAAGAATAAGCACAGTATCTGAAATTTAGATGAATCAAGCTGAAATTTCTGCTCAAGTGCCACAGAAGTTATTTAAGACATAGTTCAGCTGAAAAAATTCTGGTAAATCCCCGACACAGTGCAAAATTGAGGAAAGTACCAAAATCCATTTAATGGAAAAGTCATGACTGCCAGGCATAGCCCCTGGGGACTGGAAAAATGGAAATATCACTCCCAGATAGGGAGGAAGGAGGACCCAGGAAACTATAAGCCTGTGGGCCTTGCCTCTGTTCCTGGAAAAGTCAGGGAACAGATCTTCCTAGAAGACATGTTAAGGACATGAGGGACCAGCAGCTGATCCAAGACAGCATGGACACAAGAAGGTAAAATCATGCCTGGTCAGCCTTGTATGGTCGAGCGAAAGTTTTGGAGGGCAAAAGGAAGGCAGCTGATGAAATCTACATGGAATTCTGTAAAACCTTTGACATAGTCCCTACCATATCTTTATCTCTAAATTGAAGAGCTATGGATTTGAAAGATGGACTAATTGGTGGATAAAGAATTAGCTGGAAGGTTGCAGCCAGAGCAGTATAGTAAATGGATCTACATCCACATGGAGGTATATAATGTGCAGAACCCCACAAGGATCCTTCTTGAGACCAGTACTCTTTAACATCGTTATCAGTGACGCAAATGTTGGGCTCAACTAAATCCTCAGCAAGCTTGCTGATGACACCAAAATGAGCAGTATTGATATAGCAGAAGGAAGGGATGCCATCCAGAGGGAGCACAACAAACTTGCGAAGTGGGTCCTTGCGAACCTAATGAGGCTTAATAAAGGGCAAGGTTTTGTGCTTCAGTCAAGGTAATACCAAATATGTATACAAGCTGGTAGAAGAAATCCTAGAGTAGCACTGCTGAGAAGGACTTAAGAGTGCTGATTGATGAAAAACTTAACATGAGCCAGTAGTGTGCATTTACAGCCCAGAAGGCCACTGGTATCCTGGCTTCCACCAACGGAGGGATGGTGAGCAGGGAGGTGACTGTCTCCTCTACTCTGCCCTAGTGAGGCACCAACTGAAGTAGTGAGTCCAAGTCTGAGTCCCCCAGCACAGAAAAGCTGTGGAGCTTTTGGAGAGGATTCAGCGGAGGGCCACAGGGATGATCCACAGGCTGGAGCACCTCTTCTATGAAGAAAGGCAGAAAGAACTGGGCTTATTCACCTTGGAAAAGAGAAGATTTTCAGGACACGTAATTGCAGCCTTCCAGTATTTAAAGGCAATTAATAATCACGAGGGAAAACAACTTTTTACATGATAGGACAAGGGGTAATGATTTTAAACTAAAGAAGTGAGATTTAGATTGTCGGGAAAATTCTTTTCTGAGAGAGTGGTGAGCTGTTGAACAGGCTGCCCAGAGGGACTGTGGATGTTCCATCTCTGGAGGTCCTCAAGGTCAGATTGGGTGGGGCCCTGAACAATCTGATCTACTACTCCATCTAGTGATTAACAGCCCTGCATGAAGCAGGGTGCAGAAACTTGGTGATCCTTGAGGTCCTTTTCAACTCAAGCCATTGTATGATTCTGATTCTATGAAAATGATGTAAACAAAGTTCTAGCTCTTCATGAGGTTGTCACCAGTATCCTTATAATTGAATTTGTGTTCTTGCTGCAAAGAAAAATGTTTACAGTTTTTTGTAAAACTTACAGCAGAAAACAGAAGTTTCTGCCTAAGTGATTCAGAATCCCTAATAATCTTATATTGAACAGATACAAACACATACTTATTTCTACCACATTTATAACAGTAGCTGAAAGGAATGCTTGAAATTATTTGCCCAAAACCACAGTGATATTTGAAAATTTGTACTGAAACAGATTTATGTATGTATGTATGTATGTATGTAATGGCAGTCAAGAAAGTCACCTAAATGCAACAGTGTATGTGGAAAATAAAGATATCAGATGAACTTGCTGTTTTAGAAGCTAATAAATTCTCCTCATCACGTAGTGCTAGAAAACAGTCTTGGATGAAGCTGATATAAGGTGAAGAATAAACAGATTTAAAGTATTATCTTAGTGTGACAATAGTTTACAGGCTGGTTTGACCCGATTCTATGACTAGCAGGGCAGAGGAACCCATGGACCCATGCCCTGGGAAAGGGAAAAGGGGGAAAGGGGAAAAAAGTAGAGAGATGGGCATAAAAAAAAACAGTGGCAATGATCTGAGGAGAAACAAACTAATTTACCAAATAAGGTATTGGAATGTAAGATAACACGGTATAATACAATATAATACAATATATTTGGAATTGAAGATAATAAATAAAACAAATTGAGAGAGAGTGTCAGAAAACTGAAGGCCTTACTCTAATGCTGAGGAGAGATGATCTATTCTGGACAAGCAGAAGAGAAAAGAGGGCGAGTCAAGTGATCTGCAAATGGTTTTTGTCTTTCCGTCTGAGCAGAAACATGACAGAGCAGTGAGCAGCCCTCTGGGAGATATAGTTCTTCTCTTCTAAGACAGGTACCTGGAAGTGGAGAATTAACTCTTGTCACAGAGTTATCTCTAGATTGGTGTCTGTGACATGGAGGCACAGGCCCGGAAAAAAAAGAAAAAAAAAAAAAAAATTGAAAAACAATAATAAAAAAAATAAAAAGAGAGAGGGGGGAAAAAAAGTGCTAATGGCTTACAGGCCAGTCTGGCCCAGCCAAGTGACTAATGACTCACAGGCTGCAGAAGAAGGGAAAAGGGGAAAGGGCAGGGAAATAGTAGAAGGATGTAAAAAAATAAATCAGCCGCCACAACCATCTGAGAAAGAACATTAATTTACTAAATATGATCACAGAATGCAAGATAACACAGTACAACACAAAATAATTGGAGTTGAGGCCAATAAATCGAATAAAATGAGAGAGTGTCCAAAACTGAGGCCTTACACTATAGACTGCAGGGGGACCATGTGGTCCTCCACAGTGAAAAAAAAGAGAGAGACTGCTGACCTGCCAGGTAGCTCCACCTTTCTTAATCAGAGCACAAAGTCCTCTTGAGAATACCACTCCTCCCCTCCCTTCCAAGAACCAAAAATGCCCCAAAAAGGCATTTTACAGAACCAGAATATTAGTTCTCTCACTGCTTTACATAATGTTGTGATGTGGAATATTGAGTACAAAAAATCACTAAAGTGAGTTGTGGAATCAAACTCTATAGCCACAAGGTAGTTATAAAGCAGGTATGTTACTCAGCACCACATGCATGCTGGGTGCAGAGGGGGGTAGCCCCTTCCTAGCCTGGACACCAATAGCAGGTAAACATCATTATTTATAGAAAGAATACATGCATATTCATAGTATTCCTAAGACAAGGAGTGGTTATTACAATCACTTTTGGGAATTCACTCAATATTCCATGCCCATTCTATGCCCTTAACTCCACGCCTAATTAGCGCTTCTACACATGTGTGGTGCCTCCTGGTGGTGGTCCCAGAGGTTGTGGAGGGGGCTGCGGAGCTTGATGTCAAGTGAAGATAAGAAAGTATTTCAGACTACCTGTTGTTGAAGATACAACGGCAAAACAAATGCCTCAGCTCATCGTAGGAACTGGTTTGGGCTACCTCCCCTTAAAAGGAAATCTACAGCTAGAATGACTTAATCCTTCTCCCACGACCACCAAATATGTTAGTTATTTCTTGGAATTTCTGCCCATGTTCTTGGAATGTAATGATCATGTATATGCTGCACCTTTAAATATGTAGTCATTGCTTCTCTCGGTGTGCATGCTCAGTGGGAGCAATCCTCCATGCACCCAGCGATGTAGTAAAGGGAATACCTTCTTGACATAACTCATTGTCATGTCAAGTTATTTTGTTGGTTTTCTTGGCTTCTGTGACTTAACAACCCCCCTCCCATTCTAGCATCTCACAAGTCAGAGAATAAATTTTTCCTGACATCCAACCAGAAAATTCCTTGGCACAACTTGAGGTCATTCCCTCTAGTCCCATTAATAGTTACATGGGAGAAGAGACTGACACCCATCTCACCACAACTTTATTTCAGGTAGCTGGAGAGGGTGACAGTGTCTCCCTGAGCCTCTTCTTCTTCAGACTAAACAATCACAGTTCCCTCAGCCACTCCTCATAAGACTTATGCATCAGACCATTCAGCACCATTGTTACCCTTTTCTGAACCCTTCTCCAGGGTCTTGATGTTTTTCTTGTAATGAGGGAAACAAAACTGAACACAGTACTCAAGATGTGGCCTCACCAAGGCTGAGTACAGAGGGATTATCACTTCCTTACTGCTGCTAGAAACAGTATTTCTGATACAAGCAGAATGCCATTGACTTTTCTTGGCCACGTGGGCACACTACTTGCTCATGTTCAGCCAAGCATTGACCAACACCCCCATGTCCATTTCTTCTACACATTCTTCCAGCCGCTCTGTTTGAAGCCTATACCATTGCCTGGAGTTGTTGTTGCCAAAGTGCAGGACACAGCACTTGGTCTTGTTGAAGCTCATCTCATTGGCTTCAGCCCAGCAATCCTGCCTGTCCAGATACCTCTGTAGTACCTTTCTACCTCAAGTTAAAATCTCAGTTCTTCCCAGTTTGGTGTCATCTGCAATCTTCCTGAGGGTGCTCTCAGTGCCCTCATCCAGGTCATCGATAGAGATATTGAAGAGGACAGGTCCAAATAATGAACTGTGGGGAATGTCACTCATGACTGGTCACTACTGGATTTAGTGGATGTAAACATATGCAACCATATTCAACACCGCCCTCTGGGCCCAAGCATTCAGCCAGTTCTTTATCCACTATCCCCAAGGCCCTTCTCTGCAACCTCTCCAGCAAGTCCTTGTTCTTAGGGCTTCAAGGAAGACGAGGGCCTGGACCATTACTTTTATGAAGAAAGGCCAAGAGATCTGGCACTGACAGGGATATCACCAATGCCTACAAATATTTAAAGCATTGCTAAAAAGACTCTTTTCAGTAGGACCCAGCAACAGGACAAAGAACACAGGAACTCCATATGAGCACAACATTTCTTTACTTTGATTGTGACAGCACACTGGAACCAGCTGCCCAGAGCAGTTTTGGAGTCTTCTTCTCAAGATATCCAGAACACACTTGAATGCTTTCTTGCGTAATCTCTTCTAGGAGACGTGCTTTAGTGAGGGAGAGGGTGGACTAAATGATATTCAGAGGTTCCCTAAAACCCCTATGATTCTGTGGTTCTAATGTCGAAGGCACTACTACTGAACACAGTACCTCCCTTGATCTGCTGGCTGCACTTTTGGTGCTGTGTAGGATATATTTTACTTTCTTAGCAGCAAGCACAAGTGCATGGTTCATTTTCAGTTCTTCACCACTATTTCTGTTTAACTAATTCTCTATATTCTTTATATCAATAACTATTTTCACTAATTCTCTAAATTATGTGCTATGTATTTTTATTATATATATGCCTATACATAGAATCAGTTTAGGAGAGTAAATCTGGAAATAAAGAAAAATGATGAGTGTAATTTCTCATTTTGTAAGAAACAATCATCAGATGATAAAGGATTTGTGTCTATCAGGAAGAGTGGTGTGTCTTGAATGCACTATACGCTATACTAAAAATACAAATTATTCCATATCACAGGGAGAGTATTAATGCGAACTTATTTTATCATTACCATAGCAGCAAAGGAGACCAGGGAACTTATATAATCCTAAAATATGACTACATGCAGAGCTCAAGGCCTCAAAGTAGATGCCCAAACACTGTTAAGATGCATGTAAATGTTTGCTTTCCTTCATACTTCCTGATGTGCCCTGCATGATCTGCATTTCTCAGGATTTTACAGTAAACTGTGACACCGCTAAGTTTCTTGTTAGAATGTCTGCTGCTGATATCATTGTAATAACCAAGTACATATTAAATACACTGTCTGCCATTTTTACACGAACATGAATTAACTATGGTTTTATCAGAAAACTGACGTTAACAAAACTGAAGAAGGATTTCCTTGTAACTCTGCCTTCATGGCAGAACTTGCATTACTAGAGAAACAACAGTGACACTATGGTTGACAGAGAGCCAGTACAGGCAGGCCATTTAGCAATTATTAATCTGTTCTATTTAATCATGTTAGAGGAAAGTTTAATAAGTTAGTTTGCTTGTATGATTAAGTAGCTTGTGCCCACAAATATTTTACTTATGAAAATGCATTTAATTAACACTAAATAATTATTTCTCTTTACTGAACACTGGGTAGAAGAAATTTCAGTTATTACCAGGCCATATATGAACAATAGATCGATTTGATCACATTTTAATTCACAATTTCCATTATTAGATTGTCTCGCTCCAATTTATAGGAGGGAGAGGAGGTTCTTTTATTATCTATATACCCAGCGTGAGATTAAGAAGCAACGGTTCAAATGTTGGTCCGACCAGTTTATTACAAATCTTAATCAGGGGAAATGGGGAAGGGGAGAACGGACACTATTACGAATTAGGGTAATGGGGGAAGGGAAGGAGGGCGATAGAAAAGATAGAAAAGAAGAAGTAAGGGGTCTTTATAGGCAGCAAAAGGGAAATAGTCACCACCATGGATGCAGCGAGGTTCGTAGTTCAGTCTTTGATCTTCAGTAGCGGTGGGTCGTCAGGCAGAGTTGTCCTGTTGCCAACGACGACGACAACCATGGTGATGATGGCCCTTTTTCAATGCTTCAAAGTGGTTGAGTCAGCTGTTTTTGGAGTGACAGCTCAAATCCAAAGTGGTCGAATCAGCTCTCCTTTGAGTGACAGCTCAAACCCAAGGTGGTTGAGTCAGTTCTCCTTGCGGTGGCAGCTTCTGGCTCTGGGATCTCAGCAGGAACCTCCTTTGTTCTTATCTTTCTGGCCTTGCCAGCAGATAAGAGGAAGCAGGGAGGCACCAGCTTTTATCTTGCCTTCGCAGGATGCAATGGTATCATCCCCCAGCCTCCCATGCTAAGCTGGAGCGGTTTGGTCACAGGCCAGATCTTCCGCCAGTGAACACTGCTGAGCACTCTCTTCCGCTCTTCCACAGAGCAAGCAGCTCTGGGGGGAAAGGGGCTTTCAAATGTTCCCAAAGTGATATCGATTGTCACACAGTTAGCACCCATCACTTGCCTCCTTGACAAGTCACTCAGAGTCTTATCACAAGAAAAACCTCAGGAAGCAAGCTTTGAGCCAAAAAAAAAACCAAAGAAGGATTCTCACATGTCTACATCATATTTAAGTTTGAGAGTCTTCACTTCTGAGATTAGCAGAGGTAATTAGCATGAAGTAATTTTTTGCTAGTCAGCCATTGTTATGAAATGCTGTCTCAGATCATTGTGACTTTTACAACTACTGATAAGAAAAAATCTATCAAATAATCACTCCGACAATCTTTTTCATTTGCTTATTCATCTATTTACTTTGAATTTTTTTTGAAAGCAAAGACTATAAAAGGAAAATAAATCCTTCAGTTATGAAGGAACAGAATTCTTTGCGAATGAGTTTCATGCAGGTTTTCTTGCAAATGTACAAAAGTCTTTCTCAAGATCTGTGGGTGCAGAGAAAGACTACAGTTCTTGGAGAGTAATACCCTGTTTGAAATGATATTCTATGGTATGTCAGATTGGCCAGAGAAACTTACGAAAATGAATGCCTGTAAATTTGAAATAGACTACAAGTATTATTTATCCAGTAAAATTAGATGTTATGTATTAAAAATGAGATCAAAAGAATCAGATGCCTCATTCACAGATCCATATTGACAAATATCAGAATACACCCTCACTAGGTTGCTAAGGTTGACAACTCCTGATGTCTCAATGGATTACAAAGCTGTTTTAACTGAAAATTCATCTTAGCAATGTACAAAAATAGGTACCTTATCCATATTTGTTTGAGACTTTCATGTCAGATTCCACTCCGAATAAAATTATTTTGGCAACAGAATTAGCAGCATTGAAACACTTGTCAAAAATTAATTTTAGTGTAAGAGATTATTTTTTGCACCATTGCCTCAAAGCTTGCTGAGGAACACTGATGGACACATTCTGGTTAAAGGATGAGAAATCCTTTGTCTGAGGGACACAGATGGGCAAGTCCAGACAAGTCCTGGTCAAAGTTGGCAAAATCTTTTGTCTGAAGATTTGCAGGCTGGGGCAAGGAGAGAGAGAATAAACTGCAGCTTAATGGCAAGGAAGCAGCTTTTGTGTAGACTTTTCTCAAGGGAGATAGCCATCTCAGGGATACTGCACATGACTATTACCCAAGCACCCAGGAATGCCACGTTGACAGAAGGATAAAAAAGGGACCAACAACCATGAAGATAGATGTCTGACATCAGATTTCTCATGATGTGATGCCTGCATGCTGAAGAAGAGGTGTCTGACATCAGATATTTCACGACATGATGCCTGCATGCTGATGGGCCTTCTACCTGAGACTTGCCGGTACTTCCTGGGCTTACCTTGTCACTGTACCTGCTTGCTGCCTAAGACCAGCCACACTGTTGCTCCTCTCTGGTCTGATGACTGGTCTGCCTCAGACCATCAGAATGGTGTGACAAGGGATGCTGCTGGATCTTGGTGGTGACTATCCCTGCTTTACATAATTCTTGCTTCTTTCCTACCTTTTCTATCACCTGCTTTCCCTTTCCCATCACACTAGTTCGTAATAGTCACTAGCTTCCCCTTCCCCGTCTCCCTGATTAAGATTTGTAATAAACTGCTAGAACCAACATTTGAATCATTGTTTCTTAATCTCACGTTGGGTATACATATATAAAAGAACCTCCTCTCCCTCCTATAAATCGGAGCGAAACATCTTTTTAATGGTGTAGTTGAAGCAGGATACCAGTCATGAGAGTGTTTTCCTTCCAGGTATAGTTTGAAGCTTTTCCGTGTGCCTTCTGCTAGACAGTCAGAAAATAAGAATCCCCTTTTTGCCTAAAGAATCCTTCACCCTGAGACATTTCTTAAGTTTCCTTTAGCTTTTTTGGCATTGAGAAAAGTATAACATCAAGCCAACACGCAGAAACTGTCAGTATAGTACGAGCACAACCAGACTTTAAAAATTACTTTCCCAAATTGCATGTAAGCTTGAGATTAATCAAGTTAGAGACTATAAATAAAGACATGAATGTAGATATTATTGTTCAGTTATGTCAAAATTGTTTCATGTGTACATATGGCATTTTGATGTATACTGTGTTTTCTTCTCTTGTCTTTTCATAGACATGTTACTGACACATACATAAGTCACTCTGAAAACAATCCTTTTGAAGTTGATTGTACAGTAAGAGCATTAGAATAAGTAGTAACTTTATATTTTTTATATTTCTCAATTCCTTGAAAATTGACATTTTAAGAGTCAGCCTCATAAATTTAATGGTTCACTAAAATCTTCATTTCCTTACAAGGCTTGCTTAGCACTCTTATTCCCACCCTCAGACGCTTTTTAAGTGTTCTCTGGCTCCTTTGGAACACAGAACCAATTCCTTTAATGTATTTATTTATATATTGGATTTCTTTATTTCAATATATTTTCATTCTTTTTCTTTTCTTTTTTTTTTTTTATTTTGATCTTTAAAAACTACCAATCTTTTCTTTATGCAAGCAAATCTCAATTCAGACAACACCTGTAAATCAAGACAGCACAGTGTGTATGAAACTGTATGCATGGTATTCAGAAAGGAAATGTCAGTTCAAGTAGATAAAACTCATAAAAATGGGTTTTCTGTAATAAACTTATCTATTAAAGTTACACTAAGATAGGACATATAGATCCACCTTCACTAAAGTTGTTTGCACTGGCTAAAATTAAGGTGAAAAACAATATTCAAGCACTTAAATGTTGATGCATGAGTTTTGAAGAAATTCTAAAAAATGCATTCTAAAATCTAAAAAAAAACATATCACAATTAAATATTTGGCTAACTTATTATCCTGAAATAAAAAAGGAAGCACCACATGCAGTACAAATATTAATTTAGTCACTAGCCAGCTTATCTAAGCTGCTACAAACTAACATTCCAGCTTCTGTTTAGAAATTGAGTGAAATATACAAATTCCAATTATTTAAATGTAGGTTTCCTTCTTCCTCTTTCATGTTTAAAATTGGTGAATTTAATTAATGTGTTCAGGTAAACTCATGTGGGCTATGAAATGCATCAGGAATGACATTTTCAGCTAAAATTTAAAGATTCAGGTACATTCAGGGGAGAGAGGAGAGGTATGCACTATTCCCAAGGGAATAGCAGGAAGTAGCACCAGTTCTCACTATTAAAATTTGTAAATAGTTAAATAGGGAAGTGAGGAATTTTAGTTAATTACCTGAACTTTATACCACTGCACATTTATATTTCTTATCATATATAATATATGATTTTTTTTTTTTTTTTTTGCTTTTGCTTGATATCGTAGAATTCTGATAGTTCAGTACTGAAAAACAGACATTTAAAGAATTAAAGAGAAAATCAAAACATGTTGCTTTTATAGGGAATATTCAGAGGCCTAGGTATGTTCCAGTCTGTACTACAAGATTTATGTCATCTGTATCTGGGTTCAGTGTTTTTTCTTCCAACTGCACTGACTGCCAGGGAGATTGTGATTAATTGAACTGAACTGAGAATCACCTTACTCATTTTACAGACATGTTTTCATTTGTAAGGAAGGTTACTCCTCACCATCTCCCCACGCTCAGACTCTGCTGTGCATGAAATTCAGGAGTGTCTGTGTGCTGAGATAAGGAGAAGCCATTTTGAACTTGGAAAGTGGAACAGTCTTATTTCAACTGAAGCTCTTTCTGAACCAGGAAATGTATTTGGTTTCTCCGAACAAAAGAGCTTCCAGGAAAGATTACTGTTTTTTGTTGTAACAAAAAAAATTGCTGTGATGATAATTTGTTTGTTTTAATTTTTTACTACCTTCTGAAACAATTAAAGAAAAAAAGTCTATTGAAAAAAAATGATGAAATGCTACCGTTCTGTCCAATTATCTGCTCATTAGATAATGCTGCGTTTACCCATTGTAGTTTCACAATGATTATGCAACTATAAATTTAAGCTAACAGATTTTGCCTTTTTTAAATCTCTGCTACACAAAATATCTTCACTTAAATGCATTCATTTTAAGTAAATTGGAATAACAAAATGGTAGAATGTTTATTTTTTCAAGCTGCTGCTCTGTAGTTTTCAGATGTTCAGCCTTCCCTTACCCTTCAAGACTTGCTTAAGTGATATTTTCTAACGAACAAATGTTACTTCCTGAAAACAAAAACAAACAAACAAAAAGGGCCTTAATGTTCTTTTAGGAAAAGAAAGGATGGAGAGGAAGTAGTGTAAAACAGGGTAAAAAAATGCTTCATTCTCTAGCTTCTTATGCGTGGTTATCAATTCAATTGCAGTTCAGGTACATATAATTTCAGATTTAGAATATTTAGTCATGGTAAATTGTTCAATCTGTTGCCTATTTTCCATATGACAATAATTATTTTTAATTCTTAACACAGAATGACTTTGCAGAGAAAGTCTACACCTCTTTCATTCTGTGAAGGTCTACTTTACCTAGCTCATAGAACTCAGACTCACTGACTCCTCTCCCCTTCTCCCCTCCCTATTGTCCTCTCCCCTCCTTCCCTCCCAATACTCCTCTCCCACTATCTTCATTCTCCTCTCCTCTCCCTTCCTTTTTTTTTTTTTTTTTTTTCCCAGAAAAAGTCAAAACTGGTCATGGAAAGTGCCACTTTTGCACCAAAAACAATTTTCTTGGAGATTTTTCATTCTGAGGAATCTGAACTTTCATGAAGTTCAGAATGACAGTCAAAGTTGTTGTTGTTGTTGTTTGTTTGTTTTTATAATTCTGTTCTTCCATTAATATTCATACTCTTTCCCTTTTCTATATCACCACTCAGCAAACTGGGGAAGCAAATCTTCTGGTATTGGCATGGTTTTATATTTTCTGTTATTGGTATTCCACATCATAACATGATGTAGTGCACTGGGAGATAAAGAGTTAATGCCATAGTTCAAAGGATTGTCAATAGTTCCAGTTACCTTTTTCAGAAAAGAACTACAATTCCCTTTTCCTTTCCTCCCTTCTGCCTTTCCCAAGGCAAGAGTCCATGTGTCGCTCCACCCAATTAGTCATAGAACTACGCTGAATTGGGCTGGAACTATGACAACTATCATCCACCTTTTGTTCTGTAACATTGTCTACAATTTATAGTACTATATGATGTACATAGTACTATGCTATGTAATAGTACTTTTCTAATACATATGCTGTGCACTGAAGCACATTAGAAATTCATTGTCAATAACACCATGGCAATTTTCCATTGTATATTTGTATACATTATCATTCAAGACTCATTTGAATCAGATCTTATATTTACTACATACAGGCATAGCCAAACAGGCAGCTAGAATTCATTACTTGTGGTATAAAGGGTGAAATCATTCTAAATTAAAATACATTTTCTATTCTTGGTTTTGATGTTTCTATCAAGATTGTCAGAAAATCTAGGAGGGAATGAAGTATTTCCACATTTATTCATTTATTCACAGATCATTGGAATCTGATGTTATTTTCAGTGTTGCATAGATTTTATAACAGCTGTTTTCTTAAAAAAAAAAAAAAAAAAAAACAAAAGTAGTGAAACACAACCATGATTTTCAAAATTGCCATCAAAATAATATCTTTATCTTCTCTGTTAACACTTTGCTCATAAAAATTCTTAATGAAATATATGAAATTCCTTCCTTTCTGTGCTAAATTGCAATTAACAAAAATACTGTAGTTGATAGACTTTCTTTTTAAATCTCGAAAAAGGAAAATATTTGAGCTCATTTTTATTTTGATGGTTTTGTACCAAGACTCCATTTAAATACCGACTGTCTGAAGAACTGAATTAAGGTTCTAACAATTTGATTTTTAGTTAAATTATTTGTGACAATTGTATGCATTTGTAATTATTCAGAATTGACCACCATTTCACAGAGATTTTCTATAGATAGTTTCTGTTGCTAATCTTTACACCATGATATATTCAACTCATCCACACTTGGGCTTTATTTTTTTCAGGAAATTCTAAACTCAGTCCCAAATTTGTAAATGTCTGACTGGATAAACTTAATTATAATCTCTGTTATACTCTGAGAATTTCTATTAGTAGGGACAATACACAAGAACATTGATCATATCTCTATTATCAAGACAATCAGTTTCAGTTATTTCCTGAGTTCAATTTAGATAGATAATAAAGAGTAAATGCATAAAATAGTATAAGTTTTTAAGGTATTCTTTAAAGGTTGATCTCTAGCCATAATTTTCTACCAATAAGTCATCAGAAATGGATTTCTGAATCAGCACTGTAATGAGCTTTTTTCTACCAGATAGTTTTCCTTCTGTCTCTTAAATTAGGCAAATGAATTTGGACAATGACCAGAAAGTTAACAACAACAATATACAAAATAAAAATCTTCAAATTTATCACTGAGAAGATGTAAAATTCTCAAGATTATAAATTATAAATTAAGCAGTCTTTGAATTGGAAGTTTTTTTTTGAATGAAACATATAAGAAAACAAAATCTAGAAAAAAAAAAAAAAAAAGCAATAATGAAAAGCCAGTTAGTTTCTGCAAAATCACTTCTGTTGGAAACACGTGTATTAATTTACCTCTTAGCAGAATAGAAATAAAACACAGTCTTGATTAGTGTTTCTGATTTCCACAGAGGTTTGGGGCAAAGAAGAAAAATAGTTAGTCATATATAAATATACGTAATATATAATGGAATGGCTGCTTATCATATCAACAATTGCTTACTTGTATTTTCTTATCTAAGGCTTTGATTATCTCCCACTCACTCACTCAAATGGAAAAAAAAAAAAGTATAAGTGCAAACTAACTCTTTTATGTGTATAAAGCTAAGATAAGAAGAATTTGCATGTCTTAATAGGCAGTACTAATGAAATGTAAGGAAGAGGCAAAAGTTTCCAAGAAAGATTAAAAAAAAAATTCCATTAACATGTATTTTACTGTTAAGCATTTTCTGCTTTTTCCCCTTTCTTTCACAGAAGCCATTACAAGTCATGATTCACATGAACATCATGGATAAGAGAAAAGCTGTTGACTGAGCAACAGATAGAGTAAATAAAAAATGAACACTCTACTTAGTCAAGATTAAGATATTACTTCAGATTCAAATATTCAAATATAAATATTGCTTCAGATTTCAGATGTTTCTGATAATACATATTGATTGGTCTCAGAGATGTTCCTCTGCAACATATGTCACTTAAACAAATAACTACAGCCAGAGAAACACAGCAATACAAGTTTAGAAGCTATCCAGAAAGTTGCATACAACATGTTTATTACTCTTTTCCATAATTAAAAACATAAATATCCATAATAATAATATCCATACTCCTACTGAATTTTTTCTCTCTTATTTTACTTTATATTATTTTATTTTATGTATACAGTTGTGGAATTATACAATCTTAACATAATAGAATCACAGAATGATTTGTGTTGGAGATCTTAAGGATTACCTAGTTCTCTACCATAGACAAGGATACTTCTTACTAGATTAGATTGCCCTGAGACCCATCCAAAATGCCCTTGAATTCTTTGAGGGATGAGGCATCCACATCTTTCAGCAGCCTTTTCCTGTGCTCAAAACCCTCACAAAAAGGAATTTATACTTGATTTTTAATCTACCCTCTTCTAGCTTAAAACTATTATTTTTTGTCCTATTACTCCACTCTGCCATAAAATATACCTCCCCAGCTTTCTTGCCCCTATAAATGTAAGGGGAATCGTTCTTATATGAGTAATTTGAAAAGGAGTCATTAACTTGGCGTCTTCATACTATATATGTCTGTATGCTATGTTCACAGCTCTCCTTTAGGGATAATAGGAGTACACTATGCAACTACTTTATTTCAAATTAATCAAGACAATATATGAACAATAAGTCTTCATTACTTTTTTTTTACTCAGTTGTATAGAGATTGATCTACTAAAGATTTCTTACTTCCAATTTAGAGTAATAGGCATTATTATAATATTTATCATGTATACATGGCAATCTCACAATTTCTCAGCCAGTACTAAATGTACAAAAGGTTTTCTTACTGCTCACCATTCACGCTCTTCTAAGGATTTGTTCTTGATTCAAGGGAGGTGGCACTCACTGTGCTGCATTGGGGATTGCAGTTTTCTGTATAACTCAGAAACTGTAGTCTGACATTTTGCTTATAAAGATGCCCTTCTAGTTTTCAGATTTTATTCACATTCACTTTACATTTTATACCCATATTTGGAAGAATAAGAGTTTCTCTTATGCAGTGTATTTTCCTTCCAGGTTATGAATTTGTTTTTCATGCCTGTAGATTTGCCTTAGCTGAAACAGTTTCCTATCTTTTCTACAAAGCCACTATAGTAGTTTGTTATTTTGTTATTTGCTCTGAGCAACTTGGCATCTATTTTTCAGAAGGAGATGCTCATTCATTCATTAAGATATCAGTAAGAATGGCAATCAGATCCTGAGTTGAGCTGTAGCAAGTGTGTCTCCAAACAAGACACAGAGAGCAGTGCTTCCCTGGCTTCTAGAGTTACCCCATTCTGATCATTCAAATTACTAGAGCAATTTCATTTTTAATTTATTAAAAAAATAAAAAATAAAAAATCAAGCAACAACAAAAAAACCTCTATTCATCCTTTCTATTGCCAAAAAAGTAGATTTTTTACATAGAACCTCTTGCTGTTCTTTTAAATACAAAGCCACACAGGTCACTAGTACTCAGTGTGAACTGCCTGTAAGCTCATCTCTTGCCAAAAGCTAAATATATTTGCATGCAATTAAGGGATCTGCAGAGCACAGTAGAGTCTGAAGGTCATGTTGGACATGGAGGACACAGGACTGGGTATGTGCAAATTAGCTGTTGCCAGTGTCAAAAGATTCTCCATGTACAAGTGGTAGTAGGTCACTAAAGCATCTTGTTGCTTTGTCATTGATCATAATTCCATTTCTGATGAAGGAAGGCTTGCTTTGATCACTGGAAATCTAAGAAGGTGGACACTTTTTTCTTAGAAACTTGCAATTTTTTCCAACTAAAAATATACACAGATTTCTTAG
This sequence comes from Centrocercus urophasianus, assembly GCF_019232065.1. Taxonomy (NCBI): domain Eukaryota; kingdom Metazoa; phylum Chordata; class Aves; order Galliformes; family Phasianidae; genus Centrocercus; species Centrocercus urophasianus. Next base: position 21,701,951 of record NW_024884767.1, on the reverse strand, counting down.
GTCTAGGGCGGAGTTGTGAATTAAAAGAGAAATGGAAACAGGCACCTCATTTCTCCTGGGAATTATAATGACTGCAAATCAGAAAGAAAAAAATTCTGGCCAGATTATTAGAAACGGCTATTTTAAAAACTCACTTTTTTTATCAACTGCAGCTTATTTTCTACATTCACACTGATAAAACTACTCTAGCCACAAAAAAAAAAAAAAAAAAAAAAAAAAAAAAAAGATAAATATAACATACCATATGCTTTGATATTTCTGTAAGTTTTGACCAGAAAACATATTAAATTAGACCATATAAATTATCTGCTTTCTGATTTTTTTCCCACATCTGCCATTACAATAAAATCATACAATCACAAAATTATAGAATCATGAAATTATAGAGGTTGGAAGGGATCTCAGCAGATCATCTAATCAAACCCCTCTGCAAAAGTAGTTTATCTAGAGTATGTTACTCTAGAAGGAAATCTACTGTCACCCTCTGGGTGAAATTCTGAGTTCATTTTCTATTTCCAAGTAGACTAACAAAGCTTTGCTCAATACTTCTCTTACTATATCACACATACCATCTAACCCATTACTCAGTTCCCAAGAATAAGACAAGGAAATGTTTTCTAAGTTATCAGTTGAAACAGTTGAGTCTCATGAATCTGTGAAGTTTCCAAAATTAGGTGATAACAAAAGTACATTGCTTGGATGTATTAATGTCTCTCTACATCTTTTTCTATTCAATGATTTCAATTTACAATCGAACGATTTTATTCTCTTCAAACAGAGATACATTTGCATAACTTGTATTTTAATATTTAACAGTCTGAAAGAAGAGATAGGTTGAAGTTGTGAGGAAAAAAACTGTTCTCTATGTTTACAAAATAATTATCAATGTTTATCGTCTACCTGAAGAGACACCAAAATTTACAGCTAATTACAATCATTAAGTGAAACCATGGAAACACAAGTAAACACAAGTACAATTACATTTAATGCTCATTATGATTAATCTTTACCACATTTTTTAGTTAAATGTAATTCCTTATGTAATGGTGTGGGAAAATCAGAGAGAGAAGGTAATGCAAGTGGTCTGTGAATGCGCAATAAGATAGTGAGGGTAGCGGTTGCTGCATTAGAAGCCATGGGCTCTATAAACTATTTCTCCTGTATTGGAACAGGATTGTTACAATTCAAAATCCCGAATTCAAGAAACCCAAGACCATACACTATATGCATGTTTCTTTACAATGTCAGTTACACTACATAGTCTCAATTAAATAGAAAGATATTTTATTATTATTACTAGTTGTTTCTAGCTGCCCCTCAGCTTCTTTTTGCAATTATATACATGCAGTAAGACCAGTAGATATCTGAGAGGAAAAATTATCTTGGGATGTCTTGAAAGAAGGGTTTACTTCTGAAGAATTAATGAATCTCAGAATGGGTTACCTCCTCCTCCCCCCCCACCCCGAAAAAAAAAGAGAGAGAGAATAAAGAAAGAGATGGGATAGTTAATCCCAGTGACTGATGAAAAACTAGTAGAGAGTGACTAAGTCTGTTTTTGACTAAGATGATTCATAATTCCTTCATCATTTGCATAGAAATAGCCGAGCCGCTTTCCATCATCTGTCAATGCTCCTTGTTGACTGGTGAGGTCCCAGAAGACTGGAGGCTTGCCAATGTGACTCCCATTTATAAGAAAGGTCGTAAGGAGGATCCGGGGAACTACAGGCCTGTTAGCCTGACCTCGGTGCCAGGGAAGGTTATGGAGCAGATTGTCTTGAGGGAGATCATGCGGCATGTGCAGGGTGACCGGGGGATCAGGCCTAGCCAGCATGGGTTCATGAAGGGCAGGTCCTGTTTGACCAACCTGATCTGCTTCTATGATCTAGTGACCCATCTGGTGGATGAGGGAAAGGCTGTTGATGTGGTCTACCTAGACTTCAGCAAAGCCTTTGTCACTGTCTCCCACAGCATTCTCCTGCAGAAGCTGGCAGCCAGAGGCTTGGATGGATACACTCTTGGCTGGGTCAGGAGCTGGCTGGAGGGCCGGGCACAGAGAGTGGTGGTGAATGGAGTCAAATCCAGCTGGCGACCGGTCGTGAGTGGTGTTCCCCAGGGGTCAGTGCTGGGGCCTGTCCTCTTCAATATCTTTATTGATGACCTCGATGAGGGCATCGAGTGCACCCTCAGTAAATTCGCAGATGACATCAAATTGGCTGGAATTGTGGATCTGCCTGGGGGTGGCGAGGCCCTACAGAGGGATCTGGACAGGCTGGAGAGCTGGGCTGAAGCCAATAGGATGAGTTTCAACAAGGCCAAATGCCGGGTCCTGCACTTCGGCCACAACAACCCCAGGCGACGCTACAGGCTTGGGGCGGTGTGGCTGGAGGACTGCGTAGAGGAAATGGACCTGGGGGTATTGATTGATGCTCGGCTGAACATGAGCCAACAGTGTGCCCAGGTGGCCAAGAAGGCCAATGGCATCCTGGCTTGCATCAGAAACAGTGTTGCAAGCAGGAGCAGAGAGGTGATTGTTCCCCTGTATTCAGCACTGGTGAGGCCGCACCTCGAGTACTGTGTCCAGTTTTGGGCCCCTCACTGCAAGAAAGATATTGAGGCCCTGGAACGTGTTCAAAGGAGGGCAACAAAGCTGGTGAGGGGTCTGGAACACAGGCCGTATGAGGAGAGGCTGAAGGAGCTGGGAATGTTCAGCCTGGAGAAGAGGAGGCTCAGGGGAGACCTTACTGCTCTCTATAACTTCCTGAAGGGAGGTTGTAGTGAGCTGGGGGTTGGCCTCTTCTCTCGTGTCATTAGTGATAGGACCAGGGGGAATGGCTTCAAGCTACGGCAGGGGAAATTCAGGCTGGACATGAGGAAGTATTACTTTTCAGAAAGGGTGGTCAGGCACTGGAATGGACTGCCCAGGGAGGTGGTGGAGTCACCGACCCCGGGGGTGTTCAAGGAAAGACTGGATGTTGTGTTGAGGGACATGGTTTAGTAGGAGCTATTGGGAATAGGTGAACGGTTGGACTGGGTGATCTTTTAGGTCTTTTCCAACCTTGGTGATTCTATGATTCTATGATTCTATGAAATAAGATTAGGATCAGTTCAAGATCCACGTTAGGAAACAGCTTTGCCAATTATCCTGTCATGAATTTCTCAATATCTTAAAAGCGCACTTGTGAGACGGCAACAGATTGCTTCCAGTACAAGAACCTTTCTCAATGGTACTTACTTCATGGTGTATGCAAATTTTCTCCCCAAAGAATTTTATTGACTTCTATTCAGGGAAGAATATTTTCCTAGTGAAGAAATTTTGTTACGTATTTTCCTGTTAAAGTCATTTACTATATAGTCTTCTCCGATCAATGCATGTAAATAAATATCTCATTATCCTGCATATACAAAGTCCCTTCTATTGGAAGAAGTCTATCTGATTAATTAATACAGTGCAAATTATTAAATCTTAAATCATAGAATGGCATAAAAATACAGACTAATAAATAGAAGTGCACTCTGAGAGTGTCAGAGAAAACACTTCTGTTTGTTAAAAGCATCGAATAACCCATTCCTGATGGTTATGCTTCATAATACCTCTTACGATTACTTGATCTCTCCAATATCAGAAAGGAATGAATGAATGAATGAATGAATGAATGAATGAATGAATGAATAGATAAATAAATAAATAATAGAACAGCCTATCTACTTCACTGTAATTAAAGAAAAATAGAAGCGGATATCATAAAGGACAACAGAATATACCAGAAAAAATTAGGAAAATATTTAATATATTGACATATTTTCCCTTTCGCTTCTACCTTCTGTAGAGAGGAGGGGAATGGGTGCTGTGGTCAATCCAGAACATTTTTCTGCTCCTTTCTCCTCACACTGTTTTACTCTAGCTGGAGTTCTTACGGGGTGCAGTTCTTCACTTTCTTCAAAGTGCGTCCTTCTCTTAGGCTGTGGTTCTTCAATAAAAATCTGCTACAGTGGAGGTCCCCCATAGACTCCAATTTTTTCCAGAAAATCAATTCATGAGTGGGCTCTCCCACATGGACTGCAGTTCCAGTCAGGAGCCTTCCCTTGTGTGGGCTCACCATTCGCTGCAGCTTCCTTTGAAGGCATATCCATTTCCTTTGGTGTGAAGGGTACAGTGATGCAGTGTTCTGCACCTGTTTTGACATAGCACCCCCTGGGATTCAGGCAGATAGCCTGCGCCACCATGGACATCGCTACAGCCTACAGGAGAACTTCTGCTCCATTGTCTGGAACACCTTCTCCTCTCCTTCTCCAATTTTGGTATCTGCAGAGCTGTTATTCTGATATACTACAGAAGCACAGATTGGAAGGGACCTCAAAATAATCATCTAGTTTTATCTACCTGCCAGAGAGGGAATAGCTAGATTAGGTCACACACAAATGCATCCAGGTGGACTTCGAGTGTCTCCAGAGGAGAACCCGTAAACTTGCTGAGCAGCTTGTTCCAGAGTCCCATTACCCGTACTGTGAAGAAGTGTTTTCTTGTATTTATGTGGAACCTCCCATGTTCCAAGTTGCACTCACTGCCACCTGTCCTATCATTGGATGTCACTGAGAAGAGCCTGGTTCCATCCTCCTACCATTCAACCTGTACATATTTATAAACATTAATAAGGTCACCTCTCAGTCTCCTCCAAGTTAAAGAGTCTCACCTCCCTCAGCCTATCCTCATAAGGGAGATGCTCCACTCCCTTAATCATCTTTGTGGCTCTACACTGGACTCTCTCAACTGGAAACAGTATTCCAGATGCAATGTAACCAGGGAAGAGTAAAAGGGAAGGAGAACCTCTCTCAACCTCCTATCAACACACACTCTAATACACCACAAGATGCCATTGGCCCTTTTGGCCACAAGGGCACAGCGCTGCCACATGGTCTTCCTGCTGCTCACCAGGTCCCTGAGGTCCCTTTCTCCTACGTTGCTCTCCAACCTGTCAGTCCCCAGCCTATACTAGTACCTAGGATTCTTCTTGCCAAGGTGCAGGACTCCACACTTGTCCTTGATACATTTCATTTCTCCCTGCCCTGCTCTCCAGCCTGTCTAGGTGTCGCTAGATGGCAGCACAGCCTTCTGGCATGTCAGCCACCTCTCCCAGTTTTGTGTTACCAGCATACTTGCTGACTCTATTTCCTTATCCAAGTCACTGATGAATATACTGAATAGTAATGGTCCCAGTACCTACTCTTCACAAAATCACAAAAACACCAAAGTTGGAAAAGACCTACAAGATCATCCAGTCCAACCATCCACTATCACCAATAGTTCTCACTAAACTGTATCCCTCAACACAATGTCCAAATGTTCCTTGAACACTTCCAGGGTTGGTGACTCCACCACCTCCCTGGGAAGCCCATTTCACTGCCTGGCCACTCTTTCAGAGAAGCAGTCTTTGAAGGACTGCACTTGAAGGACACAGACCTCCAATTAGACACTTTCCCACTGACCTCAACTGTCTTCTTTCATTCACCAGTTCACTGTCCACCTCACTACCAATTATGCAGATCACACTTTCTTAGTTTAGCTTTGAGATGCTGTGGGAGATGGTCTCAAAAGCTTTACTAAAATCAAGGTAGACCACACCCACTGCTTTAGCATAATCTATCCACCCCCATGTTTAAATTAAATTAAAGGAAGAATAAAAAGAAGGGGAAAAAAGTGAAAAAAAAGGATCAGCAAATAAATAATCAGAAAACTAGATCCCTTGGTTATTTTCATGTTCAGTGATGATAAATTAAGCAATAAGCTATATATATATATATATATATATATATATATATTTTTTTTACGAAGGTTGGACTTATATATATCTATACATATATTCATATATACATATATATATATTCATATATACATACATATATGATGTTCATACATTCATGATGTTCATGAATGCTATGGGATATATATGCTATATATATATAGCACATATTTGGCCTGCATTGTAAAAGTGAGGAATTGGGATCATTCCTTCATGAACATCAGTTTAGAACTGTCATAATCCTGACAGACACTTCATCATTCTGAAGAATTTGCAGAGAATAGGTGAGTCAAAGGATCATCTATGAGAAATTACAGCACAAATTTAAATTCACTTCAGCACTCTGCAAACAGACTTTCAAGTGGCATCCTGATTGCAAGAGACATAGGAATCAGGCACTCATTACAGTGTTTCTTGAAGTCTAAGTATCAGGCACCTCACATTCAAATTTTATACAGAGTGAATTTTACCAGCACATCTACTATCAGTCAAAACACATGCATATGTCTTCCAGGAATTTTAAATCTACAAAATCTAGGGAAAATAATAACAACAATGATGATAATGATGATAATAATACGCATTTTTGTATGTTAAAAAAAAAAAAAAACTTTTTTATATGTTTATGTTGTATTAAAATGCAAGCTGTTCAAGACAGGCCCCCTGCTCTCTATCATCTCTTTGTTTCTTTTACACTCTTCCATGTTCTGTATCAAGGCTATACAAATTTTAGGAATTTCAAGATAATATTGAAACAATAATAAAATCATCATCTTGTAATAAGACAGCAATAAAACACATGAATCCAGTGAAGATTTATTTAATTCCAGGCTCATGGCATAGAATGTCATAATAGGTGTAATAAGTGATTAAGGGCCAGACAGCATGATTTGCAAATCCCTCCCTTTATTTTGGTAGAACGCTGTGTGTGACAGGTGCGGTAGGTGTATGCACTTAGCAACCTGATCACAGCAACTGACTTCAAAATTCTGCGTCTCAGAAAACACAAGCATTGTAATGTGACACAACTAACAAGGACTATAGGATTGTTTTCCACCAAGCAGTTAAACAAAACCAGTGAAGTCAACAACTATTTGAATCAGAGGAACCTTCTACCTCTTTTTCTTAAGCAAGGACTAAGCCTACAATATCTTTATTTCTAGAAAAGCTGAAGATCTGTAGAAGTACAGACAAAATATCTATCAGAGTTCTCATGATCTTTGAATATGAAGTTCTGTGTCACTGTTTATCAGAAACAGCATTTTTATTATTCAGTTGTTTCAGCATTGTAGGATGACATCAACTAAAAGGCCTAAAATCTGACAACATTCACACACATTCCTACTCAAAAATAACACAAATTTAATGAATTCCATTATGCATTAGGATAGTTAGAAACATGTCAGAACCTAGAGTGGTGCACATTTTAAATCATATATATATTCTAAATTCCTTGATTCAATTTAACTGTTCTTCAGGGACCTACATAATGGTACAACTGACAAGGATCTGGTGAAAAAGAAGAATGAATATTTCATTGGTTACAACTATGTAGCAAAAAAAAATTTAAAAGGATAAATCTATATCAGATTCTACCCTTTTTTCTAGGAAAATAGTTCTAGCTTCAGAAAAAAAGGTATCTCTACACAGCCACATGATTCATTGTACAAAGGATAAGTGGCATCTGTAATCTGTATATTTCTATCATTTTTTTTTAATGAGATGTTTTAAGAGTTTTTCTATTTTTAAAATTTACAGAACACTTTTCACAGTTGAAGCACTGCTCTTTCTTCCAATGAGCATGAGTAAAAGCTACTATTTTTATTTAGATATGTGGAGACTCCATGTGTTAAAAATTAGCAAAAGCCATGATTTTTCATATGAATGTATTTATTTCTAAATGAATTAATATTAAATTTCCTGTATTTAACTATGTAGTAATATTCAAAACAAATAAAAAACAACAGCAAAACAGCAAAATCTAAAATGGCCTTCAGACAAACTCTAATATCCTTTTTTTTCTTTTCTCATTTCACTTAATTTCACTGTCACTACTTTTACAACAAACTGAAAGCAACTATTGTCCCAAAAAAATTTCTGATCCAATGCTTATACCCTCTGTCTTTATTTCTGTACATGCATAACTAGCTTACAGTCTACATACTGTTCATATTACAGTGTGTACAAGTGACATGATTAAAAATTTGAAAGCCTTTTTGAATGGAAATTCTTAATACATTATAGCACTTCACCTTTTGTTAACTTTTTTTTTTGTCACTGAATACAGTGTACTAGGAAGCACTGTATGTTGTCGCATCTTACAAACAAATACACTGAGATTTTTTTTTCCAATAAAAATATGTCAATATAATGTAGTAGTGTTTCACAAGTAAGTAGTATATACCAAAGGCTAATTTCATTTCCACAAAATTCTTCTGGAAAAATCTATGTACTTGCACCTGCACTGTGCTGACAGAGAAACATCTTGAAGAAATACCTAGTCACCTCTAAAAAGTATGAAGCAATGCTTCAACAGTTTCACAGTCTTTTCAGCTCTTTTGAATCTACACAAGTACATTTAGTATTATGTATTATATTACTGTACTTCACTAGTGACATAAACATTGGTAGGTTTGCAGATGAAGCCAAGCTGACTAGCGTCTTTAAAATACCAGAGGTAAAAAATCCCACTCAGAGGGACCTTGACAAGCTTGAAAAATGGGTTTGCCTGAACCTCAGGAAGATTAACAAGGCCAAGTAAAAGGTTCTGCAATTAGGCTGGGGCAATCCTAAACAACAGTACAAGCTGAGTGATGAGTGTACATAGTACAGCCCTACAGAGAAGAACTTGGTATACTTTTAGACCAATAAAAAACTGAACATGAGCCACTAATGAGGACTCATAGCCCAGAAAGCCAATTGTATCCGGAACAGCATTAAAAGTGCAATCAGTAGGGAGCTGATTTTCCCTCTCTGTTCTGCTCTTGAGAAACTCGACTCCTCTGATCAACTGTGGGGTAGGAATGATGCAAATACTTTGAGTGAATCCAGATCAGGGCCAGGAAGGTGATCAGAGAGCAGGAGCTTTACTTCTTTGAAGAACGGTTAAGTAATCTGGGTTTCTTTAGACTTGAAAAGATTTCTTAGGAGATCTGCTTGCAGCATTTCAGTACTTAAAGTTGGTTTAGAAGAAACATGGAGAGAGACTTTTTACTAAGGCTTGTAGTGATAGGACAAGGAGTAAAGATTTTAAATTGAAATAAGGTAGATTTAGATGAAACAGAAAAAAATCTTCACTATGATAGTGGCGAGACACTGGAACAGGTTGTCTGGAGAAGTAGCAGATACCCATTCCTGGAAGTGTTTGGGGTCAGGTTGAATGGGACTGTGAGCAACTAGATCTTGTGAAAGATGCTTGCTTATGTCAGTGAGGTTGAACTAAATGACCTTTAAGGTTCAGTCCAACCTAAATCATTCTATGATTCCATGATTATGTGAACTATTTCATAAAAATGATACAGTGCTTAGCAGTAATACTAACTGATTTCAGTTCCTGGTTTGAGATGAAATCTCCCAATATATAAGTGATTTTATTTGCTTATTTATTTAACTACTTTCCTGAGGTAGCAAAAAATCAAGTCTGAACCAGTTATTACCAAATTATTACCTCAAGTAAGGGATTATGTAAATAAAAAATAAATGCACCATTTCAACCTTCAACAGCAGATGAGGTACATGAATGGTAGCATTTATTATAATTAAAAAATCAAGCAAATCATAGCTGACGTTCAATTCAGGTACGTGAAAAAACAAAAAACGTTTTTCTTTCCTGTTTCAAAGCTTGCTTTGTAATAAAACTCTAACTTATCTAACTGCAAATTATCTAGGGGGGCAAGTGGTTGGTGTCCCCGTGCCACAGTACCTCTGCTTATGATTGTACAGATAAGCAGAAGGAGACAAGCAGTCTTTTGGGGGGTTGCGGCTTGAAGGAGCTGACCACTGCAAAAGGCAATAATGCCTGTGCATTGCAACAAATGTATCAGTCCTGCCGGCATATTTGTCAAACCAGGTATGTCACACTGACAGAGTGAAAAGAAAAAAAATCTGAGAAATGGGGGATAAAAGGCCCTCACTAAACTAATAACTTCGGAGAAAAACTCCTGAAAAAACCTCTGAGGGAGGAATTCTCTGAGGTGAAAAACTTCTTCAGAAGAACCCCTGGCATAGCCTACTTGCCGAAAAGCTTCCTGGCTTTCTCCCATTCCCCACAGTGATTGAATGAGTTCCTGAGATCAACGGACCTACTACAAACCACACGGGACTCACGGTGTGACTATCTCTCTCTTCCTCTCTACAAAAACTCCTTGCTTTTATCTCTTTACTATTTCTCATTTTCCCTTCCCCATATCCCTAAGCAACTAGGGTTTGTAATAATCTGATCAGGCAAACATTTGACCCTTTGTGTCTTAATCTCACTTTCAGGTATACATATATTAAAAGAACTTTCTCTCCCTCCTATAAATTGGAGCGAGACAAGATACAACATTTTTTTCCCTCCTCTACAGAAAACTTTTAATCCCAACACAAAGAATTCTTCAGCCGTATCTCTTCACAAAACTCCAATTTACATGGTTTTCTTTGTTATTGTCATAACATGGCAGCTGTGATATTCTTCAAATAAGAGTCATCCATGAAGCTTTGTTTGAGTGATGATTCGACTGGAGATGATAGATGCCACTACATGCATTTCTAAAATTATTTTACAATGAAATTATAAAAATACTTGCAGAAATGTACCCAAAGTTTGAAGTTGTAGAATTGGAATAGAAATAGATAATACGTCTTCCCATTTCAATTTATAGATGCTTCAGGAAATAAACAGCTGGTTTCTTTTCTGTGTAGAAAAGATTTCCATAATACCATGCTAATGGTTCTTCTTTAATTGACCAAAACAGATATAGTAGCCTGCATTACAAATTATAGTTGAATTTTCTACAGTCAGACTTCTTGGTTGGTTGGTTGGTTTCGTTTGGTTTTGGTCTTGATCAATCAATTACTCATTCACTCCCACACCACAATGTAGTATTAATTGGGAAAAAAAAAAATCAATTATGAATTTTTGCTGACCTCTCTGGGACTAGAAAAGTCTTGTCTCTAGTCCCAGGAAGATCAGCAAAAATCCATAATTGTTCTGTAGATTCAGAATTTGCTTAGTAATTCAAAATTAAAGAAGCTAGAAAAAAAAAGCAAAATTCTAGAACAAGAGTTCCATTATTAGAAAAACAGGAAAAACCCCTGGGCAGATATTTGAGGGTAGAAATGATATTTTCTATCACTTGCATAAACAGAGCTCATTGTTTCCTAAAAAGGATTCTGTTAGCCTTCTTAATCTGATTGCTGAAAAGAAGAAATGAATGCATACTTGAAAATTTGTATTCATTCTCTTTGTTTTATGCATCACTCAAGCATTCTACAGTGTGTATGTAAAAATGTATGTGTGTATATCATAAAAACCAGATAGAGAAAAATCTCAGTATATATAAAACAGAATTGATAAAGAGATGACAGCAAAGGAAATTATAAAAATGTTTCCAACATTTTTTTATTGTTGTTTTTTTATTGTTTTTTATTAATAAATAAATAAATAAATAAATGGCTGTTATGTTTTACTTCTATTAAAGAGAATATTGGAACTTGAATTGTTCATGAGAATTGCTATAATAGAAGGTACCAGAGATCCAACTAGCTTCATAATCCATTTGTATGAACAATTATTTTTACTTGTAATTGCTATTGAAAATTCTACCATTACATTACTTTTTGTTTCTGTGTTCACTACTAAAACAGATAACGTTCTATGAAATAGTAAGAGGTGGGACAAACAAAAGAAGGACTGTTTCTCCTTATTATCATTTCAGATATGTTAGAAATCCATTTGATAATTTGATTTGATCATTTGATAATGACTTATTTCAATTAGTGTAATATGAAAATGTAGCCTTTCTTCTTTTAATGATGAAAACGTGTTTAATAATCAGGTTCTTAGTAGAAGAATCAATAGCTATCCACAAAATTTTGGGGGGCCTGAAAAGAAAATTTACAGAAATTTTAAATATTTTGTGAAATATACTTTTCATTGAGTTTCATAGTTGCTATTACTTTACTACAATCACAATATTTGTAATAGATTTCTTACAGAAGTTTTTGGTTTTCATTACTGCGCCTTTTAACTCCTGAATTTTTTTTTTCCCCCATCACGTTTGCAAGAAAGACATTCTATCTCACTTCAGGATTATCTGGGTGAGCTGTAAGCCAGCAAAATGTTGGCAAGGACCAGGTCTGCCAGTGAAATTCCTGGATGCAGCTTGGTTGAGAAAGACCAAAGTACTATCCAGTACAGTAATAGTCAATTTTCAGGTGTTCCCAGTCCCTACCACTCCAGGGCACCAGCAGTAATTTCTGTATATTTGGATACTGATGATTCTTTGTAATCCATTTAGCACAACTGCTGAGGCCTTTATACTGACTCACAAAGAAAGGCCGTATGTAGGTCTTTCTGGGAGAGAAAATAACGACAGGCCTTCCAGCAAGCAAAACTAGCTGTTAAACAGGCCCAGGTACTGGATATATTTGATCCCACCCTTCCAGCCAAACTAGACATCCATGTAACTCAGGACAGGTTCAGATGGGGCCTATGGCAGCACCAGAATTCTATTTGAACTCCAGTTGGGTTCTAGTCTCAAGTCTGGCATGGAGCAGAAGAAAGGTGTAGCATGATTGAAAAACAGTTATTAGCTATCTACTATAAATTAGTTATCACAGGCAGTAGACCAATAATAAAAAAAGATGAAGTTACAGTTAAGATGATTTTTCCAATTCAGGAGTGGGTGAAAGATCTTACCCCCCTTCCTAAGACAGGGGTGACCAAAGTAGCAGGAAGAAGTCACAGAGCCAATCCGGGAGGAAGCAGCAGGACTCAGATAGCAGGCCCAGGAGGGTCTGTCAGCATGCAGGAATTCCATAGCGAGGAATCTGATGTCAGACACCTTTGTTCTTCTTCAGCACTGTGGTAGAGCACAGTGCAAGTCCAGGAGGGAGAGAGCACAGGTCGTGAGGATCCTTATGTCAGAAACCTCTTCTTCTTGATGAGGAATCAGTTGCCAGAAAACCTAAACCTCATGGTTTTTGATTCTTCTTTTATCCTACTTTTTCTCCTGCCTACATGACATCCCTGGGCACTTGGGTAAGAGCACTCCCTGAGATGGCCAACTTCACAGCCATTAAGCTGCAGCTTATCTTTCTCCCTCATTGCCCCTGGCCTTGTCCATCTGTGTCCCTCAGACAAATGATTTCTCAACCCTTGTCCAGGACTTGCTTGGAGTTGTACATATGTGTCCCCAGCAACTTTTGAGATAATGATGTAAAAGAATAATCTCTTACAAGGTGTCCTCGTGTCAAGAATAGAAAGAAAAAGTGGAGGAGGTAAAGGAAGATCCAGGCGAGGGGCCCTCCTCAAAACAACCATCATCAAGAAAGGCAACAGAAAAAACTAAGAGACAAGGAAAGGAGAGTGAGGAGGAAGAAGTCACTGTTACCACTACTACTTGTCAACCTCTCCATTGGTCAGAGATAACTGTAGTAGCCCTAAGGCATGGGGAAAGCTTTAAGAAGGATGTGCTCCTTGTACATGTAGCATATCTTGTCTCCTCCTTATTTGGTCTAACCTGTTCTTCTCTCTTATCTTCAAGACATTTGTTGCCATGGTTTCCCAAGGGCCGAGGGGCCCCTGTGGACCCTGGCGACTGCCCCAGCCCATTCAGTTAACTACAGTCTACTTAAGGAGCTGATCAAACTAATTAAAGGTGGTGAACCCTCCTCCTCACCTGTACTATCAAAAATCTCAGCTATTAAAGGCAAACAGCTTCCTGCTCAAGAAAATAATTATAGTAAGGCTACATCGCGTGTTGCGTTGTGGCGTTATCTGCCTGACGAAGGAGAAGACATGAAGAAGTGGCGTAACAAAGCCACTCTAACACAAGAGAATTACAAAGCAGATCAATCACCAGTGCAGTTGCTCCAGTTACTACAGGTAATGAATAGAGGGGCCCTGTCCTCAGCAGAGGGGAAAAAGGGATAGTAGTGTTTATTGGACTCTGTGGATTTGATGAACTGGCACATCAGAACCACAGAAATATAAGGCACTGGTGGACACTGGTGCACAGTGCATTCTAATGCTCTTTAGTCACCAAGGGACAAAATCAATTCATACTTATTGTGACATATGAGTAACTGGGAGCACTCAAGAATTGAATGTTTTGGAGGTCAAAATAAGCCTCACTGGTAAAGACTGGTAAAATCATCCTACTGTGATGGGCCCAGGGACTCCACGTATGCTTGGTATTGATTATCTCAGAAGGGGGCTTTTCAGGGATCCCATGGGATATCTATGGGCCTTTGGATTAGCTGCTGTAGACACAGAAAACATCAAGCTGTCTGTTTTGTCTGGCCTGTCAGAAGATCTGTCTGCTGTGGAGTTGCTACAAGTATAGTTCAGTATACCTGGAACCATTTGCCCCAGGGGTAGAATCATAGCTCAACAATTTGCCACAGGTTGATCCAAACTGCATTGGAACAGGGCACAGATTGATCTAGATAACACCATGCAATGCCCTTAGATACTAGGGAAATATATTTACCTTCTTCTATACAACATTACCACAGAGGAGATAGTTTTGTCTACTGAACAAATTGTCATGGACATAGAATGATCCTTTTCACTGATGCAGGTGAGAGAAGGAGTCAGAAAGGAAAGACCATAGTACAAAAAAAATTTACATGTATAAAACACTATTTAACACTTGGAACTATCAATTCTCAGCTCAAGATTAGGGATGTGATTCCCACTGACAAGAATTTAACCAGGATTGATCAATTATTTCATCATTTTTACTTCATTAGTACTTAAGGAATTTGAAGCTTCTCCAATTCTTACCTGTTGAACTGAAAATTCTAAGGGACAACAATAATTTTACATGGTTATGTTTTTTGCTATGTCACTGAATGTATTTACCTACAAAACACATAGAATGTAAAATTGAAAAGAACAAGAGAGCAAGTCTGTAATATTCTCCCAAGTTTAGTGAAGTTCGGGGTAGATCTTCTCAGGGAGGATCATAGTCACCTTTAAAATATACTCTGCTCTTGGACTTGAAAAACATAAAAGATGAGTTGATGTATATAAACAGATTTACAGAATAGCTCAATTAATCAATATTACTTGCATGTTTTTTAATGATAATAGTATCTCTGACAGATACAACTGAGATTAAAATTGAGTACAGGAGGCTAAAGTAGTCTATTCTAAACAGCAGCCTGATCCACAGATACAAGGACTTTGGGCTAAGCTTTATTCTGTTCGGGTATAAGCAAAAATTAATTTTGAGTATAGTTCCTGTAAAAAATGTAAAAATTAGATGTGGAAAACATTTAAAGAAATCAATATTATTACTTTATGTTTAATCGATGCAGATAGTTCATTTCAATGAATAGATACTTTCTGGAACGTGTCAAGTAACTTCATGATATAATTCTCATTTATTCTTTCCTATAAAAACTAACAAACAAACAAAAAATGTGTGTATTTTGTGGAAAGCCTGCTTTCTGAAACATCTCACAATGACAGTGAAATTATTTAGCCTAGATTGAATTATGCATCAAATTGATACAAGGACATTATGATAAACTTTTTTGAAATTTTATCTAGTCATTCCATAATTAAAAAAACAAAAACAAAAACAAAAACAAATAAACCCCACAGTTATAACATTTCCCTTAAAAACAAACTTATATGGAGAAGTATTCTAATTTCAGTGAAAATTCTCTAACATTTCCAAACTCATAATGTATGCATCCTTGTATCTTGTCCTCCCATTGTGCAGGGTATTTTGGATTTATGCCATCTTTTCCAGAGAATCCCATGAGACAGTCTTTGTAGGACAGAATTTTAATGTAAACATCATCACTGAACATAACACTAGAATGATAGTCTGTAATACTTAATACTGATGTATACTGATGTAACTGATGTACTGATGTAATACTGATGTAATACTGATGTAAAGCCGCATTGATCAAAACATTAAGAGAAACTTACTGACTCTAAAATTCAGACTTGTTGACTACCAAAGCAAAGCTCAGTATAGTACTAACAAAGTGTTAAAATACAGATAAGTTATAAAACCTTTTTATGCTCTGAACTGAATTAGCAGCAGATTTAAATATGCACATTTATCATAAATACACTGAATTTCAAGGGAAATGTGAACTTATAGACATAAACCAGGGTCCTGTGTAGATCTATAAATTAAAAATAAGAAATCTGTTTTGAGAATCATAGAATGGCCAGGGTTGGAAGGGACCACAGGGATTATCAAGCTCCAACCCCCTGCTGCAGGCAGAGCCGCCAAGCTCCACATTTAATACTAGATCAGGCTGCCCAGGACCCCATCCAATCTGGCCTTGAACACTTCCAGGGATGGAGCATCCACAGCTTCTCCGGGCAGCCTATTCCAGCACTTCACCACTCATAGTAAAGAACTTCCCCTGGTATCCAACCTAAATCTTCCCTCCTTCAACTTGTAATCATCTCCACTTGTCCTATTGTGGTGACTTGTGCTAATATCTACCCTTTCAAAGAGTTGTCTCCCCTCCTGTTTATAGGCTTCATTTAGGCACTGAAAGGCTGCAATGAGGTCACCCCCCACCCTTCTCTTCTCCATACTGAACAAGCCCAGCTCCCTCACCCTGTCTTTATAGGGGAAGTGCTCCAGCCCTCTATTCATCTCTGTGGCCTTCCTCTGGAACCTCTCCAACAGCTGTCTTTCTTGTACTGTCTCCCCAGACCTGGACACAGTACTCCAGATGGGGCCTCACAAGGGCAGAGCAGAGGGGGATAATCACTCCCTGTCCCTGCTTGCCACCCCTCTTTTGATAGAGCCCAGGATAAGGCTTTTTGAGCTGAAAGGGCACACAGCAGGCTCATATTAAGCTTTCCATCTATCAAGGCCCCCAGGTCCTTCTCTGCAGGGCTGCTCTCAAGGACCACTCCTTTCTGTCTGCAAGGATGCCTGGAATTCCTCCAACCCAAGTGCAAAACCTTGCGCTTTGCTGTGTTGAACCTCATTAAGTCCACCCGGATCCATCTTTCAAGCCTGTTGAGGTCCCTCTGAATGGCATCCCTTTCTTCCACTGTGTCAGCCGCACCACTCAGCTTGGCATCATCAGCAAACTCGCTGAGGGTGCACTCAATTCTGTCATCAATGTCACTGATAAAGATGTTAAAGAGCACTGGTCCCAAGACAGACCCCTGGGGGATGCCGCTCATTACTGGCCTCCACCTGGACATAGAACCATTGATTACCACCCTCTGTCTGCGGTCTTTCAACCAATATCTTATCCGTCGAGTGGTCCACCCAACAAAGCCACATCCCTCCAATTTGGAGATAAGGATGTGGTGGGGGACCATGTCAGAGGCCTTGCTCAAGCTCAGGTAAATGACATCGGTCACCTTTCCCTTTGTCCACCAATGCTGTCATTCCATCATAGAAGGCCACCAGTTTGGTTAAGCATGACCTTCCCCTGGTGAAGTCGTGCTGTCTGTCTCGGATCACACACTCATTCCTCATGTGATCAAGCATCTCGTTCATGAGGATCTGTTCCATGATCTTCCTAGGCACAAAGGAGAGACTCACCAGCCTTTAGTTCCCGGGGTCTTCCTTGTTCCCTTTCTTGTAAATGGGAGTGATGTGACCCTTTCTCCAGTCATCCGGGACCTCACCTGACAGCCACGACTTTTCAAATATGATGGAGAGTGGCTCAGCAACTACCTGAGCCATCTCCTACAGAACACTGGTATGCATGCCATCCAGCCCCATAGACTTGTACACATTCAGTCTCATGAGACGGTCTTGGACTTGCTCTGCCCTCTCCCCATACAGTGGGGGAGGATTTACCACCCCAGTCCACACCTAGAGATTTAGGGATGCAGGGCTCAGGGACATGAGAAATACTGGAATCCTGGCCGCCATTGAAGACCGAGGCAAAGAACTCATTCAATACCTCAGCCTTGCTCCAAAAAGGGAAAAGTCAGGAAAAAAAAAAAAAAAAAAAAAAGGAAAAGGAAAAGGATAGAGAGTGAGTCTAAAAAAAAAAACAGCAGCAACAATCTGAGGAAAAACAAACTAATTTACTAAATAAGATATCAGAATGAAAGATAACAAACTATAATAAAATATAATTCAATATAATTAGAATTGAAGCTAATAAATCAAACGAAATGAGAGAGTGTCTGAAAGCCAAAGGTCTTTCTCTAAAGCTGAAGCAAGACAATCTAGGGTGCTTATACACTGCGAAGATCAAAAAGGGAAGGGGAGGTCAAACGGCCTATGAATAGCTCTTATCTTTTGCTCTGAGTGGAAATGGTTACAGAACGGCAAATTGTCCTCTGGGAGATGTAATTCATCTCTTCTGGAACAGGTTCCCAGAATTGGAGAATTAATTCTTTAACTCCCAGTGCTCTTCATGATGTTATGATATGGAATACTGGCAACCAAAACTATAAAACAATGACACACTGATAAATAAGGTATATTATATTATGATGATAATGCAATTAACTCATGCTATTCCCACTTTACTTGCCATTAAACCCTGGGTCAGCAGGTATTTTCTACTACCTTCTGAATATTCAGAAGTGCATCTCCAACAGCTCTAATTAAAAAGTTTTAAATGCCTACTAAAACCCCTAATGAGAGCTACTATTCTAGAAAGAGAAGCAAAGCCTTGCTTTCTATGGTCATATATATTTACTTCATGAACAATTATCTCCAGGAAGTACATAACTGATACAATTAGTAGGAGAGAAAAGAACAAAAATAAGGCATTAGTGGTATCTAAAAAGTAAGTAGTGTACTGGAAACAACAGTAGATCACAATTTTTTAATTCCTTCTCTCTTCATATTTCTGGTAAGCAAAATTCTGTTTTTTGTTAATTATTTTTTATTTTTTAATAATGGTCGTGGTTCTGTGTGCTTATTTGGTTTGTTTTTGTTTTTGTTTTTTTTTATTGATAAGGATTTTGACATCTTGAATCCATTATGTATACCAAGTAGAAGAAGTTCTGAAATTCTCTAATCCTGAAGTCTTAATTTGTTTCTGATGCTCTATTAAACATTGAAGTATTTAAAAACAAAGTTATGTGTAAGATTCCTGGTTGGCATTCCTGATTCTCCCCGCAGAGAATTAAGGACAATTGAACTTACATGGCTACCAGATTGTCAGAGAATACTGTTTCATATCCCAATATTTCCACAAGAAACATGTTTTAAATGAACAGCAGATTTTTGAAGACTTTTAGTTTCAGCTGCAGATGAAGTTTTAAATGTGTCACTTAAATAACCAAAACTTTGTCTCAGTTTCAAAATCTTTCAACACTACTTCCTTTTATACTCTTTTATGCACTTGCTAACACTGGTATAGTGCAAACGACGCACTTATATTCCAAGCACAGTACCCATATTTCACTAAAAGTTTATCTCATTGTTTATCTCATTGAGTTTGTTTATTCAGATCCTTATGACTGAAACTCTTTTCCTCAGCTTTTTCTTTCTTTCTTTATTATTATTTTTTTTTTTTGCAGGGTCCCTTATCCTTCCTTTGTTCTTCCCAAATATTATTTTGCAAGAACACCTTCTCCCTGTCTTTCCTTCAGCTACTCGTTCAGGATCATACCAATTGATACTAGCAGCTAATTTCCTCTTAAAAAGGGTATCTTAGCTTCAAGTGGACCATCATTTCCAATTGCCTCAGAGGCACTTGCACCACAACCCTATGCTGGCTTCAATTCCTCACTTTCTCAGCCATTGTTCCTACAATCACTCTCCCCAGTCCCTCTATTCCAGGGAGCCAAAGTCCACAATTCTGAGTCTCCTGCATCCCTCTCAGAGCTACTAGCATCTTAGTCCAATACTATATGCTAAGCAATGCATTTTAAATTCCGTTCCTTTCTCTCTCTCTCCTTATCTGTCATCACCAACATTCATCACTTCAGCTAGACACAATTGCATATCCACTACTGCAACTGGATTCTAGCACCCATTACACTTAAATAACCTTTCCATCCAATCCTACCAGAAGATTCAGCTATTTTTTTCCAATGACTTAAAACACAGCCCAAAAGTGACTAATATACTAATTGGTAAAATACTGATGTATTGCACTTCCATTTTCATTATGACTGATTTCCAATCTATAAAACAGGCAATATTTTATATTATACCATTGCCTCTTGTCCTTTGTGCTATAAAACATGAGTCTGAAGGTGATGTTTGCTTAAAACTTTGAGAACAGATAGCTACATTACATATCACAGGAGAAACTCTCAATGTTCCAAATCACAAACATTTGGGCAACAATACAGCATCATGGTAAAGACAGTATGAGTGACAAAAATCTTGAATTTTTATAAAAATCTTAGTATTTCTGCTGCAACTGGAAAATACAGTGTATATTCACTACCATCACAGAGGTTCCCAGAATCTATTTGTCTCAGATCAAACTATGGAAGGGAAGAGAATTAATATAGGTAAACATTTTAGTTAAAATAGTATTTCCTTGCGCAAAAATAGATATACCATCTATCATGTAACCAAAAGTGAAAAAATAACATATTGTATTAGCATGAGAAGCTGCTGCAGTTTCATTAGAATAATGAAGTGCCATTTCTTTTGAAATACAAGGTGAATATGAAAGCTGTTTCACTGTTGTAATAACACAATTACCCTGGGAGGAATAATGCTATCCTTTTCAATCATTTGGAGACAATGACAGATATTCTTCAGGGTATACTAAGGCAACTATTTCATAGTATCTTCATTAAAAATAGATAAAGAGTGTGATTTATCTTACCTGTTAGCACCACTCATGGAATACAAAAATGTTTATTGACATAGTAACACATATGGTCAAAATAAATTAGCTTAAATCACATACATTGTCAAATACTTCCTCTTCATCCATATGCAAAATGAATTAATTTCAACCACAATTGAAACTAAACCAATGTATTTCATCTTGAATGGGAGTAAAAAGTCCACGCAGTTAATTTGTCTTTGACAGTGGGAAGGCAGTATAAAAATATTTTCTGAGAGAAATAGGTGGAAACTTCTTAGATAACTCTTAAGATCGACAAGAGCGTGTCTGTTTATCATGTCTGTGGATTTGAGATGAAAGGAGTTTTCATAGAAAATAAAGAAAATATAGAAAATAAAGAAAATACATTATACAAATATTTATGTTGGAAAAGACCTTTAAAATCATCAAGTTCAGCTGCATACCTTACACCACCAAGTCCACCATTAAATCATGTTGTATTACATCCATATTTCTTAAGTACCTCTGGGGGCTACTCCATCCCTTCCCTTGGTTCACAATGTCTAACCACCCTTTCCCTGAAGTTCTTCCTGATATCCAATCTTAATCTCCTCTGGTGCAGCTCAAGGTTGTTGCTTTGTTTCCTGTCACTTATCACCCGAGAAAAGAGACTGATACCCTCCTTACAAACATCCTTTCAGGTAGCTTTGGAGAACAGAGATCTCCCCTGAGCTTCCTTTGCTCCAGACTAAACAGCTTCAATTCCCTTAGCTGCTCCTCATATGTCTTCTTTTCTACTACTTTCACTGTCTTTGTTGCTTTTTGTTTCTGCACACTCTAGAGCATCTCAACATCCTTGCAGTGAGATGTCCATTCACTTCCCTACTCCTGCAGGCCACATTTTGACACAAACTAAAATGTCATTGACCTTACTGGCTGCTGGGCTTGCTACAATACAAGCTCTGTGATGCATAATGAAGAAATCTATTGCATATGAGTTTTCAGTTCAGAT
Organism: Centrocercus urophasianus; assembly: GCF_019232065.1. Classification (NCBI taxonomy): domain Eukaryota; kingdom Metazoa; phylum Chordata; class Aves; order Galliformes; family Phasianidae; genus Centrocercus; species Centrocercus urophasianus. The sequence continues at coordinate 21,680,213 of NW_024884767.1, read as the reverse complement.
CTAACAAGTCAGTGCATTGAAATGCAGTCTGTTTCTCTAAAGAGAATCAGTTTGGTTTGAAAGTGATCCAAAATATAAAAATCTAAACTACAAGACTGCAGTCGTAATACCACTCATTTAAAATGCATATTGAGAGGACAGTTGTATGTTTTTTTTTTTAATCTGGTTTCAGAGGTGGCTATTCCAAACTTGTTACACAGTATTAAAAAAAAAGCCTATTTCTGATTCATAGAGAACTATATAACAACAATCATGAATTATGTCAGACAAACATCTATAAAATATGAGTAAGTTTAGGAGAAATAGAGCCAGATGATGTTTTACATCCCACAGTGACAAGAACTTTAAATTCTTTCAATTTCTAAAGTTTCTTTACTATTTTAAGAATGCAAAAGAAATATAGTGACTTACTTGTTCTTAATTTGCCATCGTTTACCTCTTTCATTATTTCTTCCCTCTTTTCTCACTTTTCTCACATGTTCAGTCTTAATGCTGTATTTGTTGTAATTTACTTATACAATCATGTGTTCCTGAACAGCTAACAGAGAAAAAAACTTCCTTCAGAGGAAAAGAAAAAAAAACTTCAGAGCCATTTTAAACATTTCTTCCTCATATGATATTTTGATAATCACATATGGTAATCAACACAAAATTTAGTGTTATATGTTTTTTAGCTTCACAGATAAGGTCTTATAAATTAAATTTCTATTTTCAACATGTCATACTTTCTTATAGCTTTACTTTATTTAACATCAAATAAAGGAATTAAAACATTGGGTAGTTCTTTCAGATCACAAGATAAAACATGCACCACTAACAAATAGCTGCTCTTACTCTTCCTCCATTAGTGTTATCTCACAGGCTAGTGTATAAATTAAATACAGCATAACCTTCCTTGAAATCACGTATTTATTTATACTGTTTGGGGTAGACTTATTTTATTCACTCATGGTTTCACTTTGTTCTGCCACTTGTGAGTAGTATTTGTATTAAACATACTAAAGAATAATCATTCGCTGTAGCTTACACAAAGCAGAAAATCAGGTTGAATACGTTTGATTTTCTGTTTTTTAATTATCATTTTAACAATTTTCTTAAAGTTTATTTCATGTCTTAATAATGTGTTAAGGGTTTTGTAAAAAGTATCACCTGGAAAATCCCACATTTTTATTTTTAAAAATAATAACCAGTTAGTGAATTAAATTCTGCGTCAAGTTCTTTAATTTCTGAAATTTCATTTTTTATACAATTTAAATATCTGTGGAAATAATCCAAACCACTGTCATGTACCTACTAAAATTTTCCATTTATTTATTCATCTCATAAATATTTCCAAACAGTTAACTTCTGCCTCTACATCTTTTCTGTCTTCCCTATCCTATCTTTTTTAAAGTCACTAATGATTGACAGTCTTACTCTTTCCTTATCTGTTCCAAGTTGATCTGAGATGTGATTTTAGAGACTACATTAAAAAAACAACAAACAAACAAAAAAAAAAAAACACAGAGTGCAAACTGGATTTACTTTCATATTCTTCTTCCCACTGTGGATATCTTGGATGCAGAACAAACTAATATGTACGTTGCATATGCCTTCCTAAATGTGATTATTGAAATGATATTGCTGCACTGGAATTCTACATCTTCCGTGTGTTTTCTCATCCTCTTGCCCCTCACTAAGATTTTCTCCCTCAAGGACAACATTTTATGAGACTAAAGTGTAAAGCATATGCTCAAAATTCAACAGTAATAAATAAATAAATAAGTGAAACTTACTGTGTAAATAAATAAAAGAAACTGTTAAAACTTACACTAGACTCATTTTAGCTTGTCTGTTTCAAAGCCACTTCCCCTAATTCTTTCACATGCAAGATACTTCAGACTTCTTTCCATTTGATTTTTATGTGAATACAGAAATTCTCTTCTGTAACAGCTGTAAAAAGCTTCATCTTCATACACAAAATTCAGTATTCTCAGCATTCAGTTTTTAATTCAACACAAAGAATTATCATAATTCAGCAATTTCCATCACTTTTTTAGATTTTTGAGTCAAAATTTAGGGAAGGTAAGAAGATCAGTGTCTCAGTATGCAAACCGATTCATATCATTTGTTCTTTCCTGTATTCAACGTTGAAAATTATTTATTTGTTTAAATCTATAAGAAGTATAACAATGTTTTTATTTTATATGTTATTTCAATTTATATTACTTTATTTTTTTTATTCTATAGCAGAGGGTGAGATTTTGTGAGAGCACATCTTTTCACTTGAAGATTTCTGATGTTGCCCATTTTTTCCTGCAAACAAATTAAATGACGTTTTTGCCATATCAATACTTAAACCTAAATCTTCAGATGACAAAGCATATCTTTGCTAGCTTTTAAAAGTTATAGTCAAGCTCATGCACCAGAGTTGTCCCATAAACTTGGCAGCAACGAGTATCACTAGGAGGCCTGCATGCCATAAATTGGAAGTTCTGAAGGAGACATTCTGAAGCACAAATTAAGTAAACCTGAAGATTTCTGACAGTTCATCCAATGTTAAAAGATCCCTTCAACAATTATATTAGACTTCTATTCATTAATTTTAATTAACAAAATTCATTTAACATCAATTAAAATTAAAGATTAATTTTATTAATATACTGATGAACTACACAATGAGACTGCTTCAGTCAAACAAAAGATTTACTAAAGGTATACACTGGTTAAAATTCATAACTTTGAAATCATGTGTCACTGGGAAGACTGCTGAAGACGAGTGTATTAGAACATCTGTAGTAAGATTCCTTAGCAAATTTATAACAACATTGGGAATCTCAAAATAATGTGAATCATAGGGGATTATGGACCTTTTAGTACACTTAGGTAACATTTAATAAATACAGTGTTCTACACAATTTGTGTAATGAATATATTTGTCATTCTAAGAATGCCTGGCTTTTGAAAAACGCAATTTATTTTTCTGGAGTCTTCAAATGCTATCAAAACTCCACTTCCACACTGTAAGAAAGGTCAAGATGATAAATAATGAAAAGAATTTTCAGCACTTGTAAGAAATATTTGGTAATGTAACTATTTTAATAACGTAACTATTTTAATAAAATATAATCTTATTTTAATGAATTGAAGGTATTAAATTAATTATCAAATATTAGGAGTGTCAAATTCTAAAGTAAAGGCTATATGTGTTACTTCTTATCTTGATATTGGGCACCTCTAAAAACAGGCTGGATTTATACCTTTTCCTGCAAAGTAAGAAGTCCCAACTTTCTCAGCCTGAAGGCCGTGCTGCCATTCAGCAAGACCTGGACAGGCTGGAGAGACCTGGACAGGCTGGGCAGAAAAAAACTGGATGAGGTTTAACAAAAGCAAGTGTAGAGTCTTGCATCTGGGAAGGAATAATTGCATGCACCGGTACAGGTTGGGGGATGACCTCCTGGAGGGGAGCTCTGCGGAGAGGGACCTGGGTGTCCTGGTGGATGACAGGTTGGCCATGAACCACCAGTGTGCCCTTGTGGCCAAGAGGGCCAATGGAATCCTGGGATGCATTAAAAAGAGCGTGGCCAGCAGGTCGAGGGAGGTGATCCTCCCCCTCTACTCTGCCCTGATAAGGCCTCATTTGGAGTACTGAGTGCAGTTCTGGGCTCCCCAGTACAAAAAAGACAGGGATCTCTTGGAAAGAGTCCAGCGGAGGGCCACGAAGATGGTGAAGGGCCTGGAGCATCTCTCCTATGAGGAAAGGCTGAGTGAACTGGGTCTGTTCAGACTTTAGAAAAGAAGACTGAGAGGGGACTTGATCCAGGTCTATAAGTATCTAAGGTGTGGGGGGCAGAATGGCGAGGCCAGACTCTTTTCAGTGGTGAGTGGAGACAGGACAGCGGTGAGTGGGAAACGGCCAGAAACCGCAGCATAGGAAGTTCCACACAAATGTGTGCAAGAACTTCTTTACAGTGAGGGTGATGGAGCACTGGAACAGGCTAACCAGGGAGGTCGTGGAGTCTCCTTCTCTGGAACACCATTTCAATCATAGAATGCTTGGAGTTAGAGTGGTCCTTAAAGATAGTTTAGTTCTAAATCCTTCTCCAAAACCTAGTTTCCAAAAGATGACACTTCATCCTGAAATGAAAGACATCTTGTGACTGAACAGTTTTATGAAGTAAACATTTCATTACCCTTTTTAAAGTGAACAGTTTTTCCCAAGAGAGAAAGGATGTTTCAGATAAAAGATAAAAGAACTGCAAAGCAGGGTATATGATCAAAAGAGCTTTCAAATTAAAAACTAGAATACAGATATCAACAGCACGAACACAAAAGAGATACAGAAGTAGGTAATTACATACAAAAACACCACCTTTTTGCTAGCATTCCAATCATAGCTGAACTCCTCCAGGCAAACACCTGGCTGGAAGATACTTTTTATTTTTACATAAAAGTATGCTACATCTAAGCTAGAGTTGTGCTGTTCATATATTCATCCACTCTAAAGTAAGCAATTTTCTCAAAGCAGGGGATTCTTCATACAGAGAGGAGTACTTTCATAGTTCACTTCAGTCACTGCTGCCCAGATATCTCAGTCGAATTTACAGAGTCATTTTACAGGGTGTTCAGGCAGTACCCTGTACGTTGAACCAGCAAAGAATATGGTCAACTCACAATGCTGAAACTAATTTATGCTCCAGATGATGTTAGAATATTCCCCACACACAACATCTGCCCCTCTTTAATTCGTAATTTACAGTTGTAAATTACAGTATAATGTTCTTGCTTTCTTTGTGCTTTCTCTCCCCTCCAAGTCTATGTTCTTCTATTTCTTGTTCCTCTACTTCTTGAGGAAAAGAAAAGAGAGTAGTGAGAATACAAAGTGTACAAGCATGTACATTAAGTGAACAAATGGACAAAAACCTTCTTCTAAATAAAACTTCTAGAGATGTTTTTCCAAATGAAACTTCTAGAGATGTTCACGATAACGAAAATTATTATGGTTAGGTTCATAGAATTTCCTTATAATTAAAAGCAGGGTCTTATCCCACATTTTTGTTCCCCATACTAGTCTTTTCCAAGATAAAATGTAATGATTTCACAGTACAAAATGCTACAAGCCATTTTTAAAATTCTTTTGTCTCAGTTTCATTCTTCTATGCTTGCATCAAGTAATAATAAACTCCAACCATTGACATTCATACAAGTATGAATGTCCATCTACTTGCAGATAAGAGGCATGATAGTAATAGAACAGTACAGAGAATAATGGGATTTAGGATGTCTGATGTGTGAAAATAGAAGCATAAGCCCCTGGAGCAGATACTGGTACCCATTCTCAATACCCTGAACTTAGAAGTAGTTCACATTTTTTGCTTCCCTTGATTAGATGTCAAAGATGACAGGAAGTGATGCAACAGAAAGCAATAAGCAATAATTAATAGAAAGGAACGGATACAGTTTAAAGACATCTGAAAGTGAGAAAAAGATATTTGAAATGAGTGCAGAAAAGGATCCTTTTAATTGTGTTGGTAGTTTAGTACAGCCTATTGGAAAATAAAATTATTATACAACCTACATTTTCAACACACAGGATGGTTTGAGGTTCGTAAAAGGCATTTAAAAATCAAAGTTAGTTCTAAACAGAACTGGATAAACAAAAGCAATCTTACAAACAAAGCTTATTACTTCAAAAACTATTTGTTCCTTTCTGTTCTTCCACTTTTCTTGCTAATCTACACTGAAGCCTCAGTGAAATATTTAGAAGTATCCAGTCCCACTGAAATCCAATTTCTTTTTCTATTCTTAACATCAAAGGTCTTGAGTCAAACCATGATATATTATGCAACGAATCTGCAACAGGATGAGCTATATAACATTGTCAGCTAGTGGTCACTTGTCTTCAGAGGACCATAACTCAGTTCTAGAAATTTTAGTATTCTCAAAATACAATAAAAACTTGTGCAGCTGCAATTTTAGAAGATGTCAAATAAATTGCAAACATATTTCAGTAGTTTAGCTATCAGGAACTAAAACTGCAGGAAGGTAGCATTTACTTCACCAGGAAGTTAGCTGTACATATATGCATAGCTGTCCGATGTTCAAAAACATCAATATTTTAAGATACTAACAGCACTGATCGTCACAGTGCAGGACAGTGTATTATGGCTTAATTAACGTTACTAAATTTTACTGTCTGTGCTGTCTCTGAGCTATATATTCTGACAAACAGATACTTATTTTTTTATTGTTATTGTTGAAAAATACCACTTAGAAATTACAAGTAGACTCTCACACAGACATCAGCGAGACAAACATAGAGCAAATACTAAAGGGAAATGGCATATTCCAGAGAGCATATTTATAACATGGCACACATTCGTAATAAATATACTACCAATATTAACTAGGAAACACTGAATTCTGCCTGTAATCTAAGACTATTTTGTAGAGTATGGGGAAATACAAAGACCAAGCAAAGTGAACTATATGGTAAGAAAGAGTAAAGATACAATTGTTTTTTTAAGAAGGATCCTAAAGAAAATGCCACTTCCTGCAGAAACATGTGTACACTTAACTCTGCTTCTCTAAATAGTTTCAATAGCTACACTACCTTTGTAAAAATTAGGTCAGTCAGCATTTATTTGCACGTCAGGACACAAAGGTTGTCAAGCAGCATATGCACTTTAGAAATGGAAATTTCCTACACATTAACATAATAAAAATAGAAAAAATAGGAATGCTAGGAACTTATATAAGAGATTTCAACTATGTACACATATACATACACACACACACACACAAAAAAAAAAGGAAAGCACATGATGCTATAAATAGTTATCACCAAAGAGTTCCTGTTGAAGTGCTATTATGATTAACACAGTCCCAAGTATGCTTAAGGGTACGTCTACACTGCTGTGTGAAAGAAGTTTTAAACTGCTCTGTTCATACCTGGATCAATTAGGATAGGCAGGTACTATGACATTCCTATAAAGCTGTTAATTTTTCCTACTTTGCAGCCAGATTTAACTCACTGGATTAATTTCTGAGCTACCTGTGGCTCAGAACACAGTAGGCATGTATCAGCAAAGAACACTAGGAGGGCCATACTGGCTTTGCCTGTAAATGAGTGGTTGGACACATCACAAAAAACAATCCATTTTAAGGGCCTCCCAGCCTCTACAGCTAGTCCTGCAGAGATTTGCATAACCTCTTACTTAGTTTTATTCTGACTTCAGCAGGGCTTATCAACATGGATAAACACAAAGATAAGAGGTATCTCTTGTGAGCGTCTTTGATAGCCAGAATAAGAAAAAGTTGGAAACTGAGACACTGAGTATGAAGGCAACAACCACAGCAGCCTAGAAACTTGTACTGCAATTGTAAGTAAGTGAGTAAGGATACTCACTCATGTGAGGAGTATCCTTAGAGGAAAAGAACTGTCAGTAAAGGCGCAGTTGCCACTGAGGATAGATTATCTGCCCAACAATCAAAATCCTTTGAAGTTTTCTATCACCACTGCCAGAAGACCTAAGTTAGCTTTCTTTTAAAAGAGAATACAAATTTCAGCTTTTTACCTTGCAATAGATATTAAAGCAGGCAAAGCAAAATGTATTCCCGCCAGGATATACATGCTTGATGCAACAACTTGGTTCAGAGCAGTGCTGAGCTGTGAAGTTTAAGAGCTTGAGCATTTCTAATTCACTGGCTCTTTCCTTGGTACAGTTTTCTTTGCACCAAACAGATTTCTCGAGTCTTATAGCAGGCCTATCACGAGATTGTCCAGTTAGCTCTCAAACCTTTTGCCTTTAGCTATCTCCAAAAAAATGTATGCGATGGAATATTTTGGCCCTAGGCACAATGCAAGGAGTAAGTTGTCAGAATACAAAAAAGGGTATTCAGAGCAGCAGCTGTGAAGCAAGATGAACAGCACAAGAAAGCAAGGCTGAGAACCAAGGATATCACTAGAAAAAAAACAAAAACGAATGGCCCATGGCCCTGATTGGGTAAGCTCTTGTATGCACGGTTAAGGAGCATTTGTGCAATACTTTGTTGACATGTAAAGGCAGACAGGAAAGTTATAATGGCAGATGGGAAAGCTAAAAAAGGAAACCTGTGAATGTACAAAAGTTATGTGAGAACCTGTAATAAACGACTTAGATTGTTCACATCTGACTCCGTGCCCGGTTGCCACAAATGGTACCCTGTATCAGGGACTTGAATTGGCTTATTTGGCTGACTGCTGGCAAGTCCATTCAACTTCAGTCTGCTGAAAGGAAGCACGATTGACTGTATGGCAAGGTCATCTCTGAGGAAGCAGCAGTGAGCAGTGGGGAACTATGGATGGGGAAATGTCCAAGGAATGTAAAGCAGCTTACCAGATGATGGAGAGTATTCTGCAGAAGCATTGTGTGAAGTGGGATGGCACTCTGAGTGACCCCTTTTTAACACTGGAGTGGATTTGGGTAACTATGGGAGCTCAGTAATGAAGGAGCAACGAGTAAATCTTGAAGTATTACAGAGAATTTTAAAATTTCAGAATCAAACTGTATCTACCTTAGCATTAGCTACTTTCCTTAAGCAAAAATGTCCCGGAGTTTTGGAAATCTGGGTTATCTTTTGATGGAGCAGTTTGGGACAAAATTGGTATAAGACTCTGGGATGATGCTACTTGCTTGTATGGATTGGCAGCCTTGGTATAATCTGTGGCACCTCCATTGTTAGGTGCGACCTTAAACAATCGACAGGATGGGTCAGACAATCCTCCAGATCGCGGGCCCAGGAACCTGGAAAAAGAACCTGATCCCTCTCCTGCTGATAAAACAGCTGCTAAACTTTTACCTGTTTGGCGCAAAATATCGGAAGCACTCAAACAGATTTGACGAGGAAGGACAAATTCTTCCACCCATTCCCCATCACATTCCTCGCCCCCCTCAGAGTGGAAAGCAGAGCTCCTGCCAGATCTGATTCGTGACTTCAATCCCACCCCCAGCCGGGGAGGAAAATGGTGGTCCCCGGAGAGCGCCATCACCACTGTTGCTAGGAGGCAACGGTAGGCCCGTGGCCAAGGTCCGTTCCGGATTGTCATCATCCCAAGGCCGCTACCGCTTGCCGTGATGCTACTCCCACCCACAACCCGCCCCTTCCACCCCCCTCTACTTCCCTCCATCGCTCGCCACCCTGCGTCCCGCCTCCACTGCCTGCAGCTCCTCGTCAGCCACCCACGTGTAATTTGGTTAAAGACAAAGATGGTTCACCCCCGGATATGTAGCAAGCCATCAGAAAGGACACCTCCTTTCTGTCAAAGTCAAATGGACATTTTGAAATGGTCCATCAGCTGCATTCGGCTCTTCCATGCCTTGTGATATATAAGCCTAACAGGCCCCCTAGTAGAAGAGAATAAGCTTCCAAACAGTAAAAGAACTGAGGAAAACAGTTTTCAAATTCAGGTTAGGATCTCCGTATATGACTGATCTGCTGGGCATAATAATGAAGAGCTTTATCCTTTGCCCACGTGACTGTAAGACTCTGGCACAATTACTTTTTGACTAGTTCCCAGTATATGATGTGGACATCATACAGGAGGAAGTCAGCCCAGAAAAAGGCAATTCAGAGTTTGGTGAGAAAGCAAGAGATCCTTTGCAGGGGCAGATGTGCTGCCAGGTGAACATGCTTCTGCTACTACGACAGCGTAAGTGCAGTTGCCTGCCACAGCTTTGGAACTATGTAAGGAATCACCCGTTAGTGCTTTTTTGAAAGTCTAAGATGCTGGAAAATTGCAGAAAGTATTTACCAGCATTAAACAGGAGTCTATTGAGCCCTACATGCAGTTTATTGTTAAGGTGAAAGATAGCTTTGACAAACAAATCAGAAATGAGGAAGTGCAAGAGATACTGTTACAAAAGCTCACAATAGAAAATGCTAACAATGATTGCCAAAAGGTGCTCCACCATTTATCTAACTGTGCTTCTGCAAACGATGCTTGCAGTAAAATAGGGACTATGCAGACCCGGTGTAACATGATGGCTTCAGCGTTCACAGACTTGAAATTGAATTCACAAAACTGCTTCACGTGTGAACAACCAGGTCATTTAAGCCAAGAAATATCCTAATAAAGAGGTTTCTGGGCCCCTGGGACTGGGAGTCTGTTCAATGTATCATAAAGGATGGGCAATTCGTGCAGGGAAAGGGGGGGTCAGAGCATGCAGTGGAGGTACATGACAGAAGTAGCCCCAGCGCTACATCAACACCAGAACTGATTCCACCATCCCCAGGACCTGTGACAGCATGGGAGTGTGGTCACTTCTGAACCAGTAACCCTTGATTCCACGGTAGTGCAAGCAGTGGCTACTGGGGTAAATGGTCCATTGAGAAATGGACTGAGCACTTTGCTTTTAGGGCGTTCATCAGCCCCAGTGCAAAGTCTTTTTGTGTTACCTGGACTTACAGATGCTGATTATACTGGAGAGATTAAAATTATGGTTTGGACACCCATGCTCGCATGTGAAGCATTGGTGGGCACTCATATTGCTCAACTTTCAGGCACAATTAGTGCTGGCTGCAACCGTGGACAGGGGGGCTACAGGGTTTGGATCTACTGGGGCCCCTCAGATAAAGTTCTCAGACGCTTGATCTACTTAAAATGTATGCCAGAATCAGGCAACCTCCCACAAAGATTTGATGTTTCAGGCATTTTGGACAGAGGCTCTGACGTGGCTGTGATTGCTCATGGCGCCTGGCTCACTATTGACTTAAAAGACTGCTTTTTCAACATTCCCAGGATCCCAGTGATGCTCCTCCATTTTATTTTTTTCTCTTCTGTAAATACATCAGCATCAAGGCAGTGATATCATTGGACAGCAATATCTCAGGGCATAAAAAACAGCCCCCCGATCTGTCAATGGTTTGTTGCCAGAGCCTTAACCCCTGTGAGGGAAAAACAGTTTAATGCTGTTATTTACAATTATATGGATGACATTCTTGTGGCAACCAAGACAACTGAAGAAATGTGACATGCCATGGCTGTAGTCATTCACAGCATAAGAAGCTGTGGTTTACAGGTAGCTCCAGAAAAGGTCCAAAAGAGCTCACCATGGAAGCATTTGGGATGGTGAATTAGAAATTAGACTATTACTCCACAATGCCTTAAACTGGATTTAGACATTCAAATTCTAAATATTATGCAAAGGCTGTTAGGGACTATAAATTGGATAAAGCCTTTTCTAGGAATATCTAATGAAAACCTGCTCCCGTTATTTCAGTTATTAAAGGGTAATCCAGCTTTAAATTCCAAAAGATCACTGACACTTGCAGTGCAGGAGGTTGCCACAACAATGTCTCATCAACAAGTTCAGCAATATGACCCTGTCTTTCCCTTTCTTTAATTGTACTGAATCCAGATTTTCAACCTTACGCTCTTGTCTTTCACTGGAATAATACTTTGCAGGATCCTCTTTTAATACTGGAATTGATATTTTTGCTTCATCAGTTTTCCAAAACAATCACCCAAAACTTGAAATGATTTCTGCTCTTGTTATGAGAGGAAGACAAGGGTTGTTATCACTGAGTGGATCTGAACCTTCAGTAATTATGTTACCTGTGTCTACAAACATGTTACGATGCTTGTCTCAACATTCATTGCCTTTTCAGGTAGCAATGGATGGATTCACCATGGTGACATCAATATACCCAGGGAATAAATTGCAACAAATGCATTTTAATATGCAGGAAATGCCCAAATGTTTCTTGGTACCCATAGACACCTTGACTATATTTACCAACCGGTCAGGGAGAACAGGTCAGTTGGTAATTATCTGGAAGGACATACCCAGCTGATGGCAGTTGGATATTCAAACAATAAAAGGCTCTCCACAAACTGTAGTATTAGCTGCAGTTGTAGGAGTATTTCAAAAGTGGTCCAGTCCAATTAACATTGTTCCTGATTCAGCCTATGGTTACAGGAATAGTGACTAGAATAAGGAGGATCATATCTAAGAGACATTTCTAATGAACAACTTCTAATGAACTTCTAATGAACAAGTTTATGCTTCTATATACTCTTTTGTCCCTAATTAATTCCCGATGAGAACCATATTTTAAACACAAATCCAATCACATACCGGTTTGCCAGGACTTTTAGTAGAAGGAAACAAATAAGCTGATCGGTTAGCTGGCATTACTGTTCTTCCCAATTCATTTGAACAGGCTCAACTGTCACATGACTCTTTTCACCAGAACACTAAAGTTTCATGGCCTTAGCTTAACTAAAGCATGACAGATAATTACAGCATGCCCTGACTGCCAACAGATGACACTTTATCTTATGGGGTTAATCTCCAAGGCCTAACAGCTCTGGCATTATGGCAGACAGATGTCACACACATTCCTGAATTTGGAAGCCTTGAACATGTCCATGTCTCAGTGGATACCTTTTCCAGAGCCATAGCAGTGACAGCACATACTGGAGAAAAGGCCTACGACATCTACAAGCATTTTCTTTTGGCCTTTGCAACTCTTGGGGTTCCAAAAACTATTAAGACAGATAATGGCCTGGGATTGAAGCCATAGTTGAGTGTACTTGTAGCACCCTTAAGGCTATGCTGCTTTAGCAAAAAGGGGGAACGGCGAAGGCACTTACAGCAGGAAGACTTGCTAAAGATAAATATTTATTGAACTTTTTCAATTGATGGTGTGATGATGAAGAACCACCGATAGCCCATCATTTCATTTCAGTTAATGAGGAACGAATGAATATTCATGGAAAAGCTACGGTACTAGTAAAGAATCTGGAATTGGGTCATTGAGAAGGCCCATTCCCACTTGGGGGAGAGGTTAGGCTTTTTCACAGGTGCAGGATAGGCGATGAGTTCCAACAAGGGCAGTGCAACCTCATTTGTCGGCATCACCTTCATCTGCTACACCATCATTATGAATTGGTACCTTCACAGCCTAAGAATAATGTGTGGGTGACACTTGCCAATGCCATCAGGCAGAACACTCTCTGCTTATCAATGTCATCCTCGGACTCCCCGCTTACTACATGTTTGGTAGGACTTCCCTTTGATCAAGGGAAATGGGGACAACTGGCTCACACCACTAGTTCTTCCTCAGTTGTACAGGAAGAGAAGGTCCGGGGAAAGAACTGGACAGTGGATACTGGGACCAGTGGGCACCCTTCTTGCCCCAGTGTCACTACCCCCACAGGAGCTAGAACTTTTGGGATCATTAAAAATGGATTGGTGTGTGTTTTTCAATTATTCTGGTAACAATTAATCTCTTTCATAGTCAGACAGTGCTACAACGCTGGTATATATAAATGTGTCAGCCTAGTGTAATTACAAATATTTCAAAATCAAATAATGTACTCCTCCAATTACCCCAAAGAGTATTTTTAATATGTGGAGATCACACATGGCTGACCATTCCATCGTACATTAAAGGAGAGCTCTGCTCCTTGGACAGGTTTACATTATTAATGCCGAATCTGACTATGAACCTTGCAAAACACCACAATTATGGTCAGTTTGTCACACTGCGTTGCAGAACACAGCAGCTATTGGCTTCATCCTTCTCACAAAAGGACATTGCTGTGAGAACACTGAAGGACTGTACTGTATGAACTTATCAGATCATTCCACCTCCATTAATCAGTGTATTCAGCAACTGCAGGAAGGCAATTAGAAATTACACATGGAAACTTCATGGGAGTAGTTCGATGGGTGGTTTCAAGGTCTGGGCCCTTAGATTCAGAAACTAATTAAGTTAGGGCTAATATGTTTCTTGATTTTTGTGTGCCTTTTAATCTGTATTCCTTGCACTATATCCTATTTAAGAGTTACGGTTAACAAAACAATAAATCAAGTACTTCTTATTCAAGTTAATAATGACTTAGGCAATGTGGATCCAGTCAGCGATACGTTGGTAAGCGAGGATGACAACATTCTCACTTTGGTTAGCAAGAAACCATGGGAGTAAGTAGCTGTGACTGTAAATACTTTCTGTGTTTTTTTTGTCGAGAGAACTAGCTTCAGTAGTTTGTTTTATTGTACGAGCAGGTGTTCTGCTGCTGGCCATGGGGATGCAGAGTACAAATGGAAAAAACCCTGCTGACCCCGAGAAGAATAAAAGCAGGAGAGAGTGTGTGGTGGATGGAAAAGTGCACTTTGAAGCAAGGGATGCCCTGATGGCACTGCCTATCACATCCACCACTGGCATGGTCCTCTCTCCCTTCCAGTGATTTGCCATCTCTCAGGAGTCAGTAAGTAACAATACATTAGCTTAGAGAGTTTTCAGTTCCCACTCATGAAATTGTCTAAGATCGCCTGTGTGACTTCTGTGTAACTCTTTTCTTATGTTTAGCATATTATCAATCGAGGCCTTGATTGAGTATGCTATTAATGTAATTAGTGCTATTACTTTATAGTGTGGTAATAGTTCACTAACAAACAAAAAAGGGGAAATTGTGGGAATACAAGAAAGGATATTCAGAGCAGCAGCTGTAACAAACAGCATTAGAAGGCAAGGCTAGAACCAAGAACATCTCCAGAAGAAGAGAAAAGCAAAAGGAATGGCCCATGCTTTGACTGGACAAGCACTTGTATGTGCGGTTAAGGAGTGTTTGTGGAATACTTTGTTGACATGTAAAGGCAGAAGGGAAAGTTGTAAGGGCAGATGGGAAAGTTAAAAAAGGAAACTTGTGAATGCATATAAGTTAAGTGAGAACCTGTAATAAACAATTTGGATCATTCACATCTGAGTACGTGCCTGGTTGCCCCAGTAAGTTAAAGGAAATCCCCTGGAATCACTACTAGAAACAGAAACAGATGTGCAGGAGAAGTCTTTAACTACTGATCCATTTCTTTTGGGCGAAATTGTCTCCTAATGCAGGTATAATGAAACCTATTAAGCAAACATCTCAAGGTCAAAATCTCTGATATTCTTTATTCAGTCTTAACTATTTGTGTTGTTCTATTGCCAGTCATCACTAGCAGAACATAGATTTTCAAAAACAAAAACAAAAAATAATTATCAGACAATTAGCCTCAGCAGCGTTAGGTACTGTGAAGTGTGTCTATAAGCTTCCCAAGACACAAATAGACTTGCCTATTCTAGCCAAGCCATTGCTGTACCAGGAAACACCCAGGGATAATTTAGCTTTTTGCTAATTGTCACAGTATCCCTGGAGCTTGTCTCATTTTTTTCAGATTCTCCTTATATTTTCACAGATGCATCCATCTGTTGGCAGTTGTACATTTTGAAGTCACTTTTTGTAGGCAATTGTACCAGTATGACATACACACTCTCCTCCAGCCCAGGGATTGTCTGTAGCTCCAGCTCCCTCTTGGATCAGACAGAGTCAATCTTGCTTTGACCTATCTATATGCTTCATGTTAAATTCTCTTCATACTTTGATTTTTAGCAATTTCATGGGGTTTTTTGTTTGATAAAAGATGCTGGCAATAGTTTTCTACTGCTTTTTCTGTAACTTTAAAATTGTAAAGGTAAGCTCTTCAGCTTTATTTTCTCCTGGGTCAAGAACTTCCTACAGTGCCCTAATCCTTCACTTTTTCAGTTTCAGAATTACCTTAGAAGTTTGGTATGTTTTTGGTACTTTTAACACTCACACAAGCGTTGTATGCTTTTTACTCCCATGCCTAATTTTTGTACTGAGAGACACTGCAAATCTCAAGCATCTAACTTGTGGAATTCCAAACAGCTTGAGGTATGCTTTCAGGCTGATGTTCACGTCTTTTCAGATGCAGTGCTGTTCATAACTTCTTACAAAGAGTAGCACATCTGTCACCATATTTCATCCATAGTGTTCACTCTCTACAGCATAAAAACTTCTGCATACCTGATGCTCAAAGTTTTTGCTTTCTTATACTTCAAAACTGCTTCCCTCCTTCCATCATTAAGTGCCACTGATTCACAAGTGTTTACTTTTTGCTGTTGAATTTTCCTTGATTTAGGTTTCTCACAGAGAGCAGGATTCCTAAATTTTCTGAAATGTGGTTGCACAGTAAGCTCATTTGCCTTACAAAAATTTGTGCAGGGTATGAACAACAGTGACTATACTACACTGTGCATAAGTAAGGACGTTTATGCATAAATGAATTTCATCTCAGATTCTACAACTGGCATTTTCAAAGAGATTATAATGAAAAGCAGTCTTTTCTATCTCATTCTGTCTTTTATTGGGAACTGTCTCACACAACTTCAGAAACAACTTTTACAGCCAATTACTTGGTAAAAATTTTTGTGGTCCTTTTGGTTGAAGGATAATGCTAGGTATAAATTTCTAGATACCCTTTTACCATAATGCAGGCATTGTATTTTCTAGGAGATAACAAGAAGGTTGAGATATCTAATAATTAAAATCCAAAAAGAATTAACGATGCTTTACCCTAACTTTTGAAGACAGATGCCTCAAGGTAGTTTTAACTCCAACATGGCTAAATGTACTTCTTCAGCTAAGTTTTTCATCTATTATTAATTCTATTTAGTAATAAAAGTACCATCTCCCTACAAAGACATCCACACCTTAATTTCTGAGACCATGACTTGAAGGCTAACACAATGTTCAACAAAAGTGAAAATTTACTAGTATTTTTACTAGTACTAGACTTCACAGACAACTACAACTGGAAGAGTTATACACATCCAGTCCTTGCTGTCACGAGGACTAATAATCTGTACTCTGTTAAGAAACAGAACAATGCAGTCAAGTGGCTAACATAAACAGCACTTTAAAAGCACTGCTGAATGACTTTTCTTAGTTTTTGTTTTAATGCAGGAAATGAGAAACCACTAAACTCTTGCTCCCTTGACAACAAACATCTCAACTCTCAGATTCAAACCTGGTTATTTGCATGTGCAGGCATACTAGAAATATTCTCAAAAGTCACATAGACAGAAATAAGGTAAGAACTGACACCTCAGTGGAAAAAAATATTGAAAAGTGAACATCAAAACCAAATATGCTAACAACAGAACCCAATAGCTTTGGGTAGTAATGTATGCAACTAGAATCAGCCATACAAAGTTACCATGCTTCAGATGGATTCTGCCAGCTCTAAAGACCAAGGTACCTACAGCTGTATGTGCTCTTCTCTGAGAATGAACAAACAGTAAGGAAGATTGTAGCAGCCACACTTGCAAAGGAAAATGGCTGAGAATAAGCTGAATTACCTTCTTTGAGGGGAAAGATTTTTTTTGTTTTGTTTTCAGAGATCGTTTGGTGTGCATATACATTTCAGATATAACCTTGGCTGAAGTCATTCATCTACTGGATGACAAAATATTTCCTCTCAAAGTTAGGTCTTACTAGAATTAAAGCCATTTTTCACTGAACTTTTTAAATTTAAACTTTATTTTTTTCACCACATTTTTAAGAAAACTTTCTTGCAAGCTGTATTAATCTTCACTGTCTCAACTTCCAGATAAAGGCTGCTTATCTCATGAGATTGTTATCCTATCTGCAAACTCTGTCTATTATGGAAATCAAACTGCTTTCTTTCTTTCTGTCTCAGTCATAACCCCATGGCACCTCAAATGCACTCTTAATTGCACTCACCCTACAGTTCAGGTGGGTCAGTGTCAGTGCTCAGTCTCACAGTTTCTTGTAGCATCAGAATAGTTCTTAGAATAGTTCTGCTTTATTGTGTTCAACATACATCTTATATACCATTCAGTTACAAGCCAGGAATTCCTGTCCTTCTAATCGGTTAATTGGCCTAGCTTCTCCCAAAACACAGTGATAAAGGATGAAAGGTTTCTTAAGTGTGGTAAGGTTAACAACGCATACAAACAGAACCTCCTTTTTTCCCTTAGATGCAAACAGATACCATTTGCTTTCTGTCTTACACTCCAGACTCCCAAGGTTTCACAGTGATAGGATCTATCAAGGAGTCTCATAAACTCTGTGCTGACTTGCTCACAGTTACATCTTCACCCACAGGTCAGCATTTCTGATAACTGTAACTAGAAACAGTAAAATGTGGGTTGAAAACCTCGTGTTGAGTCTGCAGTCTCTGTGATTTAGGAATTAAAAAATAAAAAATAAAAATGTAGTCTCTTTTCCAAATATGACTGCATTCAATTCTGAACAAAAGCAAAGACCTTTACCATGGGCAAAGTGAGAGAAAAGCTTTTATCTGTATGTATGTGCTAATAATATAAAAGACTATGACCTCAACCAGCTTCTTGAAGCACCAGTGCAGTCCTTCTAAACATTATAGCTGCATGGTAGCTTGACACTTTTTAACACCCAGTGATGGAAAAAATAGGACAAATGTATTACTTGTACTACATTCACTTATTACCTAAAATTATTTTTACCACTACGACACCAGCCTACTCTTAATGAAACATGACCCTTGAAAGTATTTTATTCAAAATATATTGCCTGGCAGTCTGATCTTTATTAAGTTTTTCATTTATCTCACCATCACAAAGGTTAGGTTCAGTGCTGATAATAAATTTCATTTATGAAAAAATAATGTTAAAAATTATTCTAAAACACTGAAAATCAAAATCTTACACTGAACTTGCCGTATCTCCTGTTTCAGTGTGGGGAGTAGGCATTTAAAAAGTAACGTCTTAAATTTTGTTACGTTGGTCCACAATGTCAGAGGCAGAGGCAGATGCTGGCAGTTTTGCAGTAGAGGTTGAACCTTCCCACCATTATTTAATATATTACCATATTATTACCAATATTATACTACTATCATATTCCATTACATTTTGTGCCACATGACAGATGGCAGCAGAGAGGCAGTCTGACAAAATGACATTTTCCTCTTTGCGGAAAAAAAATGGCGTACAGTGACATTCATTGTTGCTTGCTGAACCCCTGTGGACAACAAAGAGTGGATGTGAGCCCAGAGAGGTGGTGAGTTGTGTGTTTCAGCAGTAGCAACAGTGAAAGATGAGCTATGTTCCAAATGACCATGCACAGCTGTCACAAAATGTACACTTCTATACACCCCTGCAAGTGTCATATTTATAACTTGCATGGATCACTAGCTGCACTAAATTAAACTCCAAAAATGTTGAAGGTAATACTAAAAGCAGAAGCAGAAAAAGCTGCACAGGTGATACTTCTACTGCTGACATAATTTCTTGTTACCTTGTAATGTAGTTGGACAATGAAAACCAAATCAGATTTGATAAGAATTCAAATTGTCAAGCAGATTATTTGAAATACAAATTTACAATCAACATTGTTAACAATGACCTCCAGTCTAAGTGTATGCTGTGTATTGGGATTTTAGCTAATGACCATAGGAAATCATCAGTATTAGCAATACACTTAAAATAAATATGCAGAACATGAAAACAAACCTATACAACTTTTTTTCCAGTGATGTTGGAAAAGTCATGCAACTCTCATTGCAAAACTTCTCTTAAACAGAATGATAAATTTTAAGAAACTTCAGAAACTTCATTATCTTCTAATGCAGAAGATAAAACACTACATAACACTGAGAACACATCCTGTGGTAACAATGACTAGAATAATTCATATAAAATGTTATCTCTTTGTTAGCAAATTCTGCTGTAAAATAAACTGAAAATATTGCAGAAGATTTAAATTAATAACTACTAGAATAAATTATAAGTAATAGAATAAATTAGAAGTTTGCTATGAAATGAGAGGTTTAGGCTTATGGTATTGGCTAGATTGTTTAAATGATTAAATACTTTTCAAAAACTATTTGTTGGTGAGCCACTATGGGAAAGTTAGCATCACAAAATCATTAAGGTTGGAAATGACCTACAAGATCATCTAGTCCAAATGTCAACCCATCACCACTATGCTTACCAAACAATGTCCCTCAGTGCCACATCTACATATTTCTTAACATTTCCAGGCGACTCCATCACTTCTCAGGGTAGCCTGTTGCAATGCATTACTTCTCTTTCTAAGATGAAACTTCTCCAAATAACCAACCTGAACCTCCCATGGCACAACTTGAGGCCATTACCTCTCATCTTGTCTCTAGTTACCCAGGAGAAGAGTACAAACCCCACCTCACCTCACTCAGTTGAAGGCAGTTGTGGGGAATGATAAGGTCTCCCCTGAGCCTCCTCTTTTCCAGACTAAACAATCCCAGTTCCCTCAGCCACTCCTAAGACTTGTGCTCCAGACTCCTCACCAGACTCATTGCCCTTCTCTGGACACATTCCAGAACCTCAGTGTCTTTCTAGTAGTGAGGGGCCCAAGACTGAACACAGTACTTGAGGAACAGCCTCACCAGAGCGATGATCATCATCCTAGTCCCGCTGACTACAAGCTGGGATGTTATTGACCTTCTTAGCCACCTGGGCACAGTGCTGGTTTATATTAAGTCAAGTGCCAACCAACATCCTCAGACTGCTTTCCTCTATGCAGCTTTCCAGCCACTCTGCTCTAATCCTGTAGGGGAGAAGATGTCTTCTCTGTCCCTCCAAGGTTAGAATGACATTTCAGAAATTAAGTCAGAATGTAACTGCTTTTCTGGAAGAAACTCATTTATATGGAAAGAACATTTTGAAAACAGTTTAAAATGTTTCCATCATCATGTGATTTTGTACAGCTTGGTGAGCATACTGCTTTCTGGACAGAATTGGTATACAAGACACTGAAATACAAGTTCATTCAATGCTTACCTTGTTGATCTGATTCTGCATTTCATGAAACCAAAGCACTAATTGCTGGGAATGTAATGCTTGACATGGCTGCTACTGCTCCTGCTGCCCACATCATCCTGTTTTAAGTACATAATTTGAATTAAAAATTAGAATGCCCATGTAATTATTCTTCCATGTCACGTCCCACACTCTCAAAGAAGAGCCATAAGGACACTCTCATTTAATGCCTTTTCAAAAATATATTAATTATTACACTATCTAATTAAAAGTAATTAGCTGCTCAGGGCCTCATTCTTGTTTCCATCTGACCTTCTTAAAACAAAAACTTCTGTAGATTCAAATATGAGGAGAAGAACAAGAAGTGAATACAAGTAAAGTGCTGTACTAACTTGCTGTTTCCCAAGCCTATACAAACAACATTTTTAATAAGGTCTTTCTTTGACAAAGTTTAACTTGTTTGATTGAGTTTACATGGCAAGGTCTTGGAAACAAAGGTGCTGTAAGGCTGGCCTCTCTGTAAAAGAGTGAAAAAATGAGAAAAAGCCTGCAGGCACTATGGTCAGTGCACAGGGAAGTTAGAAGGTGCTCCAGATAGAGAGCAAAAGCTCCCTAGAGCCCAGGAAAGGCCCAAGGTGGAGCAGGCTGTCCCCCAGCAGCCCATGGGGGCCATACAGAGCAGTTCTCTACTGCAGCCCACAGACAAGCCCATTTCAGAGTGAATGGATCTGACCTGCAGGAAGCTGCAACTTAGCCCACAGAATAGATGACTCAGCTGCCAGGACCTCAATACATGCAAGGGACCCCAGAAGTAAAGGACAACAAGAAATATTTCTAAAAATATATCAACAGGAAGAGAAGCCTAGGGAGAATCTTCATCCCTTGCTGAACACCAAAGGCAACTTGGTGACCAAGGATCAAGTTAAGGCTGAGGTACTTAATGCTTTTTTTGCCTCAGTCTTTAATAGTAAGACTAGATGTTCCCTGGGAACACAGCTCTTGCACTGGTAGATTGGGATGGGGAATAGAATAGGCCCTGCGTAATCAATGAGGAAATAGTTTTGGACCTGCTCCGAAAGCTGGATGCTCATAAGTCTATGGAGATGGATGGATTGCAACCTAGAGTGCTGAGGGAGTTGGCAGATGTGGCTGTCAAGCCACTCTCCATCATTCTTCAGCAGTCCTAGCTAACTGCAAATATCCTGGTGGATTGGAGACTGGTGAATGTGACATCCATCTTCAAAAAAGGGCAAGATGATCCCAATAGCTACAAACCTATCAGTCTCACCTCAGTGCCAGGGCAGATTATGGAACGGATAATCTTGGGAGCCATCATGGACCAACCAAAAGTCAACCAAGGGATCAGGCCCAATCAGCATTGGTTCATGAATGGTAGATCCTATTTCACAAACCTGATTTCATTCTATGACAAGGTGACCTGCTTAGTGGATGAAGGTAAGGCTGTTGACATGATCTACCTGGACATCAGTAAAGCCCAACTGCATTCAACTGCATTAGTATGAAGAGTTTTATTATCTTTTTTAAAAAATGTTAAACTATATTAAACTAAATTATTTTTCACCTGCAATAATTAAGTACTACAAGCAAATTTTGATCACAACTACCCACACTGCACTCTGAAATATATGGCTTCTCGTAAACAGGAGAGTTGGCCAGTGAGCTAGCAAAATCAGTGGTAATTTTCAGAAATGTGTGCTCCTGTATGAATCACTCAGACCATGAAGCTCATGCTAAATTATAAAGTGCAAAATAGCTTCACTGCTATTTCATGTTTCCCCAAGAAGTTCAGCAGGTTCAGACACATAATAAAAAGCAAATATTGAGTAACTAAGCAGTGAAGCATACTAAGGAAATTATTTTCACTTTTTCTAGCACAAATATAGAATCAAAAAATAGAGTTCAGAGAGACCTTAAAAGATCATCACATCCACTGGTTTGTAGGAAAAGGAAGCCTACATGAAATTATTCAGCACCCTGTCCAATTGCACCTTAGAAACCCTACCAATTGAGGTTTTCACCATGTCCCTGGGGAAATGTCATGATTTTATGATTTTGTTATTTGTATTCCACATCATAACATCATGCAGTGCACTGAAAATTAAAGAGTTGTTGCGCCAGTTCAAATTGTCTATATTTCTGGGTACCTGGTTCTCAGAAGAGAAGAACTACTAGATATCCCAGAAGACTTTCACTGTTTCATTTCCATTTTCCGTTTAGAGGGAAAGATAAAACTGCTTGCTAGACACAAGACTGCCCTTCTTTTACTTCTTATCTCTGTGGTGTGTGCTCCCTAGCCACCTCACCTTCATTCACTCATATTAAAGTAAACAAACTTCAGTTCTGGACACTCTCTATTTATTAGCTTCAATTCCAATTACATTTTATTGTATTGTGCTATCTGACATTCTGCTATCATATTTAGTTAATTAGTTTTTTCCCTTAGCTCTTCACTGGTTCTTAGGCCAATTTCCCTACCTTTTCCCTTTTCCCCCTTTCCCCTTCTCTGAGGATATCAGTCCATGGGACCCTCCACCCCATTTAGAATCACAGAATCATAGAATCACAAGGTTGGAAATGACCTATAAGATCATCTAGTCCAGCCATCCTCCTGAAGCTACTAAACCATATCTCATGACTCCTCATCCAGGCGCCTCTTGAACTCTGCCAGGGACAGCGACTCCACCACCTCCCTGGGCAGCCATTCCAGTGCCTGACCACTCTCCGAAAGAAAAAGCTTTTCCTCTTGTCCATCTTAAACCTCCTCTGGTACAACTTGAAACCATTTCCCTGGTTCTGTTCGTTGCCTGGGAGAAGAGGCCAAATCCCGCTTCACAACAACCTCCCTTCAAGAAGTTGTAGAGTGCAATGAGGTCTCCTCTGAGCCTCCTCTTCTCCAGACTGAACAATCCCAGCTCCCTCAGCCGCTCCTCATAAGACTTGTGCTCCAGACCCCCCATCAGTTTTGTTGCCCTTCTCTGGACACGTTCCAGGGCTTCAATGTCTTTCCTGTAGTGAGGGGCCCAAAACTGAACATAATATTTGAGTCACAGAACTGGACTGAACTGGCCCCACAGACTGTTGACAGGAAGTTGTTCCTTCAAAGGTCCCTTCCAATTTTAAGGATTCTATGATTCTCCCTATGAAACAAGAGCATCCATCCTCTCTTTGACCATCATTTTAAATGCTGGAAAGCTGTAAAGAGGTCCCCATTCAAGACTCTCTTCTTCAGGGTTAAAGACCTATCTCCTTCAGTCTCTCCTCACAGGGCAGGTTCTCCTGCCTTTTGACTTGCAGCCCTTCCTTGAAACCTCTCCAATCTATCCACATTTTCTAAATATTTAGATAAAATTGGAGGGCAGTGAAAAGGTTGGAACTAAGATGGTTCCTAAGTATTTTTATCTAAATGCTTATGAATAATCTTAGTTCCAACTTTTTCACTACAGAAGCTTCCTGAGAAGAAACTGAGGTACAAAAAAGATAGTCTGATAGGCTGTCAGGCTGACAGGCAAAAGGTCAAAGACTGTCTCTGTCACATGAAGCAATTACCAAGTTATCATCTCAGGCATGTAACTTGTACACAGCACAAAATATACTGAATACAAGTGAAAGGACTTTCCAAATACTGTAAGCATATCTGTATCTGAACAGCAAGATCATGACGCATTTTCTCAGAGAAAAGTTAAGGTAAAGTATATTCCACAGTTTAAATGTATCAGAACCACACTCATTTGAATTGAAAGAATCCATAAAGGAAAATAATGACTTAACTTTCAGAAGTTCTCAGAATGAATATTTATGGATAAGGGAGGTTTAAAAAATAGTAATAATAACAACAAATACTACTACTACTGAAAGGCCATCCACAAAGGCTCTTAAATTAAGCAGAAAATGAATGAAACTATTTGAAGGAATTAAAAAAAAAAAGAATTTAAAGTTTAAAAAATGAATTTAAAATTGTAAAAATAGCAGCAGTTTTCACAGCACAAAGAAGTTACTAAATGAGTCCCAACATTGTCCTAGGACACATGTAGCCTGACGTATTCATAACTGAGCTTTAAAAATGTGACAGAAATCTGACAAAGTTCATTAATAATACAATGCAATTCAGGTTAGAAAAGTTAGATGTCTGTTGCGAAGAGCAGGAAAAGTTAGTGGAATCAGGAAAACAAACTAAATGACATTAATTAATGCAATAGAAATATGAGAAAATGTAATTCCACATACCGAATGACTGCTACTTAGGAATGACATCTTGGACAAGGCAGTTCCATAAAAGACACCAATTTAGTGGTTTTAAAAAAATACATTCAAAGACACGCCGTTAGGAAAACAGTTATCATTATGTTACTGCATGAACGTGTGATCCTGCATGACTGCTCTTGCTAACCCCCTGCTTCTGGTGTTTAAACCATCTTTACTACATCTACATGAATATCTTCCCTTTTATCCCATAACTGCTTGTTTTTTCAGAAAGCAATACATAGTGTCAACAGTCTACTTTATAAAAGCACAAGTGGGAGAGGCCCGCAGAAGGAGCATTTCCAAGGAAATGCAGGCTTCTTCAAGCTGCAGCTTCAAGCTGAAACATCTGAAAAATTACAATTGCAATTCATTAAACAGAAAATGACATAAACACTGTGAAAACAATTGTCATTACTCCTAAGCTAAAATACAAGAAAATAAGTAAAGTAGGACTCAAGGCAGTGGGTTTATTTGTGTGGAACTACACACATTTTATTGTAAGGGTATAAAAGACCGCATCTTTTTCCCCACTGAAAACACATTTCTGTTTAAGTTTAGACTAGAAAATCTCATGAAGCAGAAGTTTTCTGAGCAATGTAAAACATAAGAAAACCACTTCTGGTTCAGTGTTTGAGCTTGATATGATTGAAAATAGGAAGAGAATCCTCAAATTAAAAAATTTTTTACAGAAGTAATACATAAAAACAGATTAACGGAATACTTAATTTCAAATCAATTTATCCATTACTAGAAGTTTTATTCATAAAACTTAGAAAAAATGTAAGACTAAGATTTCTCTTAAAAAGCACTGGTTACGTTCAGATTCTCAGTATAAGAATATTAAGCCTCATTTTATATAACTAAATTTCTATTACTCTGGTCTAGCACGCTTCTCTAGAAACACAAAATTCTACAGATTGCCAGAGCCTGAAGAATTAGTAACAACAAATTCAAGACAAAAAAACTGGTCCTGCTCAGAAGTCATAAAACAGAATGACTTGTTTCTGATCATGCCTGGTAATGGCTCAGAATCACTATTTTCATTTAACTGTGTGTGAAAATATCATTAGCAACCTTGAAAAAGAACAGTGCATCTCTAATTATTCAGATTAAACAGGAAAAATAATTCTTGTGGAGGTCAAGAAGCACTTTGTAAAGGTCCAACTGGAGTTTATTTGTTTGTTTACTACAAGTAAACTGCTAATTGAAGTAGAACATTTACTGCAAACAAGATTTTTTTTTTAAAATAGCTTACTGTACTGAAAGGTGTTTTGGAAAAGTCTCATAATATTTAATTATGCCATATTAGTTTCACCACACTATTTTTTATGAAATAGTAGAAAGAAAAATGCTATCACTAATGTTTAGAACCTATAATTCTTAAGGTATATACTAGCCATGCATTGCTGTGTAAAGCATGTCAAAGAATAATGGCTGATACATTTTCATGATGTACAGTTTTATCCTTTAAATTTTTTTATTATGTTATCAAAACATAGAGGTCTTTGGCTTCACAACAGAAGATACATTTTATAGTATGTGAGAACAGGAGAGTAACATAAGATTAATTCATGAGAAGGGGCACACTGATATGTGTTCTCCTGAAATATATCACCTAGGGACTCCTCCGATACTATCACTTCATTTGCACAGCATAGCACTATATTTTACTTTAAAGCTTCCTTACTGGGGCATTATTTTACTGACAACAGATAATATAACAACAAAATTCATGGTACAAATAATGTAAGGTATAGCACAAGATATAGAATATCAGTGTCCATAATGCAGATATAACAATATTGCTTAACCAGTAAAAAACATCCACAACATCAATTCTTTCAACTTATAAATCTTGCTGAAATCACAGTAATACAGCCAACAGAAACCAACTTAATTTCAATTGAATTTACTATTCTTAGCATTTTGAGCCAATAACTAGTTCACAAGTTATTTGCTCGGCATTTAGATTTTAGTTCCTCAGCTTAAGAAAGCCAGTGCATTCAACAGTGAGAAGTTAGCTACAAATAACATAAAAAAAGGAATCTTGTTTATATCCGAAAGATATATAAGATATACAAGGCAAACCTTGTGCAGCTCAATTGACTTGCACATGCTTCTCTACTCTGTCACATGAAATTGGTCTGATAAAACCATCAGAATAAAAATTAAAAACGTCCATCACAGAATGAAGCAGCAGCTCAGCGAAATGTCATTTCTATAATTCTTCAGCAGAAATCCAGAAGGCCAGCTTTCACTTTCAAATACCACAGCTGCACTCCAGCTGATATCAAAGAATCTCTGTCATTACATCGAAAAATCACAATTCACCCCATCAGGTTTTAGTCCGAATAAGTTCTTTCAGTAATATCTCATCAAAGTTCATACTCAAGGGATATCTCAGCCACATGAGACTCACAGGGAGATAAAGGAAGTGGAAGTAACAAAATAGGGAGTGGACTATTAAGACAAGAACTATGAAGCAAACCTTAAGGTGATTGAACTATAAAAATGGTAAGCCAACGTACAGAAGGCTAGAGCCTCATATCTTCTCTTGTAGAAGAGTCACTGCAGAAACAGGAATTCCCTTAAAGATACTTCAGATAAAGTTGGGGGAGGATCAAGCAAGCAAAACCTAAGATCATTTACATTAAGATTTTAAAAGTTAAGAATTAAATAGCTAAAATTGCAAAAAAAAAATAATTAATCAATATGGAAAACAAGTTAAATCTGTAGCTGACAAAGACACTATCCTTCCATTTATGTTTTACTCCTCTTCAAAGATGGAAAGACAAACCAAAGTTTTTTCTAATTTCTCTATCCCTAGACCTCTAGACCTGCACTCTTCTACCATATTTAAGCACATTTATCTATCTTTCTTCTATGCATTATCATCTTCTTTTTTTTCTGTCACTATATCATCTGTGATGATAAAACCCAAACTGAAAGCAATACTGAAAACATACATTTCTTAACTAACAATCTAAAAGCCTCTACTAGTATTTCTTTCCCATTCTGACTTCAAGATGTCTCCAACTTGTAAATGAGAGCTGCTGTACACAAACCTAGAGCAGCAAAAATACCATACAACAGACAGCAGCTGCACTTTTTGAATGAATTCAAATTGCCTTTTGGAAGATGTTAAAGTGACCTGTTACAAGAAACACAGAACAGTTTATTTGGAAATTAACTTACATAAAACAATTTACTTGTGTGATCTATTAAATGGAATTAATTAGTTTGTCTTGTTAAGCGTTCTCTCTGGGCTTAAATATACATTAAAAGTATTTTGGCGTATTCCTCAGATAACCATGGATGTGTAAGGAAAGAAAAATATATTTATATCAAAAAGATTACTTAAGGAATTAAAAGAAAAAGCTGTAGCCACAGCAACACATTGATACCATACTGTTAATGATCATCTAATGATATTAAAAATTCAGGCAGTTCACATAAACAGAAGACAACAGTAAACAGTAAACTGTTCTCTTTCTCCATTATTAGATTTTTTTTTTTTTTTTTTTAGTGGAGGAAAACTTATTTTACTAACTATGATATCAGAATGCAAGAAAACACAATACAATACAATCTAATTGAAATTGAGACTAATAAATCAAATAAGATAGGAGAGAGAGAGTTCCTGAGACCAAGTCAAACCTGAAAAGTTTGGAATGACTAGGAAAGCACACTCTAGCACCCACTGCAAGGCAGTAAGAGACCACCCCACCCGGAAGGGCCAGATCCTATGACTTCTGTAATGTATAGGGATAGGTACCTGGAATTGGAGCATTAACACTTTAACTCCCATGATGTTATGATGCAGAATACTGAAAACCAAAAAACATAAAGCCATGACATTCCACCCCTTATTCTACATCACTACATCATGCTTAATATATATATATATATGCAAACAAACAATGATTAAAATGCATTACACACACATGTCTGTATACATATATCTATATATCTATATCTATATCTGTATCTATCTATCTATCTATCTATCTATATATATATATATAATTAATGACTGCACTCCCCCAGCATCAAAGTTCCTTGTGGTACACATTGAACATCCCCGTTTTTCTGCATCACCCACCAAGTGGACCCAGGTCTCTAGGCAAAAACAGTACCACGGAGAGGTTTGCCCTTTCCAAAAGCTGGAAGAACCCAAACTGCCTTTCCCAACATGTTCTTTACATGTACAACGTGGACTTTATCTCCCTCTACGGTATGTAGGGAGTTGGACTGAGTAGGACCATCATGATTGATAGATCTTCTGGTACTGACAAACCAGGTGGCTTCTGCCAAATGCCTCTCCCAGTGTTGCACCACGCACTGCTTTCAGCATAGTTTTTAACAACTCATTGTATCAATGTTACCAGAGGCTGGTGCATGGTAGGGAATATGATAAATCCACTCATTTAAAAGAGAATTTTTGAAATGAATCCCATTATCTGACTCAATTCTTTCTGCCATGTCACCACAGGACTTGTTTCTTGAGACCTAATATGGTGTTTCGGGCGGTAGCATGGGGTACTGCGTGGTAGGGTACATGCTAACAGGGAAAAAGAGGGCAAAGTAGGTAACACAGCTTGCAGACATAGGCTCCCTGCAGAAAGTCAGTATTGTTCACAAACTCTTAGCACCAACAATGCTTTCAGCTTATCTAATCTTATCTCGCATGTCATGTGGTACAGTGGCCCGGGCTAATCGCGCGCTTGGGGCTGTGAATGTCTGTGAGGGGCTGCGCTGGCTCAGGGCAGGAAATCGTATTGATTTCCTGCAAGTGTTACTTGTGGCTTCCGTACACCATGCTGTATTTCTCGGTGCATCGTCACCGGGAAGGAGTAATTGGAAGCACCTTCAGTGAGAGGAATTTCCTCTTGCTCAGTTCTTAGGAGGCCAGCTGAGGTGTCAGATACTTCATAATGTTTGCTGTGTGGGCATTCTGAATGATGTTGTACTCAAAGTAAAGAATGTGGTCGCTATGGTTAATGAAAAATTAAAACAGCAAGTGAATTGCCAGTACAAAATGAGGTCTGTGCACAGCCAACTGTGAGAGGCTTTCGTTCTCAAAATACTTCCTTCTGTCTTGATGTATTACTGGAATCAAGTCATTTTCCCAGGTGCTTCAGGTGTTCACAGTTAAAATAAGGATTTAGATTCAGAAATTTTTTACTAAGAGTGCAGGCAGGCACTGGCACAGACTGCCCAGAGGAGCTGTGGATGTCTCATCCCTGGGATGCTGCAGACCAAGTCAGAGGGGGTCCTGAGCAAACAGCTGTCAGTCCTGCTCATTGTAGAGGACCTGCATGGCAGCTGCATGATCTTTAATGGCCCTTCCAACCCAAACCATTCTGTGATTTCAAAGACCCACCTCATGAATGGCTTAGAAGTTGGTGCAAACACAGGAAATTTGTTGGGTTTGGCTTTTTTTTTTTTGGCCACAGGGCAATTTTCTCAGCACCTGGCATGATGGCTGCAGATGGGAGTAGCCTGTCTGTGAGGGGTAAGAATTTCTTAGCCAAGGAACTGGTGGGACTCGTTTAAAGGTTAACTCATTAAACTAGGTATGAAGGAGGAAGGGGACAAAAAGAGCCGCTGGGGTTGACTGGGTCATTTGAGGCCTTGTACCAAACTTGATGGGTGAAGACAATGGAGTACAAAGGGATGGACTAGGGCAGAGGAATGCTGGGGATGCTGCTGTTCTAGGGGATCCTGGATCCTCTATAAAGGCGGTGAGATGGAAAGCCCAGCATAAGTGATTTTATACCAAAGCACGCAGCCTGGGAAATAAGCAGGACAAGTTGGAAACCATGATGTGCTTGGAAAGTTATGACCTTATTGCTATCACAGAAACATGGTGAGATGATTCCTGTAACTGGAATGTCACCACTGAGGGATATCGGCTCTTTAGAAGGGATAGATAAGGTACGAAGGGTTGGGGAGTTGCCCTTTATGTCAAAGAGTGGATAGACTGTGAGGAGCTTCCTCTGAGAAAGAGTCAGAAACAGGTTGTGAGCCTCTAGATTAGAATTAGGGACAGGACTAATAAATGCCAGCTGGTGATAGGAGTATACTACAGGCCACCCAATCAAGAGGAGACTGTTGAAGAGGCTTTCTTGCTTCAGATGCAGGAGGCATCATACTCGCAGGCTCTCGTCCTGTGGGGGACCTCAACCATCTGGATATCTGTTGGAAAGACCACACAATGAGCTGCAAGAGGTCCAGGAGGCTCTTGAAATGCATTGATGATAGCTTTCTGGTCCAGGTATTGGACACACCAACCAGAAGTGAAGTGTTGCTGGACCTGCTGCTCACCAGTGTGGAGGGGATCATTAAAGGAGTTAAGGTTGGAGGCAGCCTGGGCTGCAGTGACCACACCCTGGTTGAGTTCATGATCTTGAAGAATGTGGGCCTAGCAAAGAGTGGCGTCAGGACCCTGAACTTTGGAAGAGCAAACTTTAAGCTGTTCAATGGGCCGTTGGACAAGATCCCCTGGGATGCTATCTTCAAAAACAAAGGTGTTGAGGAGAGCTGGCTACTCTTCAAGGATGCCTTCTGAGAGCACAAGAGCTCTCCATCCCTCTGAATAAGAAAGCAGGCATAGGAGGTAGGAAATCGGTATGGCTTGGCAAGGACCTGCTGGGCATGCTGAGGGCAAAGAAAGGTGCATACAAGCTTTGCAAACAAGGGTGTGCCACCTGGGAAGAATACAGGGATGCCATCCGGACTTGCAGACGTGAGATCAGGAAAGCCAAGGCACAGATGGAACTGAACTTGGTGAGTGATGTGAAAAACAATAGGAAGACATTCTACAGGTACACTGGGCAGAAGAGACAGGCCAAAGCAAGTGTACCTCCTTTGGTAAATGTAAAAGGAGAACTGGCTTCAATGGACTAAGAGAAGGCTGAGATACTGAATGAGTTCTTTGCCTTGGTCTTCACTGGCGGCCAGGATTCCAGTATTTCTCACGTCCCTGAAGCCTGCATCCCTAAACCTCTAGGTAGGAACTGGAGCAGAAAATCTCCTCCCACTGTAAGGGCAGAGCAAGTTGGAGACTACCTCATGAGACTGAATGTGTACAAGTCTATGGTGCCAGATGGCGTGCATCCCAGGGTTCTGAAGGAGCTGGCTGAGGTGATTACTGAGCTGCTCTCCATCATATTTGAAAAGTAGTGGCTGTCAGGTGAGGTCATGGATGACTGGAGGAAGGGTCACGTCACTCCTATTTGTAAGAACAGGAGCAAGGAGGACCTGGCGAACTACAGGCCGGTGAGTCTTACCTCTGTGCCTGGGAAGATCATGGAACAGATCCTCCTGGATGAGATGCTTGATCACATGAGGAAAAAACGTGTGATCTGAGATAGCCAGAACAGCTTCATCAGGGAAGGTCATGCTTAACCAAACTGGTGGCCTTCTATGATGGAATGACAGCATTGGTGGACAAGGAGAGGAGAATGATCTCATTTACCTGGACTTGAGCAAGGCCTTTGACATGGTCCCCTACCACATCCTTATCTCCCAATTGGAGGGATGTGGCTTTGATGGATGGACCACCTGATGGATGAGAAATTGGTTGAAAGGCTGCAGACACAGGGAGGTCATCAATGGTTCTATGTCCAGGTGGAGGCCAGTAATGAGTGGCGTCCCCCAGGGGTCTGTCTTGGGACCGGTGTTCTTTAACATCTTTTTCAATTACGTCAATAATGGAATCAAGTGCACCCTCAACAAGTTTACTGATGACACCAAGCTGAGTGGTGTGGTTGACACAGTGGAAGGAAGGGATGCCATTCAGAGGGACCTCAACAGGCTTGAAAGGTGGGCCCAGGTGAACCTGATGAGGTTCAACACAACAAAGTACAAGGTTTTGCTCTTGGGCCAGAGGAATCCCAGGCATCCATACAGACTGGAAGGAGTAGTCCTTGAGAGCAGCTCTGCGAAGAAGGACCTGGGGGTCTTGATAGACAAAAAACTTAACATGAGCCAGCAGTGCGCTCTTGCAGCTTGGAAAGCAAATGGTATCCTGGGCTCCATCAGAAGAGGGGTGGCCAGCAGAGACAGGGAGATGATTGTCCTTCTCTGCTCTGCTCTTGTGAGGCCCCACCTGTACTACTGTGTCCAGGTGTGGAACCCCCAGCACAAGAAAGACAGGGAACTGTTGGAGAGGGTCCAGAGGAGAGCCAGAAAGATGATGAGGGGACTGGAGCACCTCCCCTATGAAGACAGGCTGATGGAGCTGGTCTTGTTCAGCCTGGAGAAAAGAAGGCTGTGGGGTGACCTCATTGCAGCCTTTCAGTACCTAAAGGGAGCCTACAAACAGGAGGGGAATCAACTCTTTGAAAGCGTAGATAACAGCAGGACAAGGGGAAATGTTTTAAGTTGATGGAGGAAAGATTCAGTTGGCTGTCAGGGGGAAGTTCTTTACAGAGAGAGTGGTGAGGTGCTGGAACAGGCTGCCCAGAGATGTTGTGGATGCAATGTCCCTGGAGGTGTTCATGGCCAGGTTGGATGGGGCCCTGGGGCCTAGTATTAGAAGGGGAAGTTGGTGGCCCTGCATGTGGCAGGGGAGTGGGAGATTCATGATCCTTGTGATCCCTTCCAACTCGGGCCATTCTGTGATTCTGTAGTTCTGTGGAGACCTCATTGTGGCCTTCCAGTATTTGAAGGAAAACATATAAACAGGAGGGGGTATGTGTGTTTATGATGGTGGATAGTGATAGGACAAGGGGGGAATGGTTTTAAACTAAGATAGGGAGATCGAGGTTAGATATTAGGAGGAAGTTTTTCACTCAGGGAGTGATGACGTACTCAAACAGGTTTCCCAAGGATGTTGTGGATAAATTCCTGGAGGCATTCAAGGCCAGGCTCTGGGCAGCTTGGTCTACTGATTGGCAACCCTACACATAGGGAGTTGAAAATAGGTGATCATTATGGTCCTTTTCAACCCAAGCTATTCTGTCGTTCTATGATTTTAAGAGGAATATTGGAAATCCTGAACAAACATATATTTGTGTTGTATAAAAAGTAAATCAATAGCTATACCTTCATGGCTTCTTCTAGACTGCACGTCAGTGTAGGGTTTCATGCCTTCTTTCCCCTTTCTTATTTTGTTAGCAGAGAGCTGTATTAAAAGCCTTGATTTCCCCAAGTGCAGTCACCACTATGGTGTACAGGTAAGGGTTCTTTTTGCTGCTTTGACAATTTTTCTACTGGCGTGAAATCGAAGGCACGAATCCCTTACTGTTTGTTTGTTTGCTTTTTGCAAAATGCTCAGTTTATTTATTTATTTATTTATTTATTTATTTATTTATTTATTAATCCAGCAGCTTCCTCAACTAGATATGGTACAAATCTGTAAGCTTAATATGTCAGCTTTTGTAGGCTGATCACACATTTCTGTCATCATCTTCATCCATTTGTGTGAAAAATACTACTTAAAATTATCACTGTAGTTTAAAATTTTTACTATTCAAGAACATAAGTACTTAATCCAATTTAGACAAAAATTTTAAAAAAGGCAACAATGAAGACACTGAGACAATCTGGTTTGACGAGGGGGATGCTCAGAGCAGCCAATGTGCAGAACTGCGAGCCGAGTGGATGGTTATAGCCAAGGAAACCTGGTGATGGTATCCTGCCTAATTCAGGCCAACTATCCTGTCTCTGTACTGCCCCTGCCTGTCTGTCTCAGCTAAAACCAGGGCAAAATATTTATATAGCATTCTTATCCATCAGCAGTCATTCCCACTAATTGACTTTGCACAAGATACCACTAAACGTGTATGTTGCTTGTGTCAGAGAAGGATTGAACTTCAATTAGACCATTTACTTAATTCTAGACACCCTTGCAAGGTTCAGAATTAGTTATTACACTGAGTAGTGCAGGCAAATGTTGTTTTGTAACGTAAAAACACACAGCAAAAATTAGTGATAAAAATTGAAATGTTTGTTTCATGTGATCTACAGATGTTTGTAGTGGCATTGTATGGCATTGTATAAATACCTATCGATGGTAAGTTGCAACGTGTTTCAAGGAAAATTTATGTAAATCCACAGCTGCAGGATATGAATAATTTCCCAATGACCAACACTGAAAGAAAATTGCAGTTTGATTTGGCTTTAATTTGAGCACAGATGTAAGAGTTACATGCATGAGTGCACAATTTTTTTTAATAAACTTGCTTCAGATTTATCTCCACAATGGTAAAGACTTGTTTCCTGACATTCTTGTGAATAGTCATCGTTTAGATATTATGCAAGTATTATAGCAATCATTCTGGGAAAAACGTACGTTAATTGTCATAACTGAATGTTATGCATTCAAGGGTAGACATCAAGTTAGGTATTCCATTCAAATCAGTTTTGTGTGACCTCTTTACTGTTATTTACATGAAAATATATTAGGCAATATAACAAATTGGTAAATACTCTTTTTAAAACAAAAAAAAGTCACAGTTGCTGAGGAGCAAGTTTTATTTGTGAGTTGTTATGTTGACAGGGAAGGTTTAGAAGATTGGCATGCATGCATTTTCTGAAGTTATCTTCCTGATTAATTTTAAAAGCTGCTTGTCTGGAATGTTTCTCTTCTCTGCTTACTGTGAAATTTCCTCATAGCAGAGGAAGGGACTAGATAAAGACAATTGAATACTAGCATTCTCCCTTGTACTGCTGCTACTTCTATGTCAATTAGAAAAACAGTTGCTCAATTTAGCAACTCTGTGTTGTAAAAAATAGAATGCATAAAAGCTCCAATTAATGTTGATAAGAGAGAAAAGTTTGGTCATCAACTTGATAGGACAACTGAAGCTGCATTTTATTCAACTTCCAACCCTTCCAAGCCATTATATGGTTCAATGGTTCTACAGTTTTACAGTTTTTCATAATTCTATGAATCTGCAGAATTTTCTGCTGTGCTGGGTAACAGCATCTTCCTCACATCATTAGAGTACAAGGCAAATGATAACCCTGCCCATGGAAAGGGTTTGGAACTGGAACTAGATGATCTTTCAGGTTCCTTCCAGCCCAAGGTATTCTATGGTTCTGTTAATGTTTTCCATTATATTTGGCTAATGAGTACTACAGATATTCTGTTAATCCTGTTGGTGGAAGATATAACCTTATTTTAGGCATATACATCAAAAAGAAAGCAAAAGTCTACTATCATTTAATTAATGAGCCAAAATCCCTCTAAAAAGCATTATCTGTTTAATTAAACTTCTTTCACAGTCATGCATCATTTCATTAAGGATAAGACACAGGTATTCTCTGAATATCCTTATTATTATGGAACATATTGTTTCTGATTTTATTATATAGTCTTCCATGTTTGTGTTGGAAGTAATCTTTACTATTATCGTCTTGGAGTGATGAGTTACAGGGATTAACAGAACCAGGATACCTATTTGCAAGTCAAAATGTTGTATGCTTTCATTCTGAAGAAGTGTGCTGGTGTCAAGGAGAATGCATACACTGTCAATATGGGATATCTTGCTGCCCACAGCAGTGCTTAAAAAAAAAAATGGACTGAAGTCTTCTGTTTAGAAACTCATATAGCTGATTACCACAGAGATGTCAATTAGAAGGAGGATTCTCTTGGTTCCTTTCCCTCAGTTTCTTCAGTTATTCTCTAAGGAAGTAACACATTCAACAATGCCTCAGGCATTCAACAATGCCTCAGGCATCCAACAATGCTATCAGTGATGCCATGTTTCCATTGCCCATTCATGCTTCTGTCACAGTTCTAAGTCTTGTTCAGTACTATCAAGGTAGGCATTCAAGTGGCTGAGGTATAGATTTGAACAAGTAAGGGACACTTTTAATTAGTATTACTCTGTTAATTAGAAGTGCCCCAACTTTCTATGCACATATCTGTTCTCCATGTTGTCTCTGGTTTTTGGTGGTAGATTTTAACAACAAAAACCACCCAGGTTAAAATGCAGGAGAATCTTCCTCTTCACAAATTGGAAAGTTAGTTGTTTTCCAAAGTCAAATTGACATTTACATAAAAAGAAAAAAAGATAGTATTAGACTTTTAATAAAACATCTTTGTCTAAGCTGAACTTACTTTTGATTTCCTGAATTAATGGGAAGCTGAACGGTAAAACATCTCTAGAAGGTAAAGGAACGTTGAATCAGACAACTTCTTATTTGTGTTTCTATAATGCATATGCATTATATACTATTTCTTCCAAAACTCAGTTATGAGTAAGATCCAGCAGGCTACAATAGCTGCTGTGTACCTGGCTTGAGAAAGGGTCAATAGGTGCTGAGTCGAAAAACTCAAGATGGGCAGTAGAATATTCATCATTGAGGCAGTTGTGAAGAGGGGATAACAAACAAAGAGCCAGAGAGCAATATCTGACATGCAGGATGAAGTACTTTCTGTGTGAATGGGATAGAACATGGGTAATACAGAACTAATGTAAGGGTAACACAGGAGCTTTTCTTCTCGAGTATCCTGGTTTATTTATAGATGAACAAGATAGCAGGATAAGAGCTCATAAATCTTATTTCCTTCATGTTACTGTGACAATTACTAATGTGCTTTGTGTTTGCTTCTTTGCAATCATGAGCTCCTCATGATGTTTATTTTTTATTACACAAATAATGTGCGAACACATATTTCATCATTGAAGCAGTATTAATTAGATTGGCAGAAACTCTGTAGGAGAATCTTAGGAGATTCTGTGATGCTGTGAAAGCAACTTTCAGACTTCTGCTGCAGCAGAAAAAATGCTGCAATATTTTTTGTGGGAAGTGAGGGGATTGGGGAAGGGGTTTGACAGTGTTTGTCATTTCTAGGCATTTGCACCAACTACAGGATATTCTGCCAGCAACCTTAACTGGTCCAGTGGAACTCACTCAGAAATCCATGCTCTCTAATGTTTAACCAGAATTGAACCCGTGCTTCAAACAGAGGAGAAAAAAATTCAACTGAATTTGCTCTTCAGTAGATGTAGCAGCAGATAATGACTAACCTGATTTACATTTTTCTGTTTTTACTTCTAATTGCTGATTATCTGCCTTCAGGTTTTTACGTATATTTTTGAATATGAAAATTTAGTTCATGCAAGGTGACATTTTGTTCTTTCTTGTCAGATCTTTTCCTTTGGTTTCCTTGATATTTTTTTAGATCTTTTTATTCTGAGACAAAACACCACTGGTAAATTCTATCACTTCTGAAAAGGTGACATAAAATTATGAAGTTCAATCAAATTGATTCATGACTTCTCACTGTGCTGCGGAGACTAAATATGGGATAGAATTCAGATCTCAAAGTGCATCAGATGTATGCCCAAAAGTCTGCTTTTCTGAGGGAGGGAGATAAACAGTCCACAACTATAACATCATCTGCTGAGTTCCCAGGAATACTGTTCTTGTGGTACTTCTGCCTCACCACTCCTATTTTTATTACAGTCAAAATATTTTTTGCCTGAAATGAACCGTAAGGTTTAAAAGTTGGTTTATGGAAAGTCACTGCATTTGCAGTCAAAAGATTTCTGTCAGCACTTATAAACAACAATATTGTCAATTTTTTTAAAATATTATTTTAAGAAGATTATAAATATGGGCTTGAATTTTCAGGTGTTTTATAAGACACAACAATATGAACTGTTTTATTTATGCTTATCTAAAACTTGCCACTGTCTGTGACTTCTGGACATGTCATAACTGTGTCATGATATAACTTTGTTAAATTGCTTGTATCCAGAGCTAATTCAAGATTAGAGCTATATATGGATCCAAAGAGGAAGATCTGAAGTGTTCGTGTTCTTATGTTTTTATTCATTACTACATTTGCCTCAGTTTCGCTGTTTAGTATTTCTAGAAACAGTGTTCAGTTCCTTTCCAGAGAGCAAGATCTCCTGCCTGCTTCTCAAAGATATCAAAATCCTGTAGTCATAATTGCTCCTTTTTTTTTTCTTTTTTGGTCTTCCCTAACAATTAGCTCATAACAAAGTATATCACAGTGTAATGTGTAAAGCTCTGTCCATTTTACTTCACTCTTTTAGTCTTGCAGCTAGTTTCCTTTGCTTCACTGTGTCAAGTTGAATCTTCTTTATTATTTTTAATTGACTCTTTGCAACTCTGCACCATTAATTTCTTCCATTTTTTTCTTTTTCTCATTTTCCTCTTGATACCATATTTAACACCATGTTTATCCTTGTGTCATATGATTTCTCAGCTGCCCTTTTAAGTTTTTCTTCATGCTCTCTCTTTCTAGCTAGATCCAGGAAGTATTAGGCTTTTCTCTTAGATGACTCCAATAGACTCCTGGAAGTAAGGATGTATTTAAATTAGTAGTCATGAATAAAAGGGAAGGTAAGATGCTATGGAATAACTAATGCATTTATGAAAAAATATTAATACATCTACTGTAACTTACTCAAATACCTGCATCTTCTTCTACTCTTTCCATTACTCCTTCTTTTGTATCACAAATAATATCCCCCTCCTTCCCACCACTTAACAAATCCAATACTACCAATTTTATTTTTTCAGAGCGTAAGCCTTTATCTTACAGCAACGAAGAACTCACTTCTTGCTTACTCTCCTTTTTTTTTTTTCTGCAGCAGAATCCTTCGCTTTCTCATCTTAATGAGTAGACATCTTGAGTAATGTATCACCAAAAGAAACAAGACATGGTTTGTTTGTTTTACCCACACAGTAAACAATCATAGATCTGCTGAGGTTGAAGGAGATCTCTAGAGATCACCTAGCCCAGCGTCCCTACTCAAGAAAGAATTAACTACATCAGGCAGATCAGATCTAAATATCTGATATCAGATCTAAATATCAGATCTAAATATTCTGACTATCCAGAATGCAAACATCTTCTAGGATGGAACCTCAGCCTTTGCCGGCAACCAAATCCCAAACTTGAGGAAGAAGTTTTTCTTCCATTTTGATAGAATAGTGTGTTATTTACAATTTTTGAGAGGTAGGTATCTGTTATGTTTAAAAGACTAATCCCAATAGCATTTACATGTAAAGATTATAACAAACTATGCCTTATTATACTCAATATATGTGTACTCAGCTACACAAAGGAAGCTAGGCTATTTGCACTTTCCTTAGCTCTCTGTGTTTCCAGTGAAACTAGTTAGAGATCTGTGGTAAATGAATGTGCCATGAACCCAGCAGGAATTGACTGAATTAACAGGAGAAAATAATATATATAAATCTAGTTGATGGCAGGTTAGATACAAATCACAGCTCAATGAATTCTCCTTCTTCCACTCATATTCCTCAATGATTAAATCAGAGGGGTGTTTAGTGCTCTCTTTTTCGTTATTTCATGTTTTTGTTCGTTTTTTTTTGTTTTTTTTGTTTTTGTTTTTGTTTTTTTTGTTTTTTTTTTTTGGCATTCCAGAAGGTAAAAAACTATTTGCATCACTACTCTTGCCCTCAAGACAAGATCAGCTGTGTTAGGGAAAGTATCTATTTGTATTAGGTAATGTGTACATGTTCAATTCAGGTAAATAAAGCTCTCATAAACTGTCTCTGTTTTTAAGAAGTAGGACTTACAATGTATTCCAGTTCTAGAACAAGTCTTTGCAAACTTGGGAAAAAGTGCAATTGGGAAGGCAAAAGCTGTGTTGCCACGAACAACATTGCATTGAATAGTGCATATCATTAAAAATCAACCTGCATCATCATTTTTTACGTATGCTCAATAAGCATGAATCTCATCTTTCTAACCACCTTCAATGAGATCAGTATAACAAGACTTATCAGCAGCCACATAAATCCCTGTATTTCTGCATACTTCATTTTTCCATATTAAATATGAACACATTTATCTACATAAGAAAATACCCACTCACTTAATGCAGCTAAATCTCACAAATATCATTTGAGTAGGTGGAATTTTTTTGTTATCTTTAGCACCAAGAAGACCAGTTGCATACCTGTATAAACTGAACCATTTTATGTCTGCATGTGTTAGTATGTGTGCAAAGTATTTTTTATATTGCATATAAATATTGCTGTTTTAATGTTTTTAAAGGCATAACCATTCCTTTCAGATAGTTAACATAGTTTTTGCACTGTCCTAAATTTGTACTGTCCTGATGGACAATATTGAGGATGTAACTTCCTGGTTCACATATAAGACCACAGGAGCTTTTAGTGGATCTGATGCTCACCACTGCATTTATTAAAAGTATAATATTAAGAGGCAGTCTGTGATGCAGCATTCCGTACCTGTGTTAAGTTAGTTATTTCAAAGAATATGGACTTAGCAAAGAGCAGAGTCGGGATCCTGAGCTTCAGGACAGCACACTTCAGGCTGTTCAAGGAATTACTGGATGAGATTCCATCGGGAACTGTCTGTTGGAACATAGGAATGGAATGCAGCTGGGAGCTCTTTAAGAACACACTTCTGAGAACATGAGCTCTCTGTCCCCCGGTACAGAAAAGCAAACAGAAGAGGCAAAAAGCCAGCATGGGTAAATAAGAACTTACAGGTTAAAATGAGGAATAAGAAGGAAATGTACAGACAGTGGAAACAGGAATGGTTGGCTTAGGAAGAAAATAGGTATGCTACCTGGTTTTGTAGAGATGAAATCAGGAGTCTCAAAGCACAAACAAAACTGAATTTGGCAAGGAATGTGGGGAAAAAAAAAGTGTATCGGTACACTGACTCAGAAGATAAGTCAAAGAAAGTGTACCCCACTCTCTGATGAATGATAAGAACTGGCTTCAACAAACAAAGAAAAAACCTTTGCACTCCACAAGTTCTGTGCCTCAATCTTCACCGGATGTCAAGTTTCAAGATCAAATTCAAGCTTTAAGAAGCATGAATGAATCATTTATTTTTTCAAATATCACAATTTGTAACTATCACTTTTTGTTTTTATACAAACTATTCTCATATTTTAATTGTGACGTGATAATTCAAGACACATACTTCAGAATCATTTAAAAGAAATAAATCATGTATTCTTAATCTGTAAAAATAGCCTCATGTTAAAAGGTAGTGAACTGGTATTTCTTACTAATACGGTAAAAGAAAATGAATTCATAATAGGAAATCCGATTCAAGACTTGCTGCCATGATAAAATTTGAGATTTGAGCAAGATTTCTCAGACTCTAATAACACTTGGAATAAATATGCAGTTTGTACTCTTTATTGGTTCTTGTTTTATATGTTACTGTTTTTACTGGTGGTTTCAGAAGCCCCATCAGAATATTTTGAGTTTTGATTTTCTTTTTTTTGACATGTCAGTAGATGCAATGTAGCATGGACAATGCATGAGAGTTTCTGAT
This sequence comes from Centrocercus urophasianus, assembly GCF_019232065.1. Lineage (NCBI taxonomy): Eukaryota > Metazoa > Chordata > Aves > Galliformes > Phasianidae > Centrocercus > Centrocercus urophasianus. The sequence goes on along the minus strand of NW_024884767.1, from coordinate 21,638,062 downwards.
TTGTCGTGTATTTGGACTTTATCTGGACATTAGTATAGCAAAAAGCTTATCTGTTCCATTAGAGTCCATCCTTTGTGCCAGCTGGCAATCCTGCTGGTCCACGAAGTTAGAAATTTTTATCAGTATATGCACTCAAGGGAGCTGTGTTAGTCTCACATGTTTTCAGATTTATGCAGGAAAAAAAACCTAAATATTTCACTTACTTGTCTTCAAGCTGAGGTCTTGAAGGCACTAGTAAAAAGTCTAAAGATAGTTTGAGAGCCTTGGAGATGTTAAGAATTTCGCCAAAGCTGCTTCTTTTAATGCAGTTTCTCTGAACTTTCAAATTGCAGATCAGTCAGGTAAAAAATCTGAGTTACTGTCACAAAAAAAAAAAAAAATATTTCGGAGTTGTTTTAGTTTGCCCCAGAATGCTACAGGAAACTGTACAGGGGTTGCAGAAGGACAGGCAGACTAACACATCTGCATTCTTGCAGATTATGTTCTCAATGTCAGCAGTGGCAGTAACTTGTTAGTTTTCCAAAGATGCGAAACATCCTTGTTAGCTTCTGTTTTGTTCAAAGAAGAGAAAAAAAAGCTTAGCAGTCTTGGTTCAGAAACCAACAGCACTGAAATACAATCAGTAATATTTCCTCATCTGAAAAATATATGTCTGAGTACTTACCAAATAAGACTTTTGATGAAGTAATGCAAGATATAGACACATACAAGCATAACAAAACTTGCAGAGTGGTTGTTGGCAGAGTTTAAAAAATCCAGTTTGTGCAATGAGCAGTTCATCAATTTTCAGTTGAGCTAGAGCTGCCCCAGGTGTCCCTCTAGCACAGACACATGAACAGAGCTGCAGTCATGGATATCAGAAAGCAGGCAGGCATGGAACATCGTAATCAGATGATGGGTGATATCCTTTACTGTTATTCCTCTGTACAAAGATTGGCAGAATTTTTTAACAAGTTGGCTTTAGAAGCAGAACAGCCATTATTTAACATTATAACCTGCAACTTCTTTTAAAGGTCATCAGAGGTGTTGATCTCTATTGATATTTTACTTAAGTAAGTATAGAAACTACTAAATGTGTCTTCAGGTATTAAAAAAACATCTATTGGTTTTATCAATAAGAAAAGGCTGCTTTATTCTACTGTTTGTATAATTAAATACAAAGAAGCAGCTAACACAGACACTAATGTTGGGAATCATTTTAGTTCTTTTTAATCACTTATTCAATTTGTGTATATATGTAAATTCTTAGAAAACTCATTCAGTTCAGATGTGCTAAACTCTATGCACTTAACATAAAATACGAATAAGTTTTTTAAGCAGTGGAACTCAACTAAGGCTTCACAAGTAGTGAACTGTGCATTGAAGTACAGTTTTGCTCCTGCATGAAATTCATCAAGGAGAGATAACTTTTAATAGCCTTGTAGGGCTTCACTGTGTCATAAGCAACAAAATACAGTAGCACATCTTTAACTAAAATAAATAATAGTAAAATCAGCAAATTCATAGTAGATAACAATTTCTCAACTCTTAAAACAAAAGGGCAACTCACTCTTTCTCATTCAAGAAAGTATAAAAAAGTGTTGTCCTGAGAGTTCTTTACCTCTCAATATGGAACTTTAGACTGCTTAAATAACAAAGTTCGTTGAGACTCTTTGAGAGCGGAAAAGCAAACTAAAATGCTGTATTGCAGACTGAAACTGAGGGACAAGCTATGCATTTTTACATTTTTGTTCTGGATGTGTGTTTATGCAGTACTTAGCAAATGTAGTTTTGGACGATAGGTAAAGATCCCATGATAAAAATGAGAAATAATTGTCATGGTAACACCATAATGATCTGTTCTAATTCAACCCCTGAGGATAAGCCACTGATTCTAGTTAACACATTTATTTTAAAGACAGGTAATGTAAAAACTATAAGGAATCTAATAAGCTCTGTTAGAAAATGAGAACCCAAGGTTATTCAATTAAAGGTCTTGATTTTCTTCTGCAAGAAGGTCGTTAGAGTCCTGAAATTAATATTGAAATAGATGAGCAGTATGTGCAATTTATAAAACGTTTTCCCTTTGATGCCTTTTAATGCTATGTTAAAAAGGATGTTATTTTTGGGGAATACAGGTAAAACTATCAGTGCAGAAGTTGTGGAGAAAGATAAACAGCATGAGAAAGCAACGCTAAGAGCCGGGGATATTTCCAGAAGAAGAGAAATCTGAAGTCAAGTAAGCTGCATGATGGCTGCATGATGATGACCCAGATTGTTGCAGGAGCAGCTGGCTCAGAACAACTCATGGCTCTGGGTAAGCATCTGTGTGCACAGTTAAGAAGTGTTTGTCAACTGTTTTGTTCACAAATAAAGATGGGTGGGAAAGCTAGAAGAGAACACTTGTGTAAGGGATGTTAGAACATGTAATAGATTATTTAGATCATTCATGTCTGAGTGCATGCCTCAAACACTGCATTATTTCATTCAGATAATGTAAAGAAGATATGCCTTCATACCATTTTGATTCAAGGTGGAATACCATGAACTCTTATAAATTCAACAGACCATGAATACATTGAGTGATGCGATACGTGATCAATGCAATACGCAATGTAAAATTTTCTGTCAAGCTACCAGTAATATTTCCAGATGCTGGTGATGCCAGTGAATTCCTAAAAAGATCACTTTTCAGGATGGCCATTGAATTTTAGCAGGATTAATTTCCCAGTCTTTCATATGACCCACTACCACTTCCAGTATTTTTTGCATTTCCTCTTCATGGTTTCCCTGAATCAGTATATCATCTATATAATGAATTATTTGCATTTGTACTATTTTGATCAAAGTAATAATATCTGGCACTGTAGATGACAAGCAGTGGAGTTTGGCTTAATTTTCTACAGTCTGCAGAATTTGCCAGGTTCTGTCACTTTTCTTTACCGGCCTCACTGGATTATTCCAAACAGTGGTTGTGGTTTATGAAATGCCTTGATGGTATATAATATCTCTTCATGCCCTCCTGTTATTCTGTGTTGTTTCATGATTATTAATTTAGTTATATCAGGAATTTATTTAGGTGGCATTTTAAATTGTTTCGGCACTAATATAATTCTTTAGTTGAAATTGATACTGACTATCAGGGAGATTCAAGATCAGTCCCTTCAAAATACCTATTCCAATTATATATTCCAGGACCTTAATGATCACAGCAGGATGTAACCGTTGTGGGAGGTTCCCTATTTTCATTTCTATTTGTATTTTCACAGCTTCAATTTGTTTCCCTCCCAAGCCTATAATAATTACAGGTTGTCCTTAAAATTTCTTAGGGTTTCCATATACTAAGGAGGCCTCCACTCCAGTATCAGTTAAGCTTTTTGCAATTTGGGAGAAACAGTTCTTCCAAAATATTTAAAAGTCCACATGGGGTTGATGGTCCTTCCATGCTCATTGCAGCAGAGCTTGGCCATCATTTCAGTCCTTTTTATTATGCTGAACTATTTCCCTAGTGTCTTTCCAAGTATACAAGTCAGAAAACAGCTCCCAATCCTCCTTTTCACTGGAACAGTCAATCTACTCACAGGTAGTTCTCTGTGAGTAGGTGTAAAATCATGTTAAGGCTTCAGAGGAGGTGCTGACGGCTGAATTTCTCCTGGACCTGTTCCTTTAGAATTTTGCACTTTCTTATTATGTTTATTCAGCCCTCCCTGTTTGTATATTTGCCACAGTACATTAGTTGGAATGCCATCAGTCTTATCACAAGACAAACCATCTTTCATAAAAGCTGTAAGCACTTCCCTTTGAGAAACTTGACTTTCATTTTCCTTAAAATCATTGAGCATACCTTGGTTTCTGTGCTTCCCTGGAGGCACTATTCTCTAAGTTTGTCTAACTTCTGTATTTTTCCAATTACTTCACTGAGGGAGTTGCTGATCTCATTGACCAAGAGAGTCATAATCACTTTTTAATATGCCAAATGGGCAGTTTTAATCTGCCCATTCCCCATTGAAACAGACAAAGTATTTTGAATCGAAGTATCAGCATTCTCCAGAAAAATGGCCCATTTCCTCCCTTACTCCTTGATTTGTTGTACATATAGTCCTGCAAAGTATAGCATGGGCACACAGATACTGGCAAGTCACTTACTATGGAGTACTTAGCATTACATCCCCATTGACTGTCCCTCTCATTATATCAAAACGTTTCATGCACAACAGAGTCCAGGCTGAAAACTAAAAACTTTTAGTATCTCTTGCATCTAAAATGACCCCAAATGCTCCCTGATTTATAGTTACATACTGTATGTATACTAACTGTATTCACTGGTTCGTATTCTTCTCTGTATCTCATGCTGTTACCAGTTGAGATGAATCCATGTCCCTAGCATTATGCAATTCAGAGTAGAACAGTGTGACTGGTGTGAAAAAGATATGGCGCTGTGAATACAGGGGAAGACTTATCTTTTCTCATCAGATAACATGGTTGACACTACAGAGGGACACATACTCCTGTTTACAACTTGAGCCTAATGAGAGCCCAGGAAAATGCAGAAAAGGAATGCTGTCTACAGAAGGAAATATATGTTGCTTCTTTATTAATGGCAGTCTATTTTAATTCTTTTAAACATTCCTAGGCAAGATACTTTGTAAATCTGTTCTCAATTTTAAATCTCCTGAAACACATTCAAAAAGACAGTTCTTTAGAGAGGAGACACTGACTTAGTCTGTGCAGGGCACACAGTGGAATACACTCAAAATCAAGCAAACCAAGACTTTACACTGGCTTCTATTTATAATCAAAAAGTTTTCACTGTATGCCTATCTAATACATTAGTCACACCTACCTATTACATGTGCATAGCATTATACAAGTACAAGGTTGCACAACGTATTTAAATCTTCTGCACTCACAGGGGTGTCCTCAGTAGCTTTCAGTTGCCAAAGGGAGATATCCCACTCTTCACTTTGTCTATGTTTGTGCACAAGGGCACATAGTCTCTCCTAATTGGTTACTGATTTGGATTTGTACCCTCATGTCAAGGATGTCAGTCCTTGTTCTTATTCTTAGCAGTCTTGGATCTTTGAAGAGAAATATCTCATCCTAGGAAGGCTGTTTATCCTAGAAAAGCAGGACAACTGGAACTTAAAACTGAGCTTCAACTTGAGCAAGAAGCACCTCAGCCAGAAAAAACAGAGTCAAATTATCAGTTTTTGGAACATTAGCAAATTCCACAGTAGACAACAGCATTCCTAGCACCATTATTTTTTGAGGGGCTGTAGTTACTAAAAAACAGTCAAGTGACATTTCATTACTTACAGGAGAAGAGTATTTCTGTATATATGAATATTTTTTCCTCAGGAAAGCTTTGCAGAGCTCAGTTGTGCTCAGCTGTGAAGCAGGACCAAAAAAAAAAAAAAAAAAAATTAGACTCATAGTTATGCAGACTAAGTACCTGCTCTAAGAAAGGACTTCTGGATGTTATGTAGACCAAATACCTGCTCTAAGTGGAGCTAACTTCAAAGTTGGCTAGATGGAATTGGTCAGGGTCCTGTCTAGATGATTTCTGAACTGCTCTAAAGATGGAAATTGCACAGTCTCTGGGCATCTCTTTCCTGGGCCTGGCCCGTTGCATTGGAAGCGTGTTCTATTTTACATTCAGCCAGAACTTACGTTACTTGTGCATGCAGTCTCCTGTCTGTTTGCTGTACCCCTCCTCAAAGAAGTGTCTGGCTGTCTAATGGTACAGCATGCCCATGCAAGAGAACTATTTATTACAGTGTAAAGCCCAAGTTTAGGCATCAAATAAATAAAACTGCAGGAGTTGAGTAAAAAAGACCACACTTGAGACCAAAAAAAAGGTGTTTTTTAAATCATAATACTGAATTCACCTCATTTGTAAGTGACTTTATTACATAGTTGTGCCCACACATCCAGAACTGACATAAAAGAATGCCTACTTTCTAACCCTCCTGGGGTTAGAGAGCAAGTGAAACAACATGCCACTCACCTTGCCCTCATCTGGCAAAGGGCTGCAGCTGTTTCTATTCTGTCTCTATGACCTTCAAGTCACAAGTGCCTGAGGGACAATGGCAACTGTCAACATTGTACCTGCTGTGCCATACCATGCACATGACATCACCAAGGGAGAGGCCAGCAGCTGAGGCCCACAAATACAGCCAGCCTGGACTGATTTTCGTTACGTATCTTTGACATGATGTCCTTGGAGAAGGTGGGACATCTCGCCAGCTGAACAGCAGAGGGCAGTAAAGGTCCACCAACTGGACAGCTTCTCCTGTATGCCTCTGGCACTCAAAGGCAAAGAGAGAATGAAAATCAGATGTGTTTCCCCACCCATGGCAAACCCCAGCCTTTACCTACCTCTAAGCCCATCCTGCCGGCACCAGCAACTGAAACAAAATCCCACTCACCATGGCCTCATGTGACACAGGGTTGCAGCTCTTGCTACTCTCTGTCTTCAACAGTCAAGTCACCAATGCCTGTGTGACAATGGCAACTGTAGACATTGTACCTGCTGTACCACGCCCAAGGCTTTACCAACGCACATGCCAGCAGCTGATGCCCACAGATACAGCCAGCCTGGACTGATTTTGGTTAAATATATTTGTCCTGATGTCCTTGGAGAACCTGGGACATCTCTCCAGCTGAACAGCAGAGGGCAGGAAACATCCACCAACTGGACAGCTTCTCCTGTATGCCTCTGGCACTCAAAGGCAAAGAGAGAATGAAAAACAGATGAATTTCGGTGCCCATGGCAAACCCCAGCCTTTACCTTCCTCAAAGTCCATCCTGCCAGCACCAACAACTGAAACAACATCCCACTCACCTTGGCCTCATCTGGCACAGGGCTGCAGCTCTTCCTATCCTCTCTCTATGACCTTCAAGTCACCAGTGCCTGTGTGACAATGGCAACTGTCAACACTTTACCTGTTGTGCCATGCCCATGGTTTCACCAAGGCAGATGCCAGAAGATGATGTCCTTACAGAAGTTGGGACACCTCTCCAGCTCAACAGTAGAGGACAGGAAAGGTCCACCAACTGGACAACTTCTACTGTAATCCTCTTTCACTCAAAGGCAAAGAGAGAATGAAAACCAGATGTTTTTCCCCACCTACGGCAAACCCCAGCATGTTTCTTCCGGAAAGACTTTTTCCAAGTAGCAGAAACTGAAACAACATCTCACTCACCTTGGCCTCATCTGGCACAGGGCTGCAGCTCTGGCAATCCTCTCTCTATGACATTCAAGTCACCAGTGCCTGTGGGACAATGGCAACTGTCAACATTGTACCTGCTGTGCCAATGCCCGTGGCATCAACAAGACACATGCCAGCAGTGGACTGATTTTGATTAGGTATCTTGGTCCTGATGTCTCTGTAGAAGCTGGGACATCTCTGCAGCTGAACAGCAGAGGACAGGAAAGGTCCACCAACTGGACAGCTTCT
>NW_024884767.1:21628708-21630613 GCF_019232065.1 Centrocercus urophasianus | reverse complement strand
AGCTGAACAGCAGAGGACAGGAAAGGTCCACCAACTGGACAGCTTCTACTGTAATCCTCTAGCACTCAAAGGCAAAGAGAGAATGAAAACCACATGTGTTTCCCCACCCATGGCAAACCCCAGCCTTTACCTTCCTCTAAGCCCATCCTGACAGCACCAGCAACTGCAAGAAAATCCCATTCACCTTGGCCTCATCTGGCACAGGGCCGCAGCTCTTCCTATCCTCTCTCTATGACCTTCAAGTCACCAGTGCCTGTGGGACAAGGGAAACTGTCAACATTGTACCTGCTGTGCCATGACCATGGAATCACCAAGGCAGATGCCAGCAGCTGATGCCCGCTAATACAGCCAGCCTGGACTGATTTTGGTTACGTATCTGAGACCTGATGTCCTTGGAGAAAGTGGGACATCTCTCCAGTTGAACAGCAGAGGACGGGAAAGGTCCAACAACTGGACAGCTTCTACTGTATGCCTCTGGCACTGAAAGGCAAAGAGAGAATGAAAACCAGATGTTTTTTCCCACCCATGGCAAACCCCAGCCCTTCCCTTCCTCTAAGCCCATCCTGCCAGCAGCTGCAACTGAAATAACATCCCACTCACCTTGGCCTCATCTGGCACAGGGCTGCAGCTCTTCCTATCCTCTCTCTATGACCTTCAAGTCACCACTGCCTGTGGGACAAGGGCAACTGTCACTAGTGTACCTGCTCTGCCATGCCCATGGCATCAGCAAGGCAGATGCCAATTGCTGATGCCCACAAATACAGCCAGCCTAGACTGATTTTGGTTACGTATCTGAGACCTGATGTCCTTGGAGAAAGTGGGACATCTCTCCAGCTGAACAGCAGAGGACAGGAAAGGTCCAACAACTGGACAGCTTCTACTGTATGCCTCTATCACTCAAAGGCAAAGAGAGAATGAAAACCAGATGTGTTTCCCCACCCTTGCCAAACCCCTGCATTTACCTTCCTCTAAGCCCATCCTGCTGGCACCAGCAACTGAAACAACATCCCACTCACCATGGCCTCATCTGGCACAGGGCCGCAGCTCTTCCTATTCTCTCTCTATGACCTTCAAGTCACCAGTGCCTGTGGGACAAGGGCAACTGTCAACATTGTACCTGCTGTGCCATGACCATGGAATCACCAAGGCAGATGCCAATAGCTGACGCCCAAAATACAGCCAGCCTAGATTGATTGTTCTTACATATCTTCGTCCTGATGTCTTTGTAGAAGCTGGAACATCTCTGCAGCAGAACAGCAGAAGACAGGAGAGGTCCACCAACTGGACAGCTTCTCCTGTATGCCTCAGCCCCTCAAAGGCAAAGAGAGAATGAAAGCCAGATGTGTTTCCCTGCTCGACTGTAAAACCCAGCCATTCCCTTCCTCAAAGCCCATCCTGCCAACAAGCAGGATCTGAAACAACATCCCACTCACCTTGGCCTCATCTGGCACAGGGCTGCAGCTCTTCCTACCCTCACTCAATGACCATCAAGTCACCAGTGCCTGTGGGACAAGGGAAACTGTCACTAGTGTACCTGCTGTGCCATGCCCATGGCATCACCAAGGCACATGCCAGCAGCTGACGCCCAAAATACAGCCAGCCTAGACTGATTTTGGTTATGTATCTGAGACCTGATGACCTTGGAGAAAGTGACACCTGATGACCTTGGAGAAAGTGAGACCTGATGACCTTGGAGAAAGATCTCTCCAGCTGAACAGCAGAAGACAGGAGAGATCCACCAACTGGACAGCTTCTCCTGTAAACCTCTGTCACTCAAAGGCAAAGAGAGAATGAAAATCAGATGTGTTTCCCCACCCATGGCAATCCCCAGCCACCCCTTCCTCAAAGCCCATCCAGCCAGCAGCAGCAACTGAAATAACATCCCACTCACCTTGCCCTCATCTG
>NW_024884767.1:21367557-21619855 GCF_019232065.1 Centrocercus urophasianus | reverse complement strand
TTCTCCTGTATGCCTCAGCCCCTCAAAGGCAAAGAGAGAATGAAAACATGATGTGTTTCCCTGCCCAATGGCAAACCCCACCCATTCCCTTCCTCAAACACAATACTGCAAGCAGTAGCAATTGAAACAAAATCCCACTCACCTTGGCCTCATCTGACACAGGGCTGCAGCTCTTGCAGTCCTCTCTCTATGACCTTCAAGTCACCATTGCTTGTCTGACAATGTCAACTGTCAGCATTGTACCTGCTGTGCTGTACCATGCACATGGCATCACCAAGGAAGAGGCCAGCAGCTGATGCCCACAAATACAGCCAGCCTGGACTGATTTTGGTTACGTATCTTGGTCCTGATGTCCCCGGAGAAGGTGGCACATTTCTGCAGCTGAACAGCAGAGGACAGGAGAGGTCCAACAACTGGACAGCTTCTCCTGGAAGCCTCACACTTAAAGGCAAAGAGAGAATGAAAATCAGACGTGTTTCCCTGCCTATGGCAATTCCCATCTTGTCCCTTCCTCACCATACTTCTTGCCAGCACCAGCAACTGAAACAACATCCCACTCACCTTGCCCTCATCTGGCACACGGCTGCAGCTCTTGCTAATCCTCCATGACCTTCAAGTCACCAGGGCCTGTGTGACAATGGCAACTGTCAAGATTGTACCTGCTGTGCTGTACCATGCACATGGCATCACCAAGGGAGAGGCCAGCAGATAATGCCCACAAGTTCAGCCAGCCTGGATTGATTTTGGTTACATATATTCGTCCTGATGTCCTCGGAGAAGGTGGGACATCTCTCCAGCTGAACAGCAGAGGACAGGAAAGGTCCAACAACTGGACAGCTTCTCCTGTATGCCTCAGCCCCTCAAAGGCAAAGAGAGAATGAAAACATGATGTGTTTCCCTGCCCAATGGCAAACCGTAGCCTTTCCCTTCCTCTAAGTCCTTATTCTAAGCAGCAGCTACTGAAAGAAAATCCCACTCACATTGGCCTCATCTGACACAGGGCTGCAGCTCTTGCAGTCCTCTCTCTATGACCTTCAATTCACCAGTGCCTCTGTGACAATTTCAACTGTCAACATTGTAACTGCAGTGCCAAGCCCATGGCATCACCAAGGCAGATGCATTAGCTGAAGTCTGCATGTACAAACAGCCTGGACTGATTTTGGTTACATATCTTTCTCCTGATGTCCTTGCAGATGGTGGGACATCTCTCTAGCTGAACAGCAGAGGACAGGAAAGGTCCACCAACTGGACAGCTTCTACTGTATGCCTCTGGCCCTCAAAGGCAAAGAGAGAATGAAAACATGATGTGTTTCCCCACCCTTGCCAAACCCCAGCCTTTCCCTTCCTCACCATCCTTCCTGCCGGCACCAGCAACTGAAACAATATCCCACTCACCTTGGCCTCATCTGGCACAGGGCTGCAGCTCTTCCTATCCTCTCTCTATGACCTTCAAGTCACCAGTGCCTGTGTGACAATGGCATCTGTCAACATTATACCTGCTGTGGCATGCCCATGGCATCACCAAGGAAGATGCCAGCAGCTGATGCCAACAAGTACAGCCAGCCTAGACTGATTTTGGTTACATATTATTGTCCTGATGTCCTTGCAGAAGTGGGACATCTCTCCAGCTGTACAGCAGAGGACGGGAAAGGTCCACCAACTGGACAGCTTCTCCTGTATGCCTCAGCCCCTCAAAGTCAAAGAGAGAATGAAAACCAGATGTGTTTCCCCACCCATGGCAATTCCCATCCTGTCCCTTCCTCAGAGCCCATTATGCCACTGAAATAACATCCCACTCACCTTGGCCTCATCTGGCACAGGGCTGCAGATTTTTCTATCCTTCTTCTCTGGCCTTCAAGCCATCAGTGGCTGGGTGACACAGAGAAATGCAAACATTGTAAACTGGTCTGCCATTGCTATGGCAGCAGAGAAACAGTTGCTAGCAGCTGCTGCCCACAAGTAAGTGCTGCCTGGACTTACTTTCATTAGATATCTCTTTATCTGTGCCCTTGAGGATGACGGAGCATGTCTCCAGCCAAGCAGCAGACACAGCATGGTCTGGGCATTTTCTCCTCTGGCTCTCGGGCCCTCAAAGACAAGAGAGAAGGACGCACAGCCTGTTGCCTCACAGCCACCCCTGCTTCCCTTCCCAGTTTTCTGGCCTTTCCTTCTTTGCTCTCTTTCCTCCCCTCTCCTCTGCTCACCCTTTGCTCTCCTTTGCCCTGGACTGGCTGAGCAGTGCTGGCCTTGTTTTCGCTCCCTGGCCCAACGACCTTACAGTTCCCCTGTGACTCTGCCAGCTGCTCTGACACAGCGACTGCATCATCAGCGTGGGTTCCAGAATGCGACAGACATCCTGTTCTTCCAAGGCTTATTGGAGCAGACAGTGATAAATAACTCCCTTTGCTCAGGTCCCTTGGCAATTTCCTGACAAGCAAACCCTGCTGCCACTCTGTGTGGGCACAGCTTTGCATACATAGCCATGGTCACACTGCAGCCCCAGTTTGCACCAGAACCGGGCCAGTCCACCTTCTCTTGGCCTCCTTGCCTTCATGAAGAAGGGCAGATTGGGGTTCAGTCCATAAGATTTCAGACGACAAAGTGAAGTCTCTGCACCCTGCTGCCCCTTCAGCTGTGCAACCTACTCATCTGGTCTGCTTGGGCGGTCCTAAAAGGCTCATAGCATGTTGTCCTCGTACACCCAAACAGACACATGTTCGTGCACTGCAGTCTAGTTTCTAAAAGGAAATGTGAACAAACTCTCTCAGTGTTAATCAGCATTTAGTTAGTCTGCAAAAAGACAGTGTTGATGCTTTTATGTTGGGGACACCCGAAGATCTCACAACCTCTGAGTTTATTCCTCTGTAGATGTGTAGAAATTAACTTCTCTGATTCAATAAGGCCTAAAGGGAATTCATGCACAATTGAAATAAACGTATTGGATGAAAAATAAAATACAGAAGTGATGATTGCCACAGATAACAAAAAATACAGTGACAAGAGTCCTTATGTTCCCTCTGTAAGTGAAGAGTGACTCTATGAGAAAATATAAGGAGTGTTTGGAAGAAATAATTAGCCATATGCTCTCCCAAACCTACTGCATCCCTTTTTATTTGCTTAAAATATGATCAGAGTCAGACACAGCAATGGATGTTCCTACCTACAAGTGTGCGCAGTAATAAATAAACTGAGCTCTGAGACTCAGACATGCAGCGTAACAGATGTGTAGAAAAGATAGCAGTGGCACAGTATTCTGTACAAGGAAACTGGTAATAGACAATGATTGCAAAGGAGTGACAGAGCGGACTTGAGAGTGAAAATATTTCAGATTTGACTCAGCCACAGTGTCCAGTATTACTTAGACATGTCACTTTTTAATGGCTTTTTAATGATTTCCATATAAAAGGCATGGTATTATCTAGATTTATAGGAGTTATCTGTAGTAAAAAAAGTCAAATAACACTTGTCTGCTATCATAGATACCAGTCCGTGACATAAAGCAAGACAAAATGTGTCCTACAAGGATGTGTGCCATGCATAGAGGATATAATTTGAAATGTCATAAATCAGTTTGTCTTTATTCTCTTCCAGTTATTCTGTTTGGTTATTCAGAATCAGGATCAATCAGGAAAGTCATAGAGGTCACACAGATATTTCTGTATTATTGTTATCCAACATATGCTCTCAGAATGGGACCACAGTCTGCAGGCAGTATGAAAACTAAAAAAAAATAAATAAATCTAAACAATATATTTGTACATGAGATTACATTTTCCACGAGATGGAAAATTCAGACAGTTTCCCTTAGGATCAGTGGGAAAATCACACTGTTTGGCTCTGGGAAACACAGCAGCCAATAATGAATGCTTCCTGCAGAAACAGAGGCACTATAGTTTCAGAAGTTTGAACAAATGTTCGTGTATTATAAGATTTGTAAAATTAGATAACAGAATCTGAAATTACCTCTATTTCCCAAAGATTCAGATGGCATTACTTGAGATGCTGTATTAAAGAACAATAGCTATCAAAAGAAATAAAAAGAAAAGTTTCTAAGGTAACAATGTAGTAATACGTATTTTAAGGCTGTGCATTAAAATGGCTTTCTTATCAGGCGTCCTTTGAAGTGAAATGAGAAGCTCCAGAGGATTCAGACAGCTAGAAGGAGTGAAGGAATTCACCTCACTCACAGAGAGAAAGGGAAATAAAAATTCTCCCGCTGCTTGCGGGATCTCGTATCACAAAGTCCTGAGACAGTTTTCCCTTTTATGTCATAGAGTTGTTAAAAGCATCACTTGTAAAACAAATGGCAGCAACTGGTGGCTAATATTAAATAATATATACAAGAAGCTGACGTCTCATTTTTCTCCACTGACTTCTCTACTTTCAGCACATATCTTCTTATGAATTTACACTTCAGGAAAAGAAGAGCTTGGATAGATGCATAGAACACAGCCATTACTGCAATTCACTGACAATGATTAGAGGGAAGTTTGATCTATGGAACAGTAAAAGGTACAGCATTCTTGATCATGTAAGTCTGAGTAACTGAGATGCTCACCGTGCAGTAGAAGACTCTGCAATTTTAATGAACCTGGCCTTGCTCCGAAGTCTTCAGTCATTTAGTCCAATGATGTCCATCAAATTTAGAGCACTAGACAAAGGCTTTGTGTAACGGGGATCAGTTGAAGTGACCTGCCCTTATAATGAAGTACACAGGAGTAGGGTTTTCCCTGTCATTCTTATGGTTGCACATGTATACCTCACAGGGGTCTTCCAGGGAGTACAGTGAACAACATGACACATCACGCAGTATAGAGCCTCCTGATGTATCTGTAGAATCCAGTGGCAGAGTTGGCTCCTTGTCATAGCAACATCAGGCTGAAGAAAGCAATTTGCAGCCATGGAAGAGCTCCTTCAGCTATTTTGGTCATTCACAAATCAAAATGCTTTACTGCCTTAATTTACTGAACCCATCCAACTTCAGCCACATGTCATGGGTTCACAGGCTGAAAGCTGTGACCTTTACTTCCCTGGTATACCAGAAAGTTTTGCTGGGCAGGAAAAGGGACATGAGGGTTGCAGGCAGAGAGGAAATCCCCACAGTGGTATGGGATAAGAGAATTGGAAAAAGCTAAAACTTGTGAGTTGAGACAAAAACAGCTTAATAGGAGAGAAAAATGATAAAGAAATAATAGGGACACAAGAGAGTACAAAACAAGTGATGGCAATGCGACTGCGCACCAGCTGCTGGCTGATGCCCAGTCAGCCCTCAATCAGTGGCAGCCCACTGCCACAATCAACTTCCACAAGTGGGAAGGCAACACAGCATTGAATGCTACAGACTAAGATTGCTAATAGGAAGAAAAAGATGCAGTCCTAGTTAGGTGGTGGTTTTGGTGGCAGCAGAAGTGTTCTTTCTATCTAATCTTATCTAACTAATTAGTATTAATTATTAATTATTAATTATTTGTTATCTATTTAAAGAAGATATCTTTTTCTTTTTTTAAGAATAATGCTCATAAATTCAAATAAAATCAAGCATTCTGAAGCCTTTGTTAGTTGTTTTAATGATGGACACATATTTTAGCTAGCACTTAACACCCCACAAGAGGTAACAGAAAATATCGGACTCCTCCAAAATTGACTTAGAACACCACATAAGGATTAATGTATTCTGCTTCTCTGTAGAGACTGTAAAGCTACATTCAAACATTTGAGTGCATTTCCCAGAAGGCACTGCTTACTTTGTTAATGCAGTTTGAAGGTGGAGACCGTGGAGGACAGACCTCATTTCCCTTTCTTTGATAGGGAAAAAAGGAGGTAAAGCCAAGTTCTAAGGAAGCAGAGTCACAGTGCAAGTCAACAGATTTGCAAGATTGGAGTCACGATCAGTCATGAGGAGAGCATTGGACAGAAAGGATGCTCCACAGCCTGAAGCCTCCAAAACCTACTGTGTGAATATGCATCCTAATTTTATACAGCTAACCCATTTTAGTACAACAAACATACAAGTGTGTATGTGGGTGAAACGATAGCAACAGGACTTAAAACACTGCAGAATGCATGTGAATTTTCAGAAAGAAAATCAGAGGCGATTGGCTGTCTTATACCACTTCATCAGTTCAGTAGCTGACATTCTAACTAAAAAGTGCTTACAAGCAATTTTAACGTTTTCATATTAAAGAACAGAATTAAGGAACCATAATATCAACTTAAAATTCCAAACATTCAACCCAGTGATAAGTGAACAGCGTTGGTATTTAGCATTCAGATAATAACTTGAAATTTCTCCTGGAAATCCTGCAATCATCATAGTGTTTCACAATTTTCAGTTTATCAATACTATTTAAGTCTTGAATAATACAGTATCTTCTTCAGCCTTTATGCTATCTATATTGCTTCTGAAGCAGACTGACCACATGAATGAATAAATGTATACTAGCATCTGAGGTGCTTGGATTAAAAAAAAATAAAAATCAGGATGGGGTTCAATCAGACTTCTACAGAACAGGTGAGTCTTATCCATTGGTGCCTGTAAGGACTGGAGATTTTAAATAGACGACAGTGAAGCTCAACAGATGAAAAGTACACACAACTAAAAAGTTCTGGCTCAATAAACTACAGTTTCAGCGTCAAGACTTGCACTGTCCCAGCACGTTATTATAGAATGTTCATTCCAGCAGGAATTAAAAGATGCGTCTGCACTGATAGTAACAACGAATGATTAAGAAAGCTTGAACTGCAATCTGCTTGAGGATCCCAGTCTGAAGGGTGTTCCACCTGATTACAACTGGGAATTTCTGAATTTCCCATTTAGAATCATTGCACCTCTTACTAAATACACAGCCAATCACCACCGAAAACCTGGATGCAATTTCTTCAGTGTACAGACTAAATAAATGCTGATTAACACTGAGAGAGTTTGTTCACGTTTCCTTTTAGAAAATAGACTGCAATGCTGAGGATGCACTCCTGCAGCCCACCACTACAGAAACTTTGCACGCAAGCTCAACACAGGAGGGCACCGAGGGAACAGCTTTGCAATCCGAGTTTTAATTAGAGTTCTCTTTGTAACGACAGATGTGACATACAGAATCAAACTCCATGAGGCATGTAAGGTTATAAAGTTGGTATGTTTATTATGGTGCTGGGTGCGAGGATGATGACTCTAACTCGCACAACAAAACACTTGTTGGTTGCTTATTTACCATACAAAATATATATAGATAAGATGACACAACAGGTGAGTTGAGCTTGCTTAAACCATTCCAAGATCTCATCATAGTGTTCCAGTTAGGCCGGGGAAATCATTAGGATACGCTCCGCCTCTGCGTGCATGCGTGCTGCTCTCTGGTGGTCATAGGCAGAAGTCTTCTCCAAGTCTTCTTGTAAAGGCTTTCTGGTGTACTTTTCACCTTAGTCAATCACTAACTACAGACCCAGTCCTAACCAGCTAGGTTCCTGTTCTTTGTTTCACGATGTCCGTGCTCCTGGCTTCCTTCCATTGTTAAAGGGGTCTGTCTTGCGTGTACAAGAATTACATTTCAGATGGCCATGCAGGGCCAGCAGCAAAGTGCTGCGAGCCTGCTCTGTGCTGATGCCACATGCTGCCTTTGATGTCTCAGCATCTGTATTGTCCTGGCTGCCAGGGAATGGACTGCCAGACAGACATCATTTTCCAAAGCCTGAAGGGCTGCAACAGAAGGAAACAGAGCAGAGATGAAACCCACCGACCTGCAGGGCACCACCAGCATCCCCTCCTGACCCAACCAGCTCCACTCATTGTTCTTCCAGGCCCAGAGGAGCACCTGAGACTGAGGGATCAGCTGGAAGCCACTGCTCTGGAGTGCCCCATCTGCCCCAGGAATGCTCCCTTGCCCCTGCAACATTTCCTTGCAGCAGGGCAAGGCATAACTGCACGCTGCCCAGGCTCTGCCCCCCTGCCCTCAGCCCCAACACACGCAGCACTGCCCTCACTCACCACTGCAGATTTCATTCAGCATTTCCTCACTTTGTTTCTCAGATTGCTGCACAGCCAGCCCTACAGAAAGAGCTCCCGTCAGACCCCCCACTCCCCAACATGCTCCCCAGAGCACAGACTGCAGCCCAGCCAGCCCAGCTGCTTCCCCTCCTGTGCTGCAGGAAGGGATGGTGCCCAAGGGGGGACCTGAGCAAGGTACCCATCAGGGCTACTGGCTACTGGTATGGGCAGGATGTATCTAGGGGCTGCAGGGCTGTGCCTTGCTGCCAGGGCAGTGCCCAAAGAAGGACCCAGGGGTTGGGCTTACAGATGAATGTGACAGCCTCGCATCGCAGGGAGTCCTGAGAATCCTCCAGGTATGGCAGACTCTGACGCAGGTATCCTTCCACTCTCGTCTTGTCCTGGTGCAGCTGGAGAAGAGCAGAAAAGCGTGGGGCTTGCAGAGCCTCCCCAGCTGCTGGTGTAACCCCTCCTGCCAGCATCCTCTTTCCCCCAGCAAAAAGGTGTGGCCTGTGTGATTGTCCTTACCAAACACATCCTGATCCCCTCTATGTTCTCCTCCTGGGCCTGGTGCTTGAGCTCCTTCCATTTCAGGAATTTTGCACAAGCCACGAGGGCTTTCCTAGATGCCTAGAGAACAACAGATGCAGGGAGATGGCACCACAGACACACTTCCCAGCGTTTGAGTTCTTGCTGACCTCACTCTCAATTCCCAGACCATTGCTGCCACCGCTGAGGTGTCGGCACACCCTTGCCTGTATGGTGGTCAGGTCTATAATTCGTACCTGTGCTATGCTCGGGGTCTTGTCTCTCATCTGAAATAGCAGAGGGAGCAGGGCCCTGCACACAATCTTCTTCATGTTTCCTTTCTTATACCACAGCGCAGTGTCCATCAAATCTTCGAAGAGGTGGATGGAGCCTTCTTGCACTTCACTTGACACCTGAGGGAGAAGAACAGGCGGACCTTAGCAACACACTACCACTGCCCATGGTGGTGAGCATGAGTGTAGGCGTGGCTGATGTGAAGGGAGATGCTTTGGAGTCACATTCTGCACAAAGGCGCTGTACAGTCATGCAAAGCAGTGCAATAGGTCTCCAGCATGGGGTGCCTGTGCCTCAAAGTACTCCCCCAGCCACCCCACCAGTTCAAAGCAGAGCACTTCAAGCACCAGGACAAGCAGGAGACAGGGCTGGCCCTCGGCAATGCCTTCGGGGCACTCGCTGTCCACTCAGCTTCCAACTTCCTGCTATGGCACCTGGAGAGAGTGCCTGGTGCTGGTAGAAGAGGAAGATTTGGAGGTTCTGAAAATAAACCTTGGCACAGAAGATGCTTGGCACGGCGGTCAGGTTGGGACCCAGCACAGGGGCTTCACATCACCAAGAACAACCAAGCTGCACTGCCAGGGACAAGGCCTGCTGGGCCGCAGAGCCCAGAAGACATCTCATTCTCAAGAGCCGGAGAAGCAAAGAAAGGAGAAGGCCCCCCGGTCAAGCACCCACCCACGGAGCTCAGCCTCCCACAGCAGACTTACATGATTAAAAAGAGGCAGAATCTTCTCAGCCAGCTCCAGAGCAATGGGATTGGCATGCCTCTTCCCCAGATGGCGCATTACATTTGTGAAGATACTCAGCACCTTCAGAGTAATGGGCGTTTTGGCAAACCGCAGGGTCTCCATGATGTCTGGAAGCACGGCCCGTATTTCTCTTGCCTGTACAAAACACACAATTTCCTTTTCATCAAGAGGACAGCGGCCACCCTGGCCTAAAAGCTCTGATTACAGAGCACCAGCCACACGCTTTGTTGGCAGCTGCCAGAGGAATGGCAGCCACAGATTCTGGGCAGGCACGCACTTATAGTGACGGAGAAGGTAGGAGAAGAAGGGTAGGTGAGGAAGGACACCATGCCCCCTGCTCAGCTTACCCCCTTTTCCAACAGGCCCCCAGATAACCCATCTGGAAAGCTCCTGGAAATCTGCCCAGGCAATCACCAGGCCCCACCATGGCCATCACCCCAACTCCTGAGCCTCAGGCATGGCCAAGGCACAATGTTGCCCACCGCCCCAGCACCAGGCTGCCCACAGGAGGGCTTCATTTGACTAGGTCCTGCTCACCGTCTCAGGTCTCTTGGACAGCAGGACCAGGCCTCTGAGCACCAGCAAGAGCAGTGGCAAGCTTTCAACCTTCAGAAGACTCTGGAGGAGTGCTGGCTTACACAGCTCTTTCAGGATCTTCTCAGTAGGGTCCATCATCTGAAACAAAGGCAGCAGTGAGAACTAGGCAGAGGCAGCAGGACTCCCTCCACTCTGCAGCTCCCGGCTCCTCCTGCAGTGCAGGGCTAGGCACTGGGGAGACACAGCCTGGCCTGGGGCAGCGGCACCTTTGGAAGGACCCATCATCCCTCTGTGCCCCTGGCCTAGCACTATGCAGGATGACCTTCTGGCTTGCTCCACCTGCCCTCTGGCCTTCAGAAGCCTTTGAGGAGCGCCTGACCAGCAGGAGCTGGCACAAAAGAGGCACCAGCCATGGGTGGCCACAGGCACTAAAATCTGCTCAGCCTGCATGGAGGCACTGGTTCTCCCCAGCCCCAGACATGGCTCTTGACTCTGTGACAGCCCTGTCTCAGGTTTCCAGTCTGGGGAGGAAGGCTGGGGGAGGCAGGGAGCTGGGCAAGGAAAGCCCCAAAGGAGAGCACTGATGCCTTGTCCAGTAACTCACAGTCAAGCAAAGGAGGTCCAACTCCGCTGTGGTGATGTTAAATATCTCACACAACTGTTGGTCCTGGAGAACACTGCTCAGTTCATCCAAGATCCTCTCTGAAGTTTCCATCATGGGAAGCACGCTGTTCAAAATGTCCAGGGTAGTGCTGCAAAGAAAGAGCAATGCTGTGTCAGCAGGGCTGTCTCAGCCATCGTGCTGTGGCTCAGGCAGGCCCGGCAGGCCGCAGACTGTTCTGCAATCTGGGCTCTGCCACCCTGTGTGCTTGGAAGGCCTGGGGGCCCGGCCTGGCCCCAGGCTGAGATAGCCTTCCCCGAGGGGCAGGGCAGGAGCCTGATGGGAGGCCCTGGGTTGCCATGGTCAATACTGGCTGCTGCAGCCCTGAGCAGCCCACCAGCACTGGAAAGCACAGTGGCACGGAGGGGCTGCTCCCTAGGGGTGTATTGCAACTTTCCTGGCAGCAGGAGTGTCTCTGAGCCCTACTCTTCTCATGGAACAAATGTGTGGGGCTGTCTGGGCTGGTACCTGTCACACTGGGGAAGGTCGATCAAAACACTCCTCAGGACCTCTCTGGGAAACTGGATGGTCAGAATGTCAAGCAGTGAGAACAGTGTCTTTTGAAGTGATTCGCAGTTCCTTTCCAAGCTTCTCTGGATGGACCCCAGAGTCTCTGGCACCTGTTGCAAGATCACAGGGAGAATGCTGCTGTCACTGCAGCCGCTTGACCCCCAACCACTGCTATTGCTGCCCTTCCCATTGCTCTTTGCTGATTTAAAACAGCTTCAGGTCCCAAATAGCAGTGAAGGGAAGAGCGTATTGTTGTC
This sequence comes from Centrocercus urophasianus, assembly GCF_019232065.1. NCBI lineage: Eukaryota > Metazoa > Chordata > Aves > Galliformes > Phasianidae > Centrocercus > Centrocercus urophasianus. The sequence continues at coordinate 21,608,335 of NW_024884767.1, read as the reverse complement.
ACAGCTGATGCAAAAGTAGATGCTTAGGAGTCACATTCTGCACAAAGGTGCTGTACAGTCATGCAAAGCAGTGCAACAGGCTTCCAGCATGGGGTGCCTGTGCCTCAGAGTGCTCCCCCAGCCACCCCACCAGGTCAAAGCAGAGCTTCCCAGGCACCACAGCACAGGTGAGACAGGGCTGGCCCTCAGCAATGCCTTCGAGGCGTACGCTGCCTGTTAGGCTTCCGCATTTCTGTTGTGGCACCTGGAGAGAGTGCCTAGTGATGGTAGAAAAGGGTGCCCTGAAGGGTCTGAAAGTAAGCCTTGGCAGAAGATGCTTTGTACAGCGGCCAGGCTGGGCCCCAACACAGAGGCCTCACACCACCAAGAACAACCAAGCTGTGGCTTGGTCTTCCCACCCTCGGACCAGCACAGCCTCTTGCTCTCATGCCTTTGAAGAGCAATTGACCTTTGAGAAGCTGACACAAAAATGGCACCAGATGGGTGTGGAATGGGAGTTTTCACTCCCTGGCCCTGCAGCCTCCTCAGCCTGTGCAGAGGCCGTGCCTCTTCCTAGTCCAAGCCACAGCGCCAACTCTGCCCTTGCTGTGCCCCAAGTTTCCAGTTTGCGGAGGAAGGCAGGGGGGAAGGCATGGAGCTGGGAAAAGAGAGCCCTGAAGGACAGCACAGTGCCTTGTCCAGTAACTCACAGTCAGATGAAGGAAGCTCAGCCCCATTGTGGTGATTCTGGATTGCTCTTTGTCCTGGAGAAAATTGCATAGTTCATCCAATATTTTTTCTGAAGATTCTGGCAGGGCAAGCACCATCTTCCAGATCTCCCGGGTAGTGCTGCAAAGAAAGAGCAATGCTGTGTCAGCAGGGCAGCCTCAGCCCCAGTGCTGTGGCTCAGGCAGCCCCGGCAGGCCCCAGGCTGTACTGCAGCCCTGGCCCTGCCACCCCGTGTGCTTGGGGAGGCCTGGGGCCCGGCCTGGGCAAGCAGGAGGGGCTGAGGTGGCCTTCCCCAAGGAGCAGGGCAGGAGCCTGACGGGAGGCTCTGGTCTGCCCTGATGGGCATGAGCTGCTGCAGCCCTGAGCAGCCCACCGGCGCTGGAAAGCACAGTGGCATGGAAGGCCTGCTCCTCGGGGGTGTCCTGCAGCTTTCCTTGGCTCTGGCAGCAGGAGCGTCTCTAGCCCTTCTTGTGGAACAAACATATGGGGCTGTCAGGGCTGATACCTGTCACTGCGTGGTAGATAGGCAAACATGCTTGTTAACACTTCTGTGGGAAACTGGCATGCCAGCACGTCAACCACTGACAGGAAGATCGCCCAAGCTGATGTGCTGCTGCTTTTCAGCTTTCTGCGGATGAACATCAGAATCTCTGGCACCTGTTGGGAAGACAGAAGGAAAATACTGCTGCCACTGTCCTGCAGCCATGCCCCGCTGCCTCTGAGATTACTGCTCTTCCCAGTGCTCTGTGCTGGCATAAAATGGCTACAGATGCCCAAGAGCATCTGAGTGCTTACTTCTATCAGCCAGGTGCAAGGGTCTTTCAAAACCAAATCCAGTATAATCCTTGCATACTCCTTGTCCTCAAAGCTGCAGTCAGCTATGGTCTTTTCAAGGGTCCTGAGGACGATGCCTGTAGTCTGAGGAGCACTGAGGAATTTGCTAAGCAGCTGTGGTAGGAAGGAAAAAAGGGAGGGAAGACAAGTCAAACTGAGTGTGAGAACACGGTCTGGAGGGGGAAGACCAGAGGAAAATGGCAAAAGACGACACTTGCTTCAGGGCAGAAACATGCTGAGGGCTCCCACCCATGCCCAAGCTTGTCTCTCAGGTACCCCTGAGCCGTAGAGTCAGCTCTGGGATGCAAAAAGAAGAAGAGGGAGCAGGCTGGAATGTTCATGTCTTCTTACCTGCTGCCTGCAAGTGCTGGCCATGAAACCACAAAGCTTCCAGATCTGCTCCATGGCTCTCTCACGCACAATTTTGATCCCAGAGTAGGTGAAGGACAGCAGCAACTGTGAGGAGAGGAGCTGCTGGTTAGTCTGGGAGCTGCTGATGCCCACTCCCGCAGAAGCAAGTCTGCCGAGTTCCTGGCTGGAACCACAGCATCCATGCAGGCTTCCCCTGAGCTCAAGCCATGCCCATCATGGGGCTATTGCTGCTGGGGTTCCTTGCCAGCTCCAGCTGCTGCCAGTGCCATTTCCAAGGAGAGGGCTCAAATTCTACTAAAGGGACCTCTGGGGGCAGAGCTCTACAATAGACACACCTTAAAGATACTCTGCAGCCGATTATTGACAGTGGTGGTGGGATGGCTGTCTAGCACGATCTGCAGCATGTTGTCCATAGCATTCAGGGTCTGTAAAGAGTACAGCGGGTTGTCAAAGTCTTTCAGAGGTTGCTCTCACCACCGGGAGACTGCTGTGAACTCCTCTGGCTGCCAAGGAAGGACACCCACACATCCACACACAGGGAAACCTGGGGCTGTAAAGCTGCTGTGCGCAGACCAGGCTGCAAGCACAGGGCGTTGCTAGGCCCAGGGCATGAAAGGGAAGGGGTGAGGGGCAGCGAGGCTGAGAGCCTCCACCGCAAGGATCTTTCTTAAACTCTGGACGCCAAGAATCCAGGGAGCAGCCCAGAGGCCTGAGGTTCAGTAGTTGCGCCTGGTACGTACCTGGTTGTAGAGGCAAATCTTCACGAACCTCATTGGAGGAAGGTAGAAGATGACATTGCAGGACACATTTAAGAGACGTAGTATTTCGTCCTCTGAAATTGCGCTCACTTTACTGCAAATAGAGAGACCTTGATGTGAGGAGCAGTGCCTCGGTGCTGAGGCAGGGGTGGAACAGGTCCTCCCCTGGGCAGGGCTCCCTGGGATGGATGGGGAGCCCTGCCAGGAGGCACCTTCTCCTCCACAAGGCTGGCCTGGGTCAGAGAATAGTCCTGATGCCACCAGCTTTGGGGCAAGACCAAGACCCCATGGGGAGCTGCATCAGGGCCACCAAGATTGTGCCCTGTGGATGTGCTGGAAAAACCAGGGTCTGGACAGGTACCTCAAGGCAGCAATAGCATTCATGCAGTGGTATGTCAGTGCTGTGCTCAGCTGCTCCTTGGGCTCCTCTTTCAGTATAACCTGCAAAGCACAACCGAGATGGCACCTGGTAGCCACTAGCACCCAGTACCAGCAAACTCTGGTAGGGCCTGAGTAGCCCCAGTGCTCCTTGACCAACACTGGCACACAGATGCTGTTGTCCACCTCCACTGCTGAGGTATCAGCAATGCCTGGAGTCCCATCAGGGCACATCGGTGTCTGTGCACAATTTCCCTGCCTCCCTCTTCCCGTACCCTGTCCTCCTCAGGAGTGCAGGTACCCAGGTGCCATATGCCCTCACCTCGATGTTCTGTGGCAGATCGTTTAGGAAGCAGAAGACATCCAGGCCCTCTGTCAAGCCCTTCTTTCCAGCAGTGCTGCACAGTGAGCAAATACAGTTCAGGAACTCTATCTTCCGCATCAGATCCTGGCAGGCACACAAGAGACCAAGGAGTGTGAGTGGGGAGAGCCATGGCCAGGGGGATGGAGTGTTGCAGGGTGTGGAGCAGTGTGGGAGGCCTGCAGAGCAGCAGCCTTCCTGCAGCCTGAAGGCAGAGCCAGAGAGACCATCTGCAGATGCAGGCACAGCCAAGATGGAGACGGCTGCTAGTACCTTTTCCTTGCTGATGACATAGGCTTCGATGCAATCAACAGCCTCCTTTTCCACTTCATACACAGGCAGCCAGTCAGCATCTAACCAAGCAAGAGAGTGAGCAGCGCTGTAGAGGGGCCAAAGGCAGGCACAAGCAGAGGAAGGAACTCTGCTCTCTCCAGCCCTGGGCCCGCTCCCCTGGCGCAGTCTGCCCTGTCAGGCACAGTGCCTGTCAGGACAAGGGGCCCTGGTGTCGAGCAGGGGGCACTCGCTGCCCCAGCCCTGCCCACCCCACTGAGGACCCTCACTCACCAGCACGCAGTGGCTGCACCTCAGTCACCTGGTAGGACTCCAGTGGAGCTCTCCTATTCTGGGGAGCCTCACTCTCTGCCCAGGCCACCTTGGGATGTCTAGGAGGTTTCCTCTCCATCCCGTGGGATGAGGACTGAGGGTGGGGAGGGGGCAGCCGTGGGGCTGCCAAGGGTAGAGGGAAATGACGTGGGCTGCTCTCGGGGGCTCCTCGCCAGACCCACACACTCCTGCCCTGTCACCTCGCTGTCCTGCCGGACACTGAGGGGCTGCAGTGTCCGTGCCAGCTATACCTGGGTGTCACAGGGGCGGGTCACAATTGTGTCACAATTGTCACATTGGGGCCCACTGCCCCGCCCGGGCGGGGATGTTCCGGGCCCCTGGTTGAGATAGCATAGACCGAATTCCTCAGCGGAAGGGATGTGTGCACCTGCTTACCCAGAAAGCTTTGGAAGTGGGCCTGAGAGGGGCCAGACTGCCCTGGCTTTCGTGTTTCAGCTGTGAGGCCAGAGGTGGCCGCAGCAGAGCAGAGGAGGAAGACTAAGACTCACTGTCAGCTCAGCATCTGTTTTGCTTACAGGCTTGTGAGCTCCAAGGCATGCATTTCTGAATTGCGAAGATGTAAATTACAAGTTTCACGCAGGAGATACAGTTCCGTGCCCTTATTTCTGATTAGCTGACAATACACTGCCAAATAATTAGGAACACCGCATTCCAGTTTCCCCACACTCCATCAGATTTTTTTTTTTTCTTTTTCTTTTGTTTTATAATCTCTAAACAATGCCCATCTGGGAAATGTGGTCTTTTAGAGATTTGGCCTTTTCTTGCTGCCACCTGGGCAGGACTTCCACAATGCAATTAAGTAGGCTTTGATACTTGTCTTCACCCTACCTCATACAGACATAGAAATCAAGTTAAACTGAACTGTTAATACTGATATCCATAAGAAGCCTTATAGAGCCACAAAACGAGCAGAAGAGAATAATGAAAGGTTTTAATTGAAGATCTGATAACTTTGCAGAACATACACAAACTCTGGTTCTTTGGATTCTAGTTTGCCTGGGCTGGGACAGTTTTTAGTATTTTCAGATGGTCTGCTTGAAAACTAGATGACTACTATTTGTTGGCTTTTTGTTTTGTTTTGTTTTGTTTTTGTGAACAAGGATGCTATTGCAGGGTTCTGTATGTCCTGAGAGTCCAAACCATTTTTTATCCACCAAGTTGGAGCTTGCTGACATGTAAATCCTGCAGCCACAAGAAGTGAAGTCCTGTCACACAAAGACACTATCTCACAAGAAAATATTTTAAATAGTGATGGCTCTACTAAGAAATTTTGATTGTGTAATTTAGATGATGCATGTCACTTTTTGGTTATACCTTTATGTACAGGCCTGTGTTAAATAGCTGTTCCATTCAACTGCTTGTAGTCAAACTCAAAGCCAACAAAGTAGACACTGTTTACCCACTTTGCTGCATTTTTAGTTATTGTGAGTTTCCACCAAGTTGTATAACGGATTACTTCTCTTTACATTTTATTGGAAAATCAAGGAAAAATAATGGAAAATTAAAATACGGAGAGATACGATTGGGGTGGAATACTTGATGTGGTGTGAAAGTAAATATCTTCTTCAGAAGTTTACCTGACAGCTGCTGGGCAATTGGCCAGGTTCCTTAGGACTGGTTTTCCTCAGAGAAAACTGGCCTAGTTACATCAGCAGGATCTGAAGATCATCCTTTTCATTACTGGAAACCTGTGGCTTCTTTGTTCTGCTCCATTGCGTTTTACAAAGTGCACATATTTGCAGCAGTAAAACAACATGCTCATATTTACTTAAATCTTTGATGTTTATTTAATGTGTTTAAATAATCAGGAAAACATTAAAAACACAGAGATGGCAGCACTGGTCAGAACCAGCAAGTTCTTTCTCGAGTTCTGAAGACAGCTGCATTTTATTGCTTTATATCAAGCTTTATGTCAACTATTTCTTTATCAGAAGAGAAATAGTTCCCTTCTTCTGTACTCTTCCTCACTGCACTATTCTTCTGTAGCTAGTCTCAGGTCTGCATCTCTTGGCAGGCTAAACTCTTCGCAGAATCACAGGGGTTGGAATGGACCTCAACAGATCATCGAGTCCAGCCCCCCTGCTACAACAGATACTCTACAATAGGTCACTTAGGTCAGCATCCTGCCAAGCCTTGGGTGTCTCCGTAGAAGGAGACTCCACAACATCTCAGGGCAACCTGTTCCAGTGCGCCATCACCCTTACCATACAGAAGGTCTTCCACATGTTAGTACAGAACTTCCTACGTTCATCTTTCAGGCCATTACTCCTCATTTTCCAAGTTTAATTAGCGGTAGCTTATCCTGTTTTGGCAATTGTGGAGCACTGTCCTTCAATTTAAATAGCAGTTTCACTGCCCTGGCTGTGTTGAGAACACACACGATTGTTGGAAGCCGCCATACTGCATCTCAGACCTCACTTCACCTCACCTGTGTGTCAGGCTTTGTTTGCTAGACCCAGCGATCTTCCTTCTCACAGCACAGGATTTCTGTGCTCTGCTTCCCTATGAAGCCTGTTTCTGCTTGAGTTCTTACTGTTTCTTTCTAGAAAATAAATGACCAGCAGGCTACTCTCTAATTTGCTCTGTTTAATATTTTTGTTCTCTGCCCTTCAGATCACCTTCATCCCCTGTCATTGACTACACGGCATTTTAAACTTCTTGCTTAAGTCAGCATTTAGGGCCAGCATTAATCCTTCATTTGCTGTAACAGGAGACACAAAAACTTGGCCCACACCTCTGTAGACAAGCTGCTGTCCTACTTAAAAAATCAAAAACAAAAAACAAAAACCCTGAAGAAACAAGAGAAACCATTTCCAGAAAATAAGCCCTGCTAGCCTGCAGTGCAAGAAGTAATCTACTGCTCTTCCAGAAACGTATGGATAGATACGAGTACGTTCTCCACCCTGAGTAAAGACTCTGGTAGTAGTCTTTGTTGCCCATTCCCATTCCCACATGCAAAGACTATTTTCCCTTTTGCCCACTGATTCACTTCAAACGCAGCCCATTTCAAATCTGTCATGGCCTTCAGGCAGCAATATGGAAAACCGAAGTCAAGGTGTTGAGCTCTGGCTGGAACAATCCGAGCCAGGAGAAAAGGCAAGAAGTGCAAAAGGAAACTCCTGTGTTGTTGTCTACAATTGCTGAAATCGTTGATACAAGATATGGACATTTAGCTTTCAGTACAAACTACAGAATGATTCCATGGATTTTGACTCTTATTTCTGGCATGGGCTATGTTTTGCGATGATTATATTCCATCCCATCTGCATTTCTGGTCTTGCACACTGCCTTCCTAGCACTTAGTAAATGAGGTCACAGCAGTGGGAAACAAATATGAACTAAAACATATTTACATGTTGTCCTGAAGCTGGACAAACTCTGAGTGCCTGGCCAGTGGTCCTCTGCAGCAACTGAAGATATTAAAAGAGGCAAGCAAGAAAGCTTGGAGATCATGACCAGAGAAATGTGCACTTCTTCTACAGAGGTGTGCATGTCTTGCTCAGTAACAAGAGTACTCTTTGCCTGACCATGGCCAGGCTGAAGCTACAGCTGCAAGTGCAGCGTTGCTGATAAACAAAGTGGTATCAATCAACGCTAGTTTCATCTGTCAAGAAGGGTGAAACATGCCTGCAGTTTTGCAGCTGGGTTCTCAAATACTGCTAGTTCAGGGAATGCTCTAAAAAAATCAAGTCTGAGGTTTGCTCAAAATAGCAAAGAAGTACTGTGTAAAAACTGATGGTGTCTACCAGATATCTAGAAAAAACCTTGGTTGATGAGACATACAGGTGTGAGTGTTGCTTCCATAAATCTGATTACTACATGAGTAAAAATAAAGACATACACGTGGATTTTTATTAATAGGAGATTATTAAGAGGAGATTATTAAGCTCTAAGAGGTTGGTAAATGAGGTCTTTTGTGCTGTAGGAAGAAATACCAGTGAGTCAAAGCCACTCTGAAATGAGATTACCAACAGGGCAGAGCCCAGGTCTCAGAGAATCTGAATGACAATTTTTGCTTGTGCTCTGTGCTTCTTGAGTTACAAAATCATTGATTGTCAAGTTTACTTCTGGGCTGATGTTTCATTTATGATGAGGCAAGAGCACCTTTCAGGCTCAGTTGTTCTTTTTGCCTTCTCTCATTTGTTGAATTTGTCTATAAAATGTTGGTGAGGTCTAGAGACTGATCCCATCCTCTTTGTTTTGTAGTTAGGGATTTTTTTGGTCAAGTTTCAAAATGCACAAAAACGTTCAGATGATTTCTCCAAGTTAACATTGATTTTCATGGCACACCTAGAGGAACTAGGACTTATATAGATCTATCCCAAGCTTCTAACGTAGGGATTGTGCTGGCTAGAATAAAGTAGATGTCTTTTCCCACACGGCTGCATTCTCTTGGACAAAAAAAGTAACTTTTTGAAACTGTCCTTAGTTTAGTTTTCTGTCCTTAGTTCTCAACAGATTACGGAAGCTGTGCATTTTATATGTTAATGATCCATGCTTTTAAAAATGTTAGAAGATGGAAAATTCATTGGACAGATCTTTCAGTCAGAGAAGAGAGTATAGAAAATAAATTTCAAAGCACTTCTCCCATAGTAGGTAGGAAGAGCTTGATTCATCAGCGTTTTGAATTTTTGTTCAAAGAGAAATGAACCATCATTTTTCTTTGAATTCTGGAAAAAATCATCCGTTTCTGTTTGCAGCTCCATTTTCAGTTGACATAACTGCAGATTTTCAAGTGGAATGTTGCAATCGGACCTTCAACTCAAAAATTTGATCATGTCTCTCTGCTTCTCTTTCATAAGCCTAGTCTTACCAGAGAAATGTGTGCCTTGAAACAGGCTGCCCAGGAAGGTTGTGGAGTCACAAGCCCTGGAGGTGTTCAAGAGACACGTAGAGCTGGCTCTGATGGACTTGGCTAGTGGGTATGCTGGGGAGGGTCTGGGGTTGGACTTGCTGAACTTAGAGGTCTATTCCAACCCTAAGGATTCTGTGATTCTGTGAAAAAGGATTCTGTACCTTGGCTATAGGCAGTCTTTATTTCTTTGTTTTGACACTTTCCAGCAGATCTATTGGATTCACTGAGAGTCATTTTAGTTCACAAAACTAGTTTTTAATTTAAGGAGAGCAAAAAAGTTGGGTTTCTAAATGCATGAAAATCCTTTAAGATAAAGGCAAGTACTTGATCAAGCACACTGGATCTAGTTCAGGTGTCGGACTGCAGAACTGACTTCTCTGCAGACTTCTGGTGTGCAGCTGCTCTAATCTTGTTGTGAGATCTCCACGTAGACGCTCAAATGTATAGGTCAGCTCAAATAAGCTATTGCTCACCTTGTGTCACCTTCTGTAAGCTTCAAGCCAAAAGGGAGCAGTATAGACTTTGTTGCAAATTCCTAGGCACCTCTGGCTTGCATAGCTCAGCTTTGATGTTAATGCATGTTCCCTGTTATCTGGCTCCCATAGATCAGCAGAATTTCTTTGCACCTTCCAGCTGAGCATCTTAGACTATACTCCCAGTCAAAGCCTTGTTCATGAGGGGAAGCAGATGCTACTCAAACAAACACATGCACATACGCACATTCAGATGGACAGAATAAAAGTATCTTCTGATTCAGCTTTTCCACTTTCATGTGATCAGGAGTGGCAAAAATATTTCAGTATGGAAAAACTTAAACTAAATAAGTCTATAGAAGTTCTTTAGCTCTTTCTTACATCTGAAAAATTAGCTGTGGTTTAAAAGTTACTGGAAGGCTGGAAATAACATGTTTTTGGTCTTAACCAATTTATGGGTCACGCTGAAATTAAAATGAAGACAAGAACAGTGCGCTTTCTGCAGAAGATAACAGCCATTGTTCAAAAGGAAGCTAGGTTGCAAAACAAGAAATGCAGACGCTTTCCACGTTAATTTTTGAAGTCAGTGACAAAGAAATGCAACATGGGGAAGCAGTCTTTCTCTGAAGATGCTTGACTCATTCCTAAAACTACCAGAAATATATACTTTCTTAGCAGTTTATTTTCCAGATTTTTTAATAGAAGTGCCCAATCAAAAGGCTTTTTCCATTATTTTCACTGCAGCAATGGAAGATACTATCAGTTTGCAGTAGAAACTCCCACACAATATTCTGGCTGTCAAAATGGGGAAAAATGGATTTGACTGTTGCACCACATCCTGGATAAGGAATTGGGTGGCTGGTCACACTTAGCGAGTTCCAGTAAACAGCTCAGTGTCCAAGTGGAGACTGGTGATGAGTGGCATCACTTTTTTAGGGCTGACCAGTCTATAGTTACCAGGGTCCTCTTTCTTGCCCTTTCTAAAGACTGAGATGACATTTGCTTTCCTCAGCTTTCCCATTCCCCACAGCTTACCAAAGATGATGGAGGGCAGTCTAGCAATGACTTCTGCCAGCTCCCTCAGCACCCATGAGTGAATCTGTTAACAGTTTATGGGCTGGTTCGGCCTGGCTCTGTGACTAGCAGGGCGGAGGGATTTCACAAAATCTGCACCTCCGGAAAAGGGAAACAAGGGACCCTAAAATAATTAAAAACAGTGGCAACGATTGGAGGAGAAACAAACGAATTTACTAAATGTAGTATTGGAATGCAAGATAACACACTATAATACAGTATAATTAGAATTGAAGCTAGTAAATCAAATATAATGAGAGAGAGTATCTGAAAGCTGTAGATACAGTAGATGCTGTATGCTGGTGATGAGGTGGTGCGTGTGGTTGGGATTAGCAGCAGCGAGAGAACCTGATGATCAAAAAGAGGGCAGTCAGATGACCTATCAAGGCCTTATATCTGTTCTCCCTGAGCAGAAATGATAACAACACAGTGAACAGTCTTCTGGGGAATGTAGTTCTTCTCTGCTGGGATAGGTACGCATAACTGGAGCATTAAGACTTTAACTTCCAGTGCATTACATGATGCTATAATGAGGAATACTGATAACCAAAAAATCATAAAACCATTACTTCTGCCAGCTCCTCAGCACGAGTGAATCCCATAACTCATCCCAAAAATGGATTTATGGATGTCCATGTTGTTTAACTGGTCCATAATCCAGTCCTCACCAACTGAGGCAAAATCCTCCTTTATCCTGGCTTCCTCTGGGGCCTCAGTGGTACAGAGATCACCAGGACAGCCTCCAGCTGTAACTCTGCCTTCTCTGTGTCTTCTATCACCAAGGCATCTAACTCATTCGTCAGTGGAAGTACATTGCCTCTAGCATTAGTTTTATCTGCAGTGTATTTGAAGAAGCATTTTTGTTGTCCTTGACACCTTTAGCAAGGTTTAATTCTAAGGAGAACTTAGCTTTCATGGTTGCCTCCCTACGTCCTCTGACAACAGTCATATTCCTCCCAAGTACCAGCCCCTCCTTCCATAATCTGTAAACTCTCCTCTTCCACTTGAGCTTGCCCAGCAGTTCTCTGTTTAGCCACACAGGTCTCCTGGCTCCCTTTCTCAACTTCCTACCTGTTGGGATTTTGAGCTTGGAAGGAGCAGTCCTTGAATGTTAAACAACCATCTTGGGCCCCTTCAAGTACCCTGTACCACAGAATTTCCCCTAGTAATTGCCTGAAAAGGCCAAAGTTTTCCCTTCTGAAGTCCAGGGTTGTGATTCTGCTTGGTTTTCTTTTCTGGCCACATGAGATCCTAAACTCCGCCACCTCATGATTGTGGCAAACATGGTCGCTGTGATCACATCAGAGTTCATCACACAGTTCATGTGTTCCCATTTTTGTGGGAAACTAGCACTTACACAATGGTAAAGTTTATACATGTGGAAATTTCAGTCCTTTTTCCTCAGAAGAGATGCTACAGGAAGAGCTGCTACACAGGCAGCATGCCTTGCACCCTTGCACCTCACGATACAGCAAGACCCAGCACAGCTAAACCTCTTCTTGGTGGATCATTCCAGTAGTTTCCAGGGCTGCAAAGCAGTTCAAAAGCAATTCTTGGTATGAATGAGAAGCAGGCTATCTGGGAAGAACATGCCAAGGAAGATTTCCAGCTCACATCAAATGGTCAAAGCCCATGCTAACCAGAGGAACCACGCTGTTTTTTTCCACAGAAGGATCAGCTTCTCCCTCTGGTGTGTTATGAGAAATCCTGAGATGCCTATGGTATTTTGTCAGGCAGACAGCAGGGGCTGCTTTACAGAAGAAGCTGAAAGTTCAGTTTGCCAAAGAGATGATTGGAGTCTCAGCAGGAGAGCTGGCTGAGGAAGGCACAAAACAGTCATTTGCAGGGTCAGATCAGAGGTAACATTGCAAAACATTGCAAAACATTGCATAACACTGCAAAAGCAGTTTGGTACATGCGTGTATTCCCCTCCATACTGTCACTGCCCTGTGGAGGATTCAGACTCCTCCACCCCCACCCACTCAACAGCAGGTGGGAGAAAGCAGAGCAATTTGTGGGACCAGCATTGCTGGCCTCAAGGCAATTGATAAGAACAGGATTCCCCACCACACATTGACTGGTTTTAGCACTGAGCTGAGGTACACACTGGGTCTTTGACTCTTTCTCCTCCACACAACCCAGGTGAGCTGGGAAGGTGGGAGCTTTGTGGCTGCAGCCTGCTCATGTCTGCTCCAGTTCACTCACGATCAAGAGACTGCTTCACAAAGTGCTCCTTCAGAGGAAACAGATATGGCCAAGATGTTCGCTGACTGGAGTTATATGGCGCTGTAAGATGTACCATGCATCCTCATAAATGTCACGTGTCATTTCCAACCCTAGTTGTCATGATTTTATGATTTTTTGTTATCAGTATTCCACATCATAACATCATGTTTTGCACTGGAAATTAAAGAGTTAATGCACCAGTTCCATGGATTGTCGATATTTCCAGGTACCTGGTCCTCAGAATAGAAGAACTACATATCTCAGTAGACTGAGTTTTCCTTTCAGAGGGAAAGGTAAGACTGTTCATGTGTCATGAGATGCCCCCTTTACCATTTCTGTAGGCAGTGTGCATGCTCCCTAGCAGTCTCACCTTCTCATTAGAGTAAGAGCTTCAGTTTTTGGACTATCTCTCATTTTATTTATTATTTTCAATTCTAATTATATTGTACTGTATTGTTTTATTTTGCATTCTGCTAACTCATTTAGTAAATTAACTTTCCTCCTGCCAGTGATGGAGGACTTGGTAGACAAGCTGAACATGCCAATGGTTTATGGGCCAATTCAGCCCCATGCTGTGACTAATAGGGTGGGGGGACACATGAACCCACACCTGAGGAAAAGGGCAACGGGAAAAAACAGGAAGGACAGGGAGATGGCCCTAAAAACAAAATAGCAGCAACCATCTGAAGAGGAAAGAGGAAAGTAATGGTGGAAGAAGTCCAAGACCTCCTCACACAATTGAATGTATATAAGTCCATTGGGACAGATGATGTGCATCCTGGGGTTCTGAGAGAGGTTGCTGATGTGGTTGTCATATTTGAAATATCGTGACTATATGGTGAACACCCCGGTGACTGGAAAAAAGGGAAACACTCCTATTTTTAAGAAGGGGGGAAAGGAAAACCCTGGAACTACAGGCTGGTGAGCCTCACCTCTGTGCCTGGAAACATCATGGAGCAGATCCTCCTCGTTACCATGTTAAGGCACATACAAGATGAAGAGATAATCCAAGAGAGCCAACATGGCTTCACCGATGGAGATCTTGCTTGACCAATCTGGTGACCTTCTACAATAGAGTAACAGCATTGGTGGATAGGGGAGGGGCAACAGATGTCATCTTCCTGGACTTCTGTAAAGCCTTTGACATATCCTTCTCCCTAAATTGAAGAGATCTGGATTTGAAAGACGGACTGCTCAGTGGTTGACTGAATACAGCCAAAGGGTTGTGATTAATGGTTCTATGTCTGGGTGGAGGCCAGTCTCAAGTGGTGTCCCTCAGAGGTTGGACCAGGGCTCTTCAACATCTTCAGCGATGACACAGACAACGGCATTGAGTGTACCCTCAGCAGAGCGTGCACTCAATGAAGACAACATGAAGCTGAGTGCTACAGTCAATACATTGGAGGGAAGGGAAGCCATCCAGAGGGACCTGGACAGCTTGAAGAAGTGGATCCATGAGAACCTAAGAAGGTACAACAAGGCCAAGTGCACGATACTGCACTTGAGTCAGGGAATCCCAAGCTTTATGTGAACTGGGGGAAGATCTCCTTGAGAGCAGCCTTGTGGAAAAGTTGGTGGACAAGATACTGAACATGAGTGAACAGCGTATGCTTGCAGCCCAGAAGGCCAACTATGTTCCAGGCTGCATTGAAAAAAGCAGTGGCAAGCAGGAAAATTGAGGTGATTGTCCTCCTCTACTCAGCTCTTCTGAGGTCCTATCTGGAGTACTGCTCTTGGAGCAGGCCCAGAGGAGGCCACTAAGATGATCAGAGGGCTGGAGCCACTCTCCTATGAAGAAAGGTTGAGGGAAGTAGGCTTGTCTAGTTTGGAGAAGAGAAGGCTCCAGGGAGACCTCATTGTGGCCTTCCAATGCTTGAAGGGAGCTTATAAACAGGAGGGGGAATGGCTGTTTACCAGGGTGGATAGCGATAGAACAAGGGGAAATAGTTTTAAACTGAGACAGGGAAAGTTTAGGTTAGCTATTAAGAGGAAGTTTTTTCACACAGAGGGTGGTGACACACTGGAACAGGTTGCCCAAGGAGGCTGTGGATGCCCCATCCCTGGAGGCATTCAAGGCTAGGCTGGATGTGGCTCTGGGCAGCCTGGTCTGGTGGTATGCACACAGCAGGGGATTGAGTCTAGATGATCATTGTGGTCTTTTTCAACCCAGGCCATTCTGTGATTCACTAAAGCTGAAAAAGAAAGTTTTAGAACAGTCACCTAGAGATTCCTTTTGCTAAACTAATCGGTTCTTAAACTAATGCACTGGTCCCTATTGCTAAAGAAACCAATCTACATCAGATGCACACACTGATTCACACTTGAAGAGCAAAATCTTGCTAACGCTGAACTTAGCTGAATTTGTCAGCTAAGTATTCCATCATGCTACAACATTTCTCACACTGTTGAAAGGCATAAAACATTTATATAATTATATTCAGATAAGACTTTATATTCCCCAGACACTTAACATATATTCCCCAGACACTTAACAAAGTGCACACATTCAGCCTCATCTCCTCACCATCACTGCCTGTTCTCCCATAGCTCCAACACATATTCAGACTACTCACCCTCCTGACAGCCTGTATTATTCTTCCTTCCTCCTACTTTCTGATTTCTGGATGGAAACCTGGAGCTCAGCCCCAGGGCACTCCAGCAGGTGCACTGGCCTCATTGCCTTATGCTTCCTTTGAGTCAAATCCAGAAGCAGGCTCAAGCATTCTGCATAGCAGCCAAACACACTGTCTGAAAAGGGTATTCCCAGATCTCTGCTGAACCAGAACCAGAGAGGCAACATGGCAGATGAGGCTAATCTGCTGCTAAGCTCTTGTTAATGGTTTATAGGCTGATTTGTCCTAGTTCGATGACTAGGGGGGCAGAGGGATTCATGGATCTGTGTCCCGGGAAAAAGGGAAAAAGTGTAGAGAGATGTGCCAAAAAAACAAAACAGCTGCAAACAATCCGAGGAGAAACAAACTAATTTACTAAATAAAATATTGAAATGCAAGATAACACACTATAATACAATATACAATGATAGAATTGAAGCTAACAAATAAAATAAAATGAGAGTGTCCAAAAGCTGAAGGCATTACTCTTAATGCTGAGGCAAGACGATCTAGGGGGCTCACAGGATGCCGAGATCAAAAGGAAAGGGGAAATGACCTCTGAAGACTTTTTATCTTCTCCCCGAGTGGAAGTGATAACAGAACAGCAAACAATCCTCTGGGGAATGTAGTATGTAGTTCTTCTCTTCTGGGACAGGTACCTGGAACTGGAGCATTAACTCTTTAACTCCCGGTGTGCTTACAAAGATATAGATGATATTTCCCTCTATTTCCCTTGAGCCTGGGGGTTAAAATACCAGACTCTGAACATGTGCAAATGCACTCACAAAAATCAAAGTGATAAAATCCTGGGTAAGCCCCCCGCTAGCAGCACTCTGGCAGAGAATTGTCCCTTCCCATGGGAAGCCCTCATGCCCACCCAAGATTCAATTCAAGACAGAAATTGGGAATTTCCAGTGCTGCACATGGCACTTACCCGCATGTGTGCCATGCCAACTTCTCTTCATCAGAAGAGAGGAATGGAAACTGGCTGACCGGTGTTTCCCAGCCTGCTAGGTTGACATTTGAAAGTTGCAGACTATAGTTTTCTTTAGCACAGCTATAAGATGCCTTTTTTCCCCACCTTCTCTTAGCTAAAATTCCTTTATCTGAACACTAGCAGTACAGCCCAGGGAAGATCTCACACGCAACTTTATATGTAAATGTAAAGACAAATCTTGGTCACACCAACTTGTAGTAGGTTCTGGTAGGCACACCTGAAGAAAAGCAGCAGATTGATTGAGAGCCAGAATTCTGTGACCAAAGACTCTCAGATCAGTTTTTTCTGATCAGTTCCACTGAGCACTATACCAGCAGGCTGTGATATAGGGACCCCAGGTAAAACTGTTTTTGCTGTCAGTAAACATATTGAATGGGATATAGGGCTTTACTGAAAAACTGTATGTTTTTACAAGGAACTATAGTGTGACTTAATTCATTATGACATTAAAAAAGACACAACAGGTCTAAATGAATACATGTAGACAGTCACACACTTCAGTGCTACTCTTCAAGCTGAAATACTATGCTTTCCACTATTTGGATTCAAGTATTAAATAATTGTAACTATCTTCTACAAAACAATAAGCATCTAACTCACAGGGCTTATCATGGACATGCACCCTTCTATCAGCCTTGAGTTTCTAGAGCTCTCTTCAACTACTTTTGCTTTCACTATCTCCAGAATTGGCTTTGTGGGCTGGAGGTTTCCCATTGCAGTTTAGGAATTCCTCCCCCCACTGATAAAACTGCAGTGTACTAAAGTTCACCTCATGAGCCACATACATCGTCAGAGGTTTCCCCAGTCTCTGCCTTGACCCATGATGGGTGGTCTGACACCACAGTAACCACCAAGAAACCAATTCTGCACTCATTAGTACCAGCCAGACAATGCACTATTTGCTGCTTGAAAACCTTGCTTGGAGGATAGGTTTACCTCATGTAGATTGTCTCCAGAGCTCAGAAATACCCGTGTGTGGAGCTGTTCATAGCAGCTACCTCTTCTTGTTGAAAACATACAGTAGTTGAGCATTTGTTGTTCCTTGAGGAAAGCATGCCAAAAACATAGCTGGAGAATGGCTGCCAGTGTCCTCAAACAACATATATTTGCTATATTTGGGAATAGATACACCTGTTTTTTTTTCTCCAGTGCCAGAAATTACTCCTACATAACCTATATGTATGGTGCAGAAGTAAAAATGTAGTTCTTCAGATCTTGATTTCAAATATAGGCTTTTTAGTATGGCCACATAGTAACTAGATTTGGGTGGTTTTTTGGGGGGTGGAAACTTATTCATAAGCCCAGTACTACTAAACCCAGAATATCCTTTCACCTTCGTGCACAGCAATATACGTGATATAATTGGCATTTGGTTTCCATGGACTCTTTGCCATTCAGTGTATGTTTCCTCTCAGTTTTTTCCTATATATGTGTAAGGGTTCGAAAGACTAGCATGGTGGAAAGGCAGTACAAGAGTTAAATGACAAAGGAAAGGAATGCTCACCTGCCTCTAAGGATCTAGGCTCACAGGGAAAATCTCCACAAGGAAGAGATTTCAAACCAGAGATCTTTCCAGACTGGCGGTCAGCCCTTAAATGGGGTCTAAGAGAAGTGGAGCCAAACTCAACCCCTTCCAGTCACACAGGTGAGTTGCCTTCACCTGTGCTCCAGGGCTGACTCAGTCCTTTCCCCAGGTGATAAATCAGTGGTTTAGGCCATGACTCAACAGTTCCTGTACACCATGACTGAGCAGAGACAGGTAGTGCAAGTTCAAGCAGATACTGCACAGGTAATAGTGTTTATTGCACCTATACCACTCAGTTACCTGGTTTTTACTGAAACTGTATCACCAGCGTTTCTCCAGGGATACCGAGAAAGGATTATGGGTGCAGCATGTTCAGAGCACAGGACACCATCCCATGTAGTCCTCAGCACCTGCCACTGCCTGCAGAGCAGCACTGGGTATAAGCCCTGCCAACTTGCCATGTGCCCCTGCTCCCTTTAGACATCCACAGTTGCCTACACTGACCTCAGACCCTGGTCTGGCTCCTGACACTGGAAGCAAATCCTACCAATGTTAACATTCACTGTAGCATTTTATGTCAAGTAATGTGTGGCTTCCCAGAACCCTGCAGTCTCAGAGCAGGGGAACGTGCATGGCTGTCCCCAAGATCCCCACTCTCCATCTGTTCCCTCCTGCCACAGGATGGACCCCAGGCTGGTGCCGTTCATTGCATGTGGCCATGCATCCATAATTACACTTCAGATAAAAAGCCTTCCTTTCTGTCTGCCCTCCTGCACGCTCTTTTGTTGCCTATACTGGGCAACACAGCAGCCAGCTAGCTCAGCAGTGAAACTGGAGCTCTGTTCTACAGGGACCGTTTGGGTCACTTCCTGCTTGCTTATCATGAGGATGGCCCCTGCTGCACAGCATGCCATCCCAAACATGCACAAGTCCAGCTGGAGAACAGGACAGTTTTCTCTGCCAACATTGCACACATTCCAGCCTGCATTCCTGCCACAGTACTCCTTTCTGACTTCCCATGTAATCCTCAAACTGGAGAGAAAAAGGAATGTAACTGTCTGTGCAGATGTGGCCAGCATAACTGCTCACATAGTTCCTGGGGAAGGGCTGCATAACGATGCACAACTGTCACACTACGTGACACTTACTGAGACATAAAAGCCAGGGAGAACCAGTCATTAAGAGCTTTTCAATACCACAGAAGACACAGCTGGGGAATATCATGTTTAAAGCTTAGAAAACACTGACTATAAACATTTGCAAGTATGAAAAATGTGAATCAGTAGGATACCTCTGAAAGAACTGTGCATGTTAGTGCAAATTTTTTTCCCCACAGACCTTCTTGATAGCCATAATTTTGCTTTTCTTCTTACCTCTGGGATCATCCCCACAAAGGATTTCTGCCACTAACAAGTGCCTCACTGCTCAGCCTAGTGAGCTGCACCTCCCCAAAGACCAGCCTTAGAAGTTGAGCAGATGGGGCTAGCTGATATCCACCCCCTGCTCCCCAAATAAGACAGCGAGTGACATTGAGAGAACAAATGGGACACTGTCGCTGCTGAACTGATGTTATCTGCAGACAGCTGTGCCTTTTGTGCAAGGAGCTCACAGTGCCACAATTTGCAAATGTCACTGATGAATTGCTGTTGTCTCTGCGGCACATTGTAAAGAAGTGCCTGATCTTAATTACTAGGACTTTGGCTTTTTGTAATATAGCGCAACAATGCCATCTAGTAATAAGTAAACCCAGTCCCCTGAACAATTAATTTCACATTAAACAAAGCCTTCCCTGCCTTTTTCATGTACTAGCATAAGGAGGAAAAATTTTATGGCAATTGCAGCTTTCAGCTCAGATTTCTAAAATCTGAAGTTAATACACATTTGAATATATCTGTAGGTGGAAAAATAAAAGCTAAGTTTCAGACACAGCAGTACATTTGAAGGCATCAGAACAGATGATCTGTTTCAGATCATCACAAGATGACAGGCAGTCCTGGGAGCAAACCAAGGAAGGGATACAGAGAGACCTTAGGCTACCATATTTCAAAAAGAAGTAAGACTTTTCTGGCTACAAGCAGCAAAACCTAGCTGCACAGTATGGCCATAGTCCCAAGCTTGAAATCTCGCATTTTGGTTAGTTTTATTACTTCAAAAAGCAGTCATTAATTCCAGAGCACTAATAAATTAATCTCCATTTTTCACTTCTCATTTTCTCTCTCTGCTAAATACAGGCTTTTGGTATCAAGGGTCCACCTTGACCTGCTAACAATAACAGCTCTGAAGCATATAGCAGTCACTCACTTCCAGTTTCAAAAGCAAATTTTTCCAGAAGTCTTCACTTTGAGCTTGTGTTTCCTGCCCTACCACAGTGTACAAAGGGAATAGTTTCAGATCTTCAGCTTGAATGATACTGTGTCATCCAGTAAGTGAGAAGTGAAGAGTGTTGCTTTACAAGCTGATATTGCCACTTACTCTCCTTGTTTAGAAACAGTAGTGCTACCACTTTTTATTCCCTGAACAGTGAGAGAGAAACCTCATAAATGCCAGAAACACTTGTTATTCTTCATGCTGTTTTGAAATTTTTTTTTTTTTTTTTTTCCCTGCTACCAAATGTAGCTGTTGTGGTAGGGACAAAGTGCCAGGCAACAGCTCCACTTCAGATGAGAACAGGCTGTTAGGTCAGCCACATTTTTTTACATTCATTGGTAAATCAGATCATTTTCATAAGGCACAGTATGCATTTCCTTTCTCCAGTGCAGGTGCAGCTCGCAGGGTCTGTGCGTGCCTTTTCACTCCACTGAGTGCTTTGAAGGAAACTAGTCACAGCTTCAGGGCTTTAAGTCTGAACTTGGAGCAGTCTGCTACACGAGCCAGTGTGAGCCTGCAGACACCAGGGAGAGCACAGCACAGCTCATCCAGCGCTGGCTTGAAAGGACTCCCACACTGCATGTAAACTCAGTATTTTATTATGTTAACCTTGCAATGTATCAAGCTACTAAAATTTCTCAAACTTTTTTTTTTTTTTTTCTTTACATTTGAAACTAAATTATACTATTTTGTTCCCTGTAAGAACAATCCGGTAAACTTGTGATTTTGGCAAACTATCGAAGATTAATTTGACACCTGGATTGTACGCCCAAGAGTGATTCAAGTTGTATTGCTGAGTGACTACGACCCAGTTTATCGTTTTACACCTGTTTTGCATTGAATTGTTTCCTCCAGTAGCCATGGTGCCACACCAGCTGTAGTTTTCTGTTCTGCCAAAGTGAAGCCTGTTCTACATAACAATCAACAGGCATTCTTGTGTCTCTAGTCCAAACAAGATCAAAATACTAGTCCTTATATTACCAGTGCTTCCCAGTGCATCACTTTTTAATCTTTAGCATATATTCTCAATTCTCCGTATTCTGTTTCGCAGCCACTCTCCCATATGTTTTTATCACCCCAAATTCCTGTCTTTTTGTACTGGGAAGGACAGCAAAATGCTATAGGTAGAATATAATTCCTCTTATGTGTTAGTATAAATCCAATTTTTTAAATTCACATGAGTTCAAAATCATTTAGAAAAGAAACTCATAAATTGAGTGAAAACAAATGTGTATTTTTAAATTGAGTTCACAAAATCTTGTCAGAGAAAAAAGGAAAAAAAATCTACAATGCAAATACAGTGGTGTAAATGTATGCTGTAAATAAAGCTAACAGTTTTATTAAAAATTTAAATAAACGAAAATAAAGTTAATATTTTAAATAATCATGGTTAATGACATTAATAGAATAATTAGTTAAATAAAACTAACGGTTTTACTTAATTAAAAAAAAATAAATGCCAGTAATCCCATGGGAAAAAAAAAAAAAAAGACATTTTTCAACTGGCTACCTGGATTTTTCAAGGTGATACACAGAATTTTCTGTATGTATTTTCTTGCCCATATTTTCCATTTATTCTAGCCAAGTCTGGAATCCTGTTCCAAATGATGACTGCAAAGACTTGGCAGATGCCACACTACATCACACTAGTGATAACCCAACACTCACCACAATAAGAGTATTTTAGGTGAGTGTGATCCAACTAGCAAAACCCAGGCCACATACACCTCTATCTCACCCCACCTCCATCCTAAAGAAGGCAGACAAAGGTAGGGAGGAGTCTCCAAGGATCCTAAAGCTTCCCCTGAGCATGACACAACCCACCTACCAGCAACCAGCCCATCAAGGTGGGCCACAAGCCAGGATCCTGCCCCAGATCAGCCACCCTTTTGTACTCCATACACCATAAATTTCTTCAGTCAAATCACTGCTGTTGTTTGAGGCTGTGTTAGTAATTAAAGGGCTATTGTCAACCAGCTCTATTCTGGTATTTTTCCTACTGTTCTTGTCAATTTCAAAGTCATCTTCAAATTACAAACTATTAATAAATGATTAATATTAATGCTTTCTCTTTTTGGCCTACATTCCTGAAATTCCTCTATCTCCGATACTACTTCATCTATTTCAGTTAGATCACTCCTTGACAATTACATAATCCTTATCAAAGTCAGATGATGTAGTTCTGACATTAAATTGTGCAAACCTGCTAGCTCTGTTGCAAAAAGCTTTAATGACATTGCAAAGATCTATTCTAAAAAAGTATTGCACCATGCACCACTGTCTTCTGAACATTGGCAGGTATTTACTAGAAGATTTAAAAGTGACAGTCAGGCACCATCGTACTCAAAAGTAGCACGAAAGAGGAACCTGGTGGTAAACCACCCTCACTGTATGTGCACCTGCCAATTTGTACTGAGTAGCTGAGATCTTATGGAAAGGCTCATAGCTCTTCATCATTAATTGGTGTGAACTGCTAACATTAAATGTCTAGAACCTGACATGGGAAGAAGAGGATGCCTTTCCTATATGAACGTATCCAGTCCCTTGGGATACTTCTCCCAGGATGGCTGCACCAAGACACCCACAAGCAGCCCTCCCTAGTGGGAATTTTACCACAGTATCTGGGCAGTAACTGCAGAAGAAGGAGGATCATGACCACACTTTTCATGGATCCCTGACTTCTGACAAGAGCAAACTTGCCATTTCTTGAGCAGGTGCAACTCATCGTTATTTCAAACAAACAGCTCCCACTGTACCAACACTGCTTGGCAGCCTAGCAACACGCCATGATAACTGTATGCGCGTATGCATATGTACGTGGATGCTTTCTTCTGTGATCCCTACTGCAGAGAATGGCTGTTGCACCAACTTTTAACAGCAGCGCAAGGATTTACTTCCCCCTGTGGTACACATGGTCTGTGGCACACTTTCCTCCTGTTGCACGATGTACTTTGACTAATCATTTTGTAGTGCTGTAGATGCAGACCTTTAAAAGCACTGGCAGCTCTCAGTCCCCCTTTTCAATTGCAAACGACTCATTCTGGCGAAGTGTGGCCTCCCTATTCTTCTGACAGCCGTTGTGTTTGTGAAAGGACCGTCTCAAATTTCTTGTGCGGGAGCAGCTGTTGCAGGACCGCGGAGGCCTTTTCAGAGCGCGCTGCAGCCGCTTTTCACTTCTCCTCCTCTTCTTCCTCCCTGCCTTTGTCTCCCCCTGAGCAAGAGTTCCCCTGACCCCTGCCTCGCTCCAGCCTTCCTCCTTTGTCGGCCGCAGCAGACAAGTTCCATCCTAAATCAAGCATTGTTTCCATCTGCAGAAGCCAGCACGTGCCCACAGCTCCCTAATCTTTTAATTTCCCACATGGAAAAGGCAGCTGTTAGCAATACACACAATGCACAGCTGTCCGCTGGGGCCTGCAGCCTGTATGTACCCGTTGAGGAGGGAGCAGCATAGGGTGAAGAGAATTAGAATCCACATCCATGTACTTCTGACAATAGTTGATAGCAAGTGCTCTGAAATGCCCACCCTGCTTCCCCCACCACTGCCCCACACACAGCAGTCTGGGTTTCGGCTGACTGAGGAAGAGAACTCACAGGTCGGAAGGCAGGGCGCCTCAGATCACTGCCTTGTTCCTTCATTGTCGAAACAATCCGCAGCAACATTAATGTGCAATCTTTTCACATCATTAAGAAGAAAAAGGTGGTCATTCAGGGCCAGAAAAATGAAAGACAATTGTATCTATGCAAACATATGCACATTTACATGACAAATTAGCACTTGTAACAATGGTAAGCATGCACACAAATGATAAATTGAACATCACAGACATTTTCCAGTGCATTGCCTCAGGTGAGTTTGCTCGCTGTGTTTAGTACTACTCCAATTGGTCATGTAAATACGCATGCCTCTTCACTTATACATGGTGCACGCAGCTTTGAGCAAACCTCATCTCTTTGCTCTATGTTAGCATCTGCTGGGATGCAGAGGAGTTTCTTAAGAAAATTCACTTTGCAAACTCACATCTTGTGGTGAGGATGTGCAAAAACCTCATACATTTAAAACTGTTTCATTTCCTTTTCCCATGCAGACTTTCGCAGTGTGCAGTATTTGTTTCTCCAGCCTTCTGGCTAATCATAAAATGGGAATTTGATTTTCACATGCAGCCGTTTCCAAACACTAAGCATTTAGAAAGTGACAGACTCATCTGTTGCTCCTGCAGGAGCCCATTGCATAGTTTCCTCTCTAGGCAATGGAACAAACAAATCTCCCTCCCAACCCTGCCACTACCACAACCTTCTCCAGTCAAGTGGGCAACTGCGTCAAGTCATTTTTTGTGATAAGCAACAACTTCTGCATTATTTGTGTGTATATCCTGGTTTGCTGCATACATGTGTTTTTACTTGCTTTATCTCATCCGGCCTGTAATTTTAAGTACTTAACAGAAACATTACACTGAGCAGGCCATATGGCACATGGCACACCTGCCCCATGCTCAGCACCTGCCAGCCACTGCAGAACTCAGGCTGCGAGCGGCAGCACCTGGCCAGGAGGCAGAGCTGATCCGTGTATTTGCATGCCAGGCAGAGGCCACGTGGCTGGAGTGTCAACAGAATTGACATCGCAGCATTTCTGTGCTTTCAAGATGAGCAAATCTGCAGAAAGCAGTGGGCTTAACTGACAGAGGTGCAGCAGCAGAGAGACCTGCACACATACAGACACCTCGGGGATCCTAATGACCCTGCAGTCATGAGAAATCCCAGACTCTTCAGAACATGGTAACTTTCTCTGAGCGAATGTGTCAGCACCTATCATTTGGATGCAGTCAGTTTTCCTGCAAGCACTCAGAGAGATCACAAAGGGATTATGTATTTTGCTTTCAGTTAGACACATACAGACACTGTTCTGGCTTACCCCAGTGCAAAGCCACCAAAGGCACAGTCAGGAAGTAACATGCAGTCAAAAGCAGGTGTTTTGAAATAACAATATTTGGCACTAAATACAAAGAAACTGTATACAAATTTAAGAATCATAAGGGTTTAGGAAACAGGTGCCCAGGCACTTCCCATAGCATTTGGTCTGCCATGATTTCATTTTCCTTATTTACAAAATAGAGCTGTAGTCCCATGTTTGTGGTTTAAAGCTCTGTGGGGTTCACGGAGGAGGAACAGAAATCAGAAGTGTTAAGAGATGCTACCTTCAGGAGACTTTTTATTCCTTCTGCCAAGGAGGTACTCCAGGCATCCAGGAAATTCAGGGGACATCTCAGAGACCCATGTGGGAGGCCTGGTCTTCTCTACTACCAGATAGTTGGGCAAACACACAAAGCAGGACAGCCAAGGAATCCGCCCCTCGCAGCGTTCACTAAGGAAAATATACCACACATGATCAGCAAAGGAGAGCTTGGGACAGAGAGGGCAGCAGGCCCTTGGCGGATGTGCTGAAGAGTGATGGGCAGGCTGGAACAGGGCCTGTTTTTTGTGACAGAGCCAGCATGAGACCTGCACAGTGCTGGTGCCAGTCATGATGCCACCATCACTAGAGGGGACATCAGCACTGCTTTTACAGATGTTCTCTGACACAGATTTTGAAATTGCCTAGCTTAAAGTTTTCCTTTTCCTGCTGGTACTCCTTCTCAATACACATCAAGATTAAAGGAAATAAATTTTGCAGTGCTCTTTTTGCCCTCATGTTGGCATTTGCAAGGGACTTTCCAGCAGGAAATACAGTGGCCAGCTGAATTACCATAGGGTGAAAACAGGGGAACATTACTGACATAAACATAGCTATTCCCTTTATACATTTGTAGTTCCTGCTACAGAAAAGAAAAATTCTATGGATGGAAGCTGCCTGCCAGGCTGGAAATGCCTTCATCCTCATTGCCAACAGGACCCTGTGCCTTACCATTCTGAAACCAGTGTTTCTCCTACCTGGCTGCAAATGTGCTGGGCCCACCAGATCTGAAGCGTGCCCCTGCAAAGAACCCAGCTGCAGAACTGTATGCTGCCAGGGGTTCTCTTCATTGCACAAAGCCCATTCCTGTCCCACAGCTAGCCTTTCAGGCTGGGGAGTGCAGCGAGGCGTGCCCAGTGGCAGCTCTGGCATCTCAAGCAGGGGGTGCAGACCCAGGCATGTGCCCCCACGAGTCTGGGATCCTCTTTCTGACCTACTTCTGTCCTCCCATGGCCATCCGTGCCATGGGACTGTCAGCCAGTGCCCCCAGGCCCCAGCCTCAACTCGAACTACCCCAGTTCCATCTGTCACCCTATCTGAGGCATCTTTGCGTCGTGATTGGCAGGAGGCTTGAAAAGGCAGCACACAAGAGAGGCCATGTGGCAACCCTGCGCAGGGAGGGGTGGCGGGGGAGCAGAATGAAATATTGTGACAGGACACTTCAAGCCCCAGCTAATCACAGCTGCCGAGGGCTGAAGAGTGGTATACATCCTCTTGTATCAGCCAGCGCATTCCTGGCAGCATTATTAATTCAGAGGAGTCCCTTTAATTTGAAGAAGAGATTAAGACTTTCCCCGGCTGGCCTCACTGCGGCTGCAAAGGCAACAGGCAGGGCTTTTGTAAGGCCATTAGGGAAGAACAATCGGATGCTGAAAGGGGAGAGCGGGTTGAATAGGAGAAAGTTGGCTTGTGCCGGAGCCGGCGCGGCGCGCTGGGGAGCAGCAGATGGAGTGGCCGGGTTGCCGGGCAGAGTGGGCGGGCAGCTGGCGGGTCGCGGTCGGGCCACCCGCGTTCGGCGGGGACACGGCGGCCTGGGCTGAGGGGACACGGGCCGGGAGGGCAGCGGGGGAAGGGAGTGGCCTCTGTGCCGCGGTGGGCTTTTAGCGTAAGGAAATCCCTCACCGCGCAGAAGCGCAGCCGAGTCGTGGGGCAGCGCTGCAGCGCTACGCAAGCGTAGAATCCCGGCCCGCAGGTGGAGTCCCGTCACTCCCTCGACAGGAGGGCCGCTGGGCACGGTCTAGCCCGATCACAGTCCTTGGAAAGCACCTCGGCGCCACAGACCATTTTTCTTCAATTTCTTTTTTACTGTACTAATTTAGCTAAAAAAAGCCATTTTACCCTCCAAGTTTTGCTATTATTCCGACTCTTGGAAACAGTTCTGGCAATCCAGGCTTCTGGCCAACGTGCTGACAGCTGCTAGGAGAGGTACGCACCATTCCCTCTCCCCACACGTGGCCCTGGGCAGCTGGATGGAGAAACCTGCCAGGATTTGGGAAAGTAGTTCCCTAGACGTTCCAGGAATGATCACCCAGAAGGTGCTGGTGAACATCCCAACAGAATTTGAAATAGTTTAAAGCAGGTGTAATGTTATGGTTGGATTTGTCAAACTCATTTACTACACCTTTGTGCAATACGCTTTGGAAGAGGAACGACCTGAAAGAAAGCTTCTGTATGAGCAGCTTGGCGTAGTCCCAAGCAACTGAAGACATACAGAGCAGGCACCCTGCCTTGCACAGGCCAACTTCCCCTTGTTTCATGGTCTGTGTTCCCTCCAGTTCATGGTCATGAATGTAACCACTTATCAAACAGCCTTCGCTTTCATGCAAAAAATAATTTTAGGAAACCGTGGAGTGTATTTTTAGACATAGAGGTGGAAAGAAGGAGAAGGAGCCAGCACCCTTTGATCAGATCATTGTGTGCAGACCATCAGCGGGCACACTGTGGCTACACGCTTTCCACAACACTCTCTTTGGGGGCAGCAGGGCTATTAAAGGTGACAGCTACAGTGAAGCATGCAGGAAAAGGTCTCATTGTAAAAAGCACTGTTCAGGCCTTCTTTAGATGGGTTTTCCCTCTCTGCATTATAGTGCTTGCGTCTGATTTTCTTTTATCTTACCTGATTTTTTCATTCTTGTCTTTATTGTGTATCACATGTATCTGAGTCAAATGCATTTGTACAAGCACAGGGATGGCTGTATCTAACCTTCCACCTAGAAACAAAATTATTCTTTATTTAAGGAAGCAGAAAATGGAGAGACCTAATCCTCAACATGAATTTGTGGGAGCTTAGAGACCTGGTTGCACATGAAATTGTTGACAGTCATGGTAGCTCTTCCAAGGAAAGACAAAAAAACCTTTCTTGTTATCAATCCAATCTCATTATTAGCTAATCCTCAGATTAAAAAAAAAATAAAAAAATAAAAAAATCCTATGGCTAAAAAAATATTAAGTACCTCTGAACACAGCCAGAATTAATTCCAGCACTGAATACAGTGTGTGAAAGTACAGCAAAGCAAGTGGTTTTCCCTCCACCAAGATCAGCAGAGTTCTGTTCAGAGACATATATGGGTCTTCAATTCCAAAGATGATGAACTTAAAAGGAAACCCACAGTTAACATCAAAAAATCTAATGAGGCCCCCTTAAGCACCATGGAATCGCATGATGTTTGTGGCTTCTTGATAGAAAAGACTGTCCCGGTTGTGTGGAGAGGGTTGAAGGTCATGTCAGCTTCTGAGAAATTGTTGAGATAGGTATGTGCACAGTTGTTTAATCTCTGATGGTACATGCTACCTTACATCTCCTCCTGCAAAGAACCATCAAAATGATAAGGAGGATGGAAGATGTAATGAGTAAAGAATCACTGAGAAAATTGGATCCATTTGATTTTTGAGAAGATTGTGACACGTTACTGTATGCTGAGCATGTGAGAGGATCAAGAGGAAAAAAATGTAAAAGCAGTAAAAAGACTGTCTTTGCAACTGGCTGACACACTAGACACAGTGTCTGCAAGTTTTTGAACAAAATGAGAAGTTTCTGCAACAAAGCTGCCAATGGTAGTCAAATCTCCTCCTGAAATCTGAGTAGTTTAGCAAATGGAGAATCAGAAATGGTCACACTTCTTCAACAGGAGAATATCCTACTGTGCAATAGCCCACTGTGTTGAGTCTGAGTGCTTTTTATATGGATCCCTGAAGATCTTCTCACCTTTCTGCTGTGAAACCAAAATGTTTGCTGCTGCTCACAGTAACCCAGTAAGTCAGACCACCACCAGGAGCTGCAGGCTCCATAAGCTGCCCAGTTAGCAGCCTTGTACCCATGTTCCCCCATCTTATCACCTGATGTCAGCATTAATTCTCTGAATAGTGTGATTGGAAGGCCCAAAAGTCAAACACTTCATTTGCCAATGGAAACTTGCAGAATGTTCAGAACAGTTGAAAAAAAAACCCACCCAGCTCTCATGCTGTGTTCCCAGCATGGGGATTGTTGTCCTTCAGCTGAGACAAGTGCACAGTGTAGATGACAGCAACTTTGCCCTCTGACCCTGCAGCAGATTCCCAAATGCTAGCAAACAAAAGAGGCAGGACAAAGTCAAAGCACATGGCTGTGGTGTCAACATTGGCTGCAAGGTTTTGCTGCTCTTCTGCAGGGCAAACTTTGGACTGATATTTCCCCCAGAGGTGCTGGCTGCCAGCGGTGCCATGCCACAGTTGTGTAGTAGTGCACTGTGCTTCACTGCTGTGAAGAGCAAAGGGCAGAAGTGCTGGCTGGATATGAAAGGAGCCGTATATCACAGCTATGAAATTCCACTTTGAAAACTTTGAATGAGGTCAAGGGCTGCATGCACATGTGTTTGTGCACACACACACACAGAATACCTTACAAAACACCTCAGCCTGAGATCAGCCTGAGAAAGCTGATGTCAAGTTTCATCCACCTTGTAGAAAACCACCCACTCGAGTAGCATGACCATGTGTGTAAATGAAGTGTTTGTGCAGGCAAATGCCTGTTGGCAGTCTTAATTATTTGTGTATATAAATCATTTGCAGTTGTATCTTTGGAACAGAGGCTGCAAATGAAGGCATACCTCTCACATGTGCTCTTGTTTACAGAACTTTGCATTCAATTCTGAAAATGTAGTCCTGGGTCACTGCAGTTTAGAAGATTAGCCATTGCGCAAGGCTTTAAAATGCGTTGTTAAAAAGGTTGCCTTGACCCACCATGGTTGATAATGGAACAACAATATCAATACAAGCATCAGTCCTGTAATTGGTTCTTCATGTGGCTCTTTGCAGGGGAGATGAAGTTCCACTTAATTTCTGCCTGCAGTAATTAGGGCAGAAAATAATTGGCCCAGAAATACAACATTTCCATGCAAAAGCTCATCTAAGGCAGTATTGATTTGTTCTTGTTTTTCATTCCCTTAAAACAGACAAAAGGAATGGATATCTGTATGTATATTGTTACCCTGTGACATAAGTACTGCAGTCATCTTCCAGGAGTAAAAGTCGTATGTACTCTCAATCCACTAGTTCCCAGGATGAGTAGCCTATCCATTTCCAGGAAAAGGAGATCCTACAAATCTAGACAGTTTGCAGGAATCAAATTTTCTAAAGGCTTTCTACTTAGAATTTTCTGTAGGACCTCAACCCATGGATCAAGGAGGAAAAAGCATAACTGAGAACAGAATCTGCCCATACTCCTGTTGCAATTTGCACATAGCAGATGTACATCCGCATGTTTTCAAACTTTGTACCTTTTTAGAAAGGTTTCCACATGCACATTTGAAAGCGGCACCTGCATGCACACTTTTGCAATTTGAGCAAGCATCTGCAGGCAACCTTTAAATAATCTTATGCTTTAAACATGCGTATGCATGCAATATCAACATGTGCACCTACACACTAATGAACATCACAATGCAACTAATGATGATTCCTTGTGAAATGTATTTTTTGCAGGAGAAATACTGATCACAGCAGGGGTCTGAGAAGCTGGTCTACTCTCTATCCAAATTTGATAGATTTAACCTATTTAATATTGGTTAAATTGAGTATCACATTACAACTTATACCTGGTTGTTTTTGTTTTATATTATAACAGGTAAATATGCGTGTAAGTGTACTCAGCATTAAAAGACTTTTACCTGGTTAGAGTTCCTTGAAACTGCTTCTGCTTCCCTCCAAGCCTTTGTTTGCAGCAGCTCATCCCAGGCCCAGGTGAGCCACGGTTTGGATATGGTCAATCAGCCTTGGATGGGCACAAGGACCACATGCAAACAGATGCAGTCTAAGAAGGAGTTAACTGAGCCTTTCCATGAGTGCAGCTTTGTAGCTAATACTGCAAAACTGCAGCAATGTTTTATGGCAGCTATGAAGGGATTACCTGCAAAATTCCCATTACAAGCAGCTCCATGGCACATGCTGGTCACGTAACAATAGATTCAGCACTTACTGCAAATGACAGGGTGCTAAACTGTGAAGAATTTAAAGCAGAAAACAAATACTCAGAAATTGTTTTTTATATACTAAATTCTGGCTCTAGCAGTTCATTTTGAGCTAGATAATTCAGCACTGAAAACAATTATTGGAAAGTGAATAACCAGGGCCCTACTGACATAGCACTCCAAGCTGGAGAGCCTCTGTGGCCAGTCTATGCCGTAACTACAGAGTTGTTTCGCAGAGACTGTGTTACAAAATAAACTCCATCTTCCTCGGGCTCCTGCTAAGAGAAAAGATTTAGGGATCTCAGGTAAAGGGACAAACAACAATGCAAATTATGCAGTTTTCACAGTATTCCATCATTCCCCTCAGCTGCCCCAAACTTCTTTTTCACTAGAGAGAAAGCAATAGCATGGGACAGATTGTACGTAAACAGGGCTGTGCAGCCTTAGAGGAGAAAAAGCACAGCCAAATTTTGTAAAGAAATGCCATCCTAGTCATCAATCAGTGGGAGCTGTTAGGTTGTTTTCTGCCTGCATGCACTTTTGCTGTTGGTAGTTTATTTATAAGCACTTTGTACCAAGGAATCAGAAGCTGTTCTTGGAAAGAGCAATGTCCTCCAGTTATCAGGATTGCATCTTGACTTAGCTTTGCCGCTATTTCCACCTCCATACCTCTCCCTCAATCTTTCCCAAATCAGCTGAGGCCTCCCAGAAGTGTAATACAATTTCTTAGAGTCCTGCACAAGTGCTGCAGGCACCCTGCAAATTGGCAAACAATGTCTGGGAACTTTCATTCAATCTGCTGTAGCAGTAACAAAATGTTCTGCCAGAAGCAGTGCAGAATGCAACACTGGAAAAGCAGGAAGTTAGTGGGGGGAAAAAAAGAAAAAAGAAAAAAAAAAAAAAAAAGGTTTTAAAGAAGGTAAGCTCTGTCCATTACACTTCGCTGATAGGGAAAAGTAAATAAAGAGCATAACCTTTCTCAAAGGGCTGACTGCAAGATCAGTCTGAAGTGCTGCCTGTGCCCAAGGCAGAAAAGCAGGAGGAGAAAGCACCCAAGGTGTTTTTCTGAACACTGCACAGGAAAGACCCCCTCAGCCAGCCAAACAGTCATGCCTCATCTTTTCTTTACTAATCCTGCCAAGTCAGTCTGGTGTGATAATCCCTTCTCTGCATCAGTCTTTTCCCCTCTCTGTAAACTATGATAAAGACATACAGGCCAAAAAGAAAGGAAGCTATAAGGCGGTATGAACTGGCTCTGTTCTCATAGATAGTGTAACAACCTTAACCCCTGTAAAATTGTTTCTTCTCTGTGTCAATAAAAGCAAGATTGAAAACTAGCACTACCAGTCAGTGCTGAGTCAGGGCATTTCTACTTGTACACAGTTGCTCTGGAGTGACCAGCTGTCTTGTGGCTCACCCAGGGACAAGGAGAAGTGTGAAAACTGCTATGCAGATTGGATGAGGCCATTGGATGCAGGAAAGGTGTGCTCTGCCCAGCACACCTCAGCCAACTACCTCAAATGTGCAGGGATCTGAGGACAAGAAGAAGCCAACAGTGCATTACACACTTCTCTTTAGGCCAGCACTGCAAAGCTCGAGATTTTTATGCTGCGGAAACAGGAGGAAGTGTTCTCCCCTGGGATCATGCTGGAGTGTTGATGCTGCTCTTAGCTTCACTCTCATGACAATGGGAAATAATCCTGTGAATATGCATGGTCACTGCATTTGAGTCAATGCTGTTCTTTTCTTGCTTGGATTAGCTGTGTTCACTGAAACTACATCCACTTTTTATGCTGGCTGCTTGCACTGTAAACTAATATGACTACTGATGGTTAAAAAATTGTCTGAATCCCTTTATTGTGTAGTTTACTAGGTATTATTTTCACCTTCTCCATTCCAATGTGGAATGATGATCATGCCATGCAATGAATACATAACAGTCCTTTTCCTGTTCCTCTTTCTTCTCTGACGATCTTTGGCTTATGGCACCTCTACCTTCATTTTCTAAGGTGTGTGTGATTCTAGTGTCCAGCTGCCTCCCCCACCCAAAACAGCTCTCTCTTCATTTTCTGCTGTCCATACTTCATGCCTGCACTGAAGTAGTGGTGTGTGCCTCTCTCATGTGCAGACAACCCCTACTAGGTGGTAGGAAGCAGAGCACCCAAGCTTGCCATAGCCACAAGGATGTGCGGGAACAGCGATGTTCCTGTGCAGGCTGGCAGCCAGTGCTCCATTGTCATGCTCCACAGGCTGCCAGTTAGTCTCATTCAAAGCAAATTAGTCATCAGGAACACTCTTACCTTCCAGCAAGCCCCAGATTTGCCCACCACAGGATAAGTCCAGCACCCAGCAGTGGCTGCAGTGTGAGACAGTCAGTGAGGCAGTGGCAGCAGAAGTACTATAATATTTGTTTGGTGGTGAGAAGAGTCACCCACCTAATTTTGCTAACCATAGGATTTTCATGACCTGTAAAAAGGTATTTATTTACATGGGAAATGTTGTTTTGCCTCTTTAGTAGGCTTGATTTAGCCCAGAGATCACATGGACAGGCTTGCTTTTATGTCACTTGAAAAAACTTTCCTTAAGAGTACAAAATGCAAGTTACAACAATGGTCTGTTCCTGGGCAACAATAAAAAAATGGCTCAAGAGAAAAATCCTCCTAGCAAAAGTGGGCACATTGTTCTTTACCAGACTTAGCAAAGGACAAGTTGTACACATAACAAATGGTCTGTTGCCTTCAGAGTCAGGTAATAGTTTTGGAGATTATAGGAATGGTTACACGATGGAAAAAGCAGCCTTGGTCCCACACACTGCAAAGCAATTTGCTAATGTTCCTCCCCATGTAGCTACAGCACTCATGTATGTATGATAGGAGTATACTGCTAAGCCATGAAAGCCTGATACTGGGCTGGGGGACAGGGGCAGTTTCTTGCCATGGTCAGTGTTTTACCTGAAAAGCATTAGCTGCTGGTAGATTCCTTCACTTACCAGGCTCCATAACAGACGTGTGACCTGATTCACATAGCACACAGTTTCCATCTCACAGCTCCACATGCATTCCTGTGTGTGGTGGCAGCATCTGCAACATGCACTAGGCTACTTGAAAAAGCATGTCTCCAGAGATGGAGCTATTTGCTCCAAGACAAAATGCACGCTGGGGAAAGAAAGGGCCTGCTTTGCCTTTAGTATAATTTAGTGTAATTAATACTATTACCAGTACATGTTGAAGAATTGCCACTGCCAACATCAGAATATGATGTGCAGGCTAGTGAGAACACACCCATCTTATCTAGCTGCATACTTTATTACCCAGCTGCTGAGTAGGTTGTTCACTAGCATCAATTCTCATAGTAAAACCACAGGTAGGAGGAAGAATTTTGAAACCTACCCCTCACGTGAAAACTGCACACTGTTCACAAAATAATGGTCACTATGTTGGCAGCAAACTGCACAGTTTGGGATCCATGGACTAAAGCAGCAAAGGTAGTGAAAGAAGTAATGTAAGGATACCGCTCAAATTAAAAAAAGCTGAAATAGTTTGTGCCTGCTTTATCTACTTTTAAATAAACATTGTGCAGTACTTGCACAGCATATCATATGCATAACACATGAACACTGCTTATACACATAAGTGGTCATCATTACTTCATACTTGACAACTTGGGGGATTTAAAACAACTGACAAAGACTTGTTTAATTATTTTTTAATTTTTTTTTTTTCAATCATCGATGCTAGAAATCTCAGGTGAAACTAGATAATACAATAGAAAAATTGGAAAGATGCTTTTTTTAGAAATTAGCAGCTTGTATTGCTCTCCACTCCAGAATATAAAATCATGAAAACAATAAGTAGCATAGTGTAAAGAAGAAAAAAGAGAAACAAAGCTAATAAATTTACTTAGTCTCAATGGTTGTAAACACTGTAGGCTGAAGCCTCTTCATTTCAGGCTTCATGGGGACTACAGGACAAAATTATAGCTGCTGCCAGGCTATTTTTAAGTCATCTCACATATGTTAGCTGATAATAGAGAACTAGCTCCACATACTTCGGTTTCCTTCTCAATGAAAGAGATCTGGGGAAATCCCCTTTTATAA
Organism: Centrocercus urophasianus; assembly: GCF_019232065.1. NCBI lineage: Eukaryota > Metazoa > Chordata > Aves > Galliformes > Phasianidae > Centrocercus > Centrocercus urophasianus. Next base: position 21,572,903 of record NW_024884767.1, on the reverse strand, counting down.
TAGTAAGCTTTATCAAGTGGGGTGTGCTCTGTACTGCTAGCATCTCAGATTTAACCACCCTGAAAGCTTTGTTGGCCATAAACTGACCTTGCAGGAAAGCCAGCATGGAAAACCACCACTTATAGCACTGCAGAGACCAGAAACCCTGAACTGAGATGCTGGTATACCAGCTTGTGGCAGAGGCTGGGGAATGGCTCCCAGTGACATCCACACCACTCATGCAAGCAAGGGAGCATTTTGCCTGCCTCTTTTATCTCATCTCATGGAGCCACTTGTGTGGGCTACTCAGCTGGAATGGGCATTTGTATAACCAGTGAGCTTAAGTCATTTAAGGAATTAAAGTCATTCTGCGGAAACTGGCTGCCTGTGGCTTGGACAATTTTACCCTCTGTTGGATAAGGAACTGGCTGGAGGGCCGTGCTCAATGGGTGGTGGTCAATGGAGTGAAGTCTAGCTGGAGATCTGTTACAAGTGGTGTCCCCCAGGGGTTGGTACTGGGGCCCATCCTGTTTAATATCTTCATTGATCTGATCTGAATGTGTGTGTCCTGATCCCTGATCTGAATGTGTGTGTCCTGATCTGAATGTGTGTGTTTGGTGGCCCTGCTAGGCAGGGGGGTTGGAACTACATGATCCTTGAGGTCCCTTCCAACCCGGGTGATTCTGTGATTCTGTGATTCTGTGATTGATGACTTAGATGAAGGGATTGAGTGTACCCTGAGTAAGTTTGCAAGTTGGGAGGTGGTGTCGATCTGCCTGAGGGCAGGGAGACCCTGCAGAGGGATCTAGATAAACTGGATCTCTGGGCTGAGGTGAATGGGATGAGGTTCAACAAGGCCAAGTGTCAGGTTCTGCACTTTGGCCACAACAACCCCATGCAGCGTCACAGGCTTGGGGATGAATGGTTGGATGAGTGTGAAGAGGAAAGGGACCTGGGGGTGTTGGTTGATGCTCGGCTGAACATGAACCGACAGTGTGCCCAGGTGGCCAAGAGGGCCAACGGCATCCTGGCCTGCATTAGAAATAGTGTGGCCAGCAGGAGCAGGGAGGTGATCATCCCCTGTACTCAGCACTGGTGAGGCCACACCTCGAGTACTGTGTTCAGTTTTGGGCCCCTCACTACAAGAAAGACACTGAGGCCCTGGAACATGTCCAGAGAAGGGCAACGAAACTGGTGAGGGGTCTGGAGCACAAGTCTTATAAGGAGCGACTGAGGGAGCTGGGATTGTTCAGCCTGGAGAAGAGGAGGCTCAGGGGAGACCTCATTGCACTCTACAACTTCCTGAAGGGAGGTTGTGGTGCAAAAGGGTCTGACCTCTTCTCCCAGGCAAATAGTAGGACCTGAGGAAACGGCCAGAAGTTATACCAGAGGAGGTTTAGGTTGGACATTAGGAGAAACTTTTTCTCTCAAAGGGTGGTCAGGCACTGGAATGGCTGCCCAGGGAGGTGGTGGAGTCGCCGTCCCTGGTAGTGTTCAAGAGGTGCCTGGATGAGGAGCTACGAGATATGGTTTAGTGCTTGTGGTACTAATAGGAATGGGAAGGTGGTTGGACTAGATGATCTTGCAGGTCGTTTCCAACCTTGTGATTCTGTGATTCTGTGAATATATTAGCCAGATCTGCATTCAGAACTTCAAAAGAAGTTATATACAGAGGAAAATATTATACAAGGGCTGCTCTGAACGTAATGCCTCCTACTGTATTATGTTGACCCGTAAGGTCAGAGACAGATGTTGGTGGTATGGCAGTAGAGGTGGAACCTTCCCACCAATATTCTGTTTCATTTTGTTGCTATGTGACATATAGCAGCAGAGGAGCAGTCTGACAAAATGGTATCTGCCATGGAAGTGTATATGAAGCCAAAGGTGTGTCACTGCTACACACTCCACATGTAAAAAATATCTTCCACTGACATTCACCAATATTTACTGCATATTTATAGAGCCCAAGCAGCAAGTGTGGGCACAGTGAGGTGGTGGTGATGGTCAACAGTGGCAACAGCAACATGAAGCACAAGCTTTTGATATAGCTTCACAGTAACAAGCACGGCATGCAAGCTCTTGTTCTTCACTGGTGGAAATGCGTAGGTAATGGTGTTGACTATGTTGAAAAACAGTATTTTGTAGGTGAGAATTTGCTCTATCAAGTGGAGTGTTTATGATCATTGTAGCTGCTTTAGTTTCCATGGGAATAAATAGGAGGCATTACTTTCAGAGCAACTTATCTATTGTATGCCAGCTCTCATGATATAAAGCAATAGTAAATATTACCCAGTCAAAACCAGAATACACTGCTTTGCACTCTGAAAAACAGTCCAGCACTATAAAGGCCTCTTTTTATTAAATATAGTGTAGGACATATCCCTCACCTCAAGTAGTTATTAAAAAAAGGCCTTACAGATAGCTTACAGACAAGTATACACACATTTAGATTTTCTTACTTTGAGTAATGGTGCAACAGGAGTTACTGAGGTTTGTGAGTCTACTGCATGTAGTCATGTGTTGTACTGTGACTGAGGTTTAAAGTTCTAATCCTGCAAGTACTTCTCCGTGCGTGAGAACACAGTAAAGCCAGTGATGCTCATCATACTGCCAGAGCTAAACAGCAGCAAAGCCAGAAGAAAATGCACTTCTGCTGCAGACCAGCCCGGGTGCTCTGCTCTGGGTGCAGTGCATTTAGTTGCCGATAGACAGTGTGCTATACTGATTGAGCTCATTTAATGAAACTTTTATTCAGTCTTCACTCAACACTGTCCTCAGTGTCTAGACTATCTTCAATGTCTGATCTGTTGATCTGCATTTTCTGCCAGCAATTTGTTGCAATAATATCAATCTTTCAATGCAGTATCCTTCTAAATTCTTCTAATAATCACTGGATCAAATGAGTAACAAAAAATACCCGTTACATAGGGGGATTGATTTGTAACCAGTACTGTGTTGCAATCCTGAAACACTGTGTACCTTAGTAAATAAAGTTTTGTTTAGAAAACAGAACTTGGCTGTAAGAATTAAATGCTGGAGAAACTGGGATTTGATGGAACAAGCTTCCTGAAGACCACACATCGTAATATACTGAGTATTCACTGGGGACACAAGAGCTGCCAGCCCACACTGCTTTTGTGAACTATGCCTGATTTCTATTAATGTGCTCTCAATTAGAAATTCCCCAATCAACCATGATAGATTTGTATGGGATCAGATTATTTTTTTTTTTTCTCTTCACCCAGGTTTTCTTTTCTGCTGGAAACATGACTTCTGCTAGAGGTCATTTCACTTTAGGTTAGTCCTGCATTTTTATGGCAGATTGATCAAAAATCAAAAAATCAGAATGAATCAGGTGAAATCAGATGTCCAGACCATCTTCTTTCTAGAAAACTGTTCGTCTCCAATAGGCAGAAACAAGCATCACAAATAACTGCTTTAAGAAATCTTGCTGAGTATTTACTGAGATGCCATTTTGTTCTCTTGAAGCTTGTTATTCATTTCATATGCATATTTCTATTTGATATGCAAAGTTGGGATGCTCACTTTCCCAACAAGCACAAAATCTCAAATTTAGGGAATGAAGCATCTGCAAAGCAAAATGCTGAGCAGTAATGTGTGTACCATATTGACTTATGAAATATCCCACTTACTTGTGCTCATAAAAATAAAATCCAGTTATTCTTATTCCAAGTTCCCACCATTTTTTGTCTTTGCTGTTATCTGAACCTGACATTAAAAGATCACCTCTGAGATTACCTGCTGAGCCTTTGCAAAGGGTCCAACCATAAAACCCAATGTAGGTACTGATGGGCACATTGCTGGAGCCTCCTCCACTCCCTGCTACAGTTATAGACAAAATGCAGGAGATGTATCCTGAGCGAATGACCCATTCCTAACTGGTGGTAGGCAGGGTCCTGTCCCAGTGTCTTCATAGGCCACTGAAATGGACCTTGAAGGCTCTGGCCTATTGGCAGGCTTGGGAAAGGGCAAGATTCCTCACTCATACATCCTAGGCACATGTCTGGAAGAGGAGGTAACTATGATGTCATTGGGCACATTTCCAAGCTGGATGATAAATCCTCAGTAAGATACCAGAAGAAAGAATTGTGTACAGGCTTCAGCATCATCTGTTGAGGAAGTGTCAGTCAATGACCAGGGTTATGTCCTCTATGCCCATTACCCTCTGGTGAAGAACCCTTCCCTAACACCTCCCTGTCCCTCACCTGACACTATTGCAAGCCATTCACTCGGGTTCTGTCACTGTCACCTGAAAGTAGAGCTCAGTGCTGCCTCTCTACTGCCTGTGAGGAGCTGCTGGCTGCCATGATGCCTTCACTCACCTCCTTGGGCTGAACAAACACAGGAATCTCACCTGCTCCTCACTCATCTTGCTTTCCAGATCCTTCACCATCTTTGTTCCCCCTTTTTAATAGTTTTATGTCCTTAAATAAGAACGTGAATGAGAGTTTACTTAAATTGATAGAGCTACTCACAGTGCAAATAGACTCTAAAGAAAGTAAATAGGGTATCAAGCAGTATGTTTGTGCTCATCCCCAAGTTACCTTAGTAGTACCATCCAGTCTCTTCTGCAAAGCTGAAAACCTACCTTTACTTGTGCTAGGAAAGCAGGGTTGGAGAAAGCCAGGCATTACTCTAAAGCCAAGTCTCAGTGTCTGCTCAGTGCCCACGTATGGGCAACAGGGATGTACTGACTAGCATGGGAAAGGGGTAGGAGGACAGGAAGAGGCCCATTGGGATGGTTTCAGCCTAGCAGGTACACAGGGCACTCTTCTGCAAAGAGGGCTCTGTTCCTATTTTTTTTTTGTCCTAGTTCACAGCCTCACTTGACACAAAACTTCTGCAGATACATTCCAAAACCTGATGTAGGATTATTATTAGAAACAAGTAGACCTGGGAACCTACAGGGCTGGCCCAAGCAAGCTTTCTGGCTCAGGAGTTCTGGTGTGAGAGGTGGTGGTATGGGGCATCTCCCAGTGGATCTCCAGTGTGGTTCTCCCAGTGGGGCTGCACCGGCTCTGTGCTGGTGCAGTTTCCAGGGCAGCTGCAGGCTATGTACAGAAACTGCTTGCATTGCTGCCATGTGGAGCAATATTTCACAGCCACCACCAGTCTGGCTGCAGCCCACACATGGTTACCCATCTCACCAAATGGACTTCAAAGGAAGGGTTTTTTTGTTTGTTTGGTTGTTTTTTTTTTGTTTTTTGTTTTTTGCATTTCTTGTTGGTTTTGTTTGTGTGTTGGTTTTTGTTTTTATTTTTAATTTATGTGTTTGTTTTTTAAACTGTTGCTTTCTGTCTGCAAAATAAAGCGATCTCCCTGAAACCTAGGCACTCTTGGAAATACAAGGTTACACTCTGGGCTCTGATGAATGCTTTTGTAACATAAATTTTTGATATACAAGCTCTGGGAGATACTGTTTACAGCCAAGGCCAAGGAAACCACAGAGCTAGATGAAACAGTCTGATATGAGATGTAGTTACTTTTGCAAAAGAAGATTTGATAAGGAGGAGAGGGAAGTCTGTACCCTGATATTTCTAATTTAAGCAGGAAATAGCTGGAAAATATTTACTGCCTAACTCTGACTCAAACATCTTCTGATCAGTGTAAGCCTAGTTATGTGCTTTGCTGCTGAAACATTTGTTCATCACATCTCAGGCATATGTATAATAGGAAAGTTCCTGAGTACAAGCAGCCTGGGCTAAAATAACAACACCGAAAGGAGAAGCTGGCTGCACTCCACAAGGCTTGCTGCAGCTTGCCACTCGTCCCCAGCAGCCAGCCTGATGACTGGCTTCATGAGCACTTGAGATGTACGCTGCAGGTGAAACTGCCACCAGATTCCTGGCTGAGGGACGGGAAAACTGAGACACGACCCCAATTGCCCTGTTACGTGTTTATGTCCTGCTCTGGGGATGTGTGTCAGTTAAGTAATTACAGGCTCTGTTTGTGCAGTGTGCTGTACAGGTGGCCACTTATATCCAGCTCTTTTATTCCTAACTCTGTGGTGGGCAACCTGGGCTGCTGGAGCAGCTCTATGCGCCCTTAGTGAACATGTTCCTTCTTGTTCCACAGGCAGTGTCAGCAGGAGGCAGGAAGCAGGGGCAGCCTCCTCCCCGCTCTGCATTCCACAGCCCACAGTTCTTCACCTCTAGCCCGAGAACAGGTCCCCACTCACCTGCTGCAGAAAAGCCAGTCCAGAGTCAAACCAGAAATCCTGTCCTTGGACTTGCCTCTGCCTCCTCACAGGTGATCAGAGTTATATCCGTGCAACTGCTGCAACAATCACCAAACATTTTTTTTTTTTTTTTTTTTTTTAAGTACTTCAACAGAATGCAAATTGGGAGTAGGATTTAGCTGGCCATCTGAAAAGGGTAGATCTCACTTCTTTCCTTTCTGGCAAGCCTCACAGCCTCAGCATCACAAAACCACACATGCTGTTTCACAGGCTTGAGGTGTGTAAGGGGCAGAGGAGCACACATCTGTTTTCTCACATCCCAGCCAATACAGATTTTCCCATTTCCCTGCCAACATATAAGTGCTGTGCCTTTGTACTTCTGCATATGTCATTCTCTTTCCTAGGCTTATGAACTGTGAGAGAGACAAATGATGCTCAATAGAGCTGGAAGAATGGAAATCCAAATTCCAGAGCAAGTCCTAGAAACCTAGAAGAATTTTTTATAATAAGGAATGGGAGTAAGTTTGGAAATAAGGAAGGATTCATGAGAGAATGCAGCTTGAATTCCTATAGTAGACCGAAACCAAACAGCTAACAAATCCTAGACATGCAGAAGTATTTTTATAGTAACCTGTCACAGAAGAAAAACACAGAATCAGTGATTTTGCTGCTTTGTTCTGCTCTGTAATTATATTCTTCACAGAGGTGGGCAGATTGCGTCTTACTCACAGTAATGTATGTTGAGAATTTAGCAGTATACCCAGTTCATGAATTTGACTCACCTCTTTGCTGCATCTTAGTAATTCAGAAGCAATTGCTAAAGTGTTAATGTGACCAATATTTAGCCATTCATTGGTTCATGGATTGCTTACATCTACTAACTATTATAGAAAATAATTGTCTTGAATGGATTTTTTTTTTTTTATTGTTGTTGTTGTTGTTCTGCAGCTGCATGATCAGTAATTTTTAAAGAAGAAAAACACAGCTACAAAGAACAGCACGGGAATCATCAGTTTAGGGTAGGTACAAGGCAAGACATCTGTAAGTCAGACTAACATTTGAGAACTGCGTATATTCTGATGATCTGTATCAGGATTCTTACAGACAATTCTTACACCTGTGATTTGATTCACACAGATCACTTTTTCTTATTTAACAAGTTTTGTCTCAGCTGGGGTGTATCTTGAGCCTGAAAAAAGAAAATACTCAGTTCATTTATCACCAGTGTCCTAGAGATAAATGCACATTAGTACACTCAGTCTTAGATTTCTCATCAAAAAAGGGAAGATGACCACAAGAGACCACCATGGTTCAAGAAGTCAATTTCTATAAAGAGTTTTTCTATAAAAGGCAACATTCACAGGAGCTTCTTGAACTCATGCTGGGAAGTTCCTTTCTGTATAAGACACTGTGCATCAGTGCACTGTCTGCAATGGATAGCATCAGTGAAAACCATAAGCATTTAGAAGTAAAGAATAACTTTCTGTTTTGTGTGAGAGTGGAAAGAGAAAGAAAGGTAGAGCCAGGAAGTTTTGTGTTGACTGCACCGGAGCTCTGCCAAGTGAAATAGGTCCTGGAGCAGGACAAGCATTGGCAGGAGCCAGTAAAAGGGAACAATGGTGAGAAAGAGAGGAAAAAGAACTGAACAATCCATTCCTAATGAATATGTATTTCCTATGAAATGCTTTTAATTGGGGCACAAATGGCTTTAACTTTCCAGTTGCTTTTAGCAGCTTTCACACACCTCCACTCCCAGCAGGTACACAGTACCAGAGGTAGGAGGGCTCACTGCAAAGGAGGCCCTGCAGAGCCCTTGTGAAATGCACCCTCTTGTTTGCAGAAGGAGGAGAGCAGCATGTACTGTATGATGGACAGAAGTGCATCCTTCTGTCTGCCTGACAGAATTTTCAAATACTTGGCTAGCTATTTCTAGCATTAGGTTCAACCTAACATAATTATTGCATGGGTTATAGGTCTGTGTGTCTGGCCTTAAGTCAGTCTTCACAAGCCATCTGGGAACCCAGACATGGAGGGGTGGATTAACTTGTGACAGCCCCATGAGACAAGGACTGAAGGAAGGGACATAAGGAAGTTTTTTTCCTCTGTCTTTTGTAAGTGGCAAACAGACAGCTTAGTCTCCTACAAAGACCAAGGCCTAGGGATAAGCACAGCCTGATAGCACCTGTAGGAATAACCACAGAATCATGGAATCATAGAATCATAGAATTGCTCAGGTTGGAAAAAACCTTGAAGATCACCAAGTCCAACCACAACTTAACCATACTACCCTAACTCTAACAACTGTCTGCTAAATCATATCCCTGAGCATCACATCCAGGTGGTTTTTAAACACATTCAGAGATGGTGACTCAACCACCTCTGTGGGGAGCCTATTCCAGTGCTTAACAACCCTTTCTGAAAAGAAGTTTTTCCTGATTTATAACCTAAACAATAATGGAATCATTTAGGCTGGTAAAGGTGGCTAAAAGCCATCCAGCCCTCCCTGCTGCTAAAACAGGGCTCGCTAACACACACCTTACACCAGACCTGGGTCCTTTCAACGTATGAATTCCTCCTGGGAGCTTGGCTCCTTCCCCCCAGCTGCCATTAGGGAGCTGACAACAACAGTAGCAGATGAAGTGGTCACTCGCTGCCTGGCTTTACTCTAGTAGGCCAGTGTCTCACAGGGTTCCAGGTGCAGCCCCTGCAGTGCTGGGAGGGAGAAAACTCCTATCCCAGAGATGCTGGCTGCCCTCTCAACTGAACGGACCCAGGCACATTTTGCCTGCTGGCTAGGATCCTTGCCACCTTTACTGCAGAGCTGCTGCTTCATCTGGGCAGTCCCAGCTCTTGCTGTTGCACAGAACTATTTCACCCCAAATGGGAGATTTTACATTGGCTTTTGCTGGGGTATTTGCTGGCTGGCCCTGATTGGCATTGCTACCCTCCTGCGTGAAAGCCACTCCATAGGCTCCATGACTGCCCCTACCCCAACATCCAGCAGCCAGGGCTGGGAGAAAAGCCAGTGAAAGTCAGACCAGCTGCACTTCTTCCATTGGCTTCAGACATCTCTACAGTGCGCAGGAACTGTGGACCTGCCCCGAAGCGTTTGAAGGCAAAGGATAGAGAAGTTTTCACATAATGGAATTACTTTCCTAAGTTACAAGAAATACTTCTTACAGAACTTTCATAGATATTTGTTGATGATTTTTTTCCAAGTGAATATTTTTTGATCCAATTCTGGCATACTCACAGAGTTTTCACTGTTAGTGGTTTTCTGATTAATACAATTTTCACTAGTAAAAAATTTTTAGAAAATATTTGTTTTTAATTTTAGAAATTGAATTCATATTCTTTGAAGATTTTTCACTACACACAGAATTAAAATTGTAGAATCATAAAATCCTTAGAGTTGGAAGGGATCCTTAAGGATCATCTAGTCCAACTCCCCTGCAGTGAACAGGGACATCCACAGCTAGACCAGGTTGCTCAGAACCTGGTCCAGTCTGCTTTACATGTCTTTGGAGAGAGAATTTGTAACATTCTAAAAGGTTAAAAAATCACCTTGTTAGATGGCAAGGAGATGACTAGAAGATTAACTGTCTTCCTTAACTGGGTAAGACTTACCTAGTTATTGGCCTTCTAGCCCTACATTTAGACTGCAACCAACATATTGGTAGCAACAACACAGTGCTTGAGCCATTACACATTTTTTTGGACTTAACAACAGGCAAAGCAAAAGCTTTGCAGTGGAAACAGACTCTTACCACAGTAAACATCTGATATTGAAGCACATCCATCTATACATAAGGGAAGAGCTGAAAATTTGGGGCCTCCTTACGTTCCTGTTTCTGAAAAATATTTTCTAGGTAATCCTGAAAAATAGTTGCTAGACAAATATTACACCTGTGAAACAGGTCATCTTGTACATAGATTTAGCTTTCTGATGTCAGTAGGTCCTTATTAGTGGTCTTTTCTTGCCCTTACGGAAATAATGGAATGTGTTTCTTCCAGATACATTTTTGTTCTGGATAATACTGAAACGTTACATATCTGATGCTAAATCTCACTGTTGCTAACAAACAGATGATCCACAGAATCATAGAATCATAGAAACTTTAGAGTTGGAAGGGACCTCTGAGAGCCATCTAGTCCAACTCCCCTGCAATGAGCAGGGACACCCACGGATAGATCAAGTTGCCCAGGGCCTCATCCAGTCTTGCCTTGAGACTCTCCAAGGACAGGGCATCAACCACAACACTGAGTAACCTGTTCCAATGCCTCACCACCCTCACTGTAAAAGATTTTTTTCCTTATATCTAACCTGAATCTACCCTGAACTTGAAGGCATTTCCCCCTGTTCTACTGCCCCAGACCCTGCTAAACAGTCTGTCCTCTTCTGTAACTCCCATTCAGACACTGAAAATCTTTTAGGAATTTCTCCTTTTAGAAGCACATTGTTCACTGCCTTTGAGGCATCGTAAGAGCAGAAATGGTTTTCGTTGGCGATCAGATGATACATTGAAGTCCCTGCAGAACATGCTGTTGAAACTGTAGAAAACACCACAGACAGGGCTGCCTTTCAGCACAACCCTTTGGATACACATTTAAGTTAGCTTTATAGGCTCTGATTTGTTAGCAATTTTCTTCTCTTTAGATGTTCCCTCATGATTTCAATTTATTTGTGCTGTGAAATACTTAAGAAATACTGTAAATGCTATAGGACTGCAATGTTAGGGATGAGTGTTTTGGAACTAAATTTGGGTTTCTCTCTAATGTGAAGTAAACCCTTCAAAAAAATCTTGTGACAATACAAGGCCTATCCTTAAAATATCTGCAAACCCACCACTCCCTTCTTTAAGGTCAAAGTCTTAATTTGACTCCCTGCTTCACAGAGTATAGCTACTGAAGGATATCAAGCTCTGCAAGGACACTTTTGCTCTGCAATCCTGTCTCCAACTTAGCTGATGGAAGGTTTCAAACCCAGAGACAGAAAAGTACTGTGAACTCCAGACCTTGACCTGGAAGCAGCACCCACGATGCAACCAGTTTTGTAAAAAAAAAGGTCTCCTTGACTTTGAAGATTATGGCCAGTGTTTCCAGCCTGCAAAACTCCATTTCTAAAGAAAAGATTGTAGTGATCGAGGAATCTATTGGGAGTGCTTAAAAATCCAAGCCTGCATGCAGGAGCTATTGCAGCATCCATTCTATTTGAGCAAGCTAGGTACAAGTGCCACTCACAACAGTTGTCTTCCGATGCACCAGAGGAACACACTATATCCAGTCTTTCATGGGAAAAAGATAGAGAAATATTCCTAGGAAAACACAGTGTTGTAATTAAAACTATCTACATTTAACTAAGTCTTGCCAAGATGTTGCCTTCTTTCCAGTTCCTTTATTCTTTGGAGAACAAAGTCCTTTTTCTGTATGCGTAAACTATCCCTCTGTAAATAGCTGGTAAATTCAACAAGGGCCAAATTCTGGGTGAGGGACAAATAATAATAATCAACTGTGTAAAATCCTCCACTCTGCCCCGTTTTTAAGAGAAAAGTAAAAAAGACCCTCACAGAGGAGGCTCACCTCACAGCCAAGCAGCACAAACTGGCAGACACACTCTGCATACTGCCCTTGTCATCCCTCAAGCTGCTTTTATTCTGAGAACCCAGAGCTTGTGCTGAAAAAGACGTGCGGGTCAAGTCTGCACCAGAAGCATCTGCAACATCAGTGAGAAGTGCCAAAGCAACAAGAGAGATGGCAGTCTTTGTGCTATCCATCATCTGAACAACCTGAACTCATTGTCATCCAATCACAAGTGTGCTATTATTGGTCCTAAATTGATTTTGTCCTTACTGATTAAATCTGTCTTGGATACATAAGAGGACCACTATTTCTAAAATGTGCCTCTTCTACAGAGGTGAATACTTTTGCCTTTGCCTTTGGGAATCAGGTTCACCTAATTCACCTAATTTGTGTTACTGTACATTTTTCTTAAGAGGAACAGTCTTGCAAAGGCAAAAAGCACAGGCAAAGTTTATTTCTACTATGCTAATCAGTTGCTTCCATGCCCTTCCATGCACATTAAGCATAATATTACTACATTTGACATCTTTTCCATCATTTTCCATCTTTTTCATAATTGTACATAACTGCCTGAAAAGATAAAAAAGGAATACTTGGGAGTCTGATGTTCTCAGTCATACTGTCAGAAATCTATACTTGGTCCTGAATGCACAAAGAACATCCAGTGCCCAAAGAGCCATGTATACATAAAGCCATCACATATTCACGTAGCATTTGTAGTTATCTATCTTTGGTAGGATGGAAGACTTTCTCCATACAATCTCAATGAAACTATTTGTTTAATTATGTCACTCAAATTACTTATTAGTGAGCATGATGCCAAGATTCATCTTACCCTAAAACACAGGTATGGGAAAACAACTGAACTGCAATTGTTCTTATTTGGGCTTTTGGGAGATATCTGAACAATCTTCACTGAAGAGAATTTAAAAACATACATTCTGCATTTCTGTAGACATTTCCCTTCACTAAGCCCCCAGATCAGTTGTTGTACATAGGAATGGGAATGGCACTGGGACTATGCACATGGAAATAATTATGGCTATCCTTCATACCTCATAGCACAGCCTGCTTCCCTTTCTCACAGTAACTACCAGCAACAGATGCCCAGGAAGGATACAGTGAGCAGTTATTCAATACATGGGGTGGAAATCACTCACTGTTTCCCTAATTTCCAGGTTTTTCTCAGCAGAGAGAGGCTCCCCACTTGCCTTAGGGCTGTCCAAGGAGCCAAGCAGGTGGGTGCCTGCCCTGTTAACTGCTTCTGCATCCTGTTGCTGTCATGCTGGCAAACAGAGGCATGCCAGCCAGGAAAACCCCTCAATTTCCTGCTCTGGAGAATCCAGAGAAGTTATGGTGGAAAGCTGGTTGCATGACAAAGGTTTCCAGAGAGGCCAGAAGATATCTGAAACCTACTCTTCTCTGTTGCCCATTCAGAAAGGTCAGCTTCAGAGTAGAGCCAAGTTTTGCTGATGGATGACTCTAGAAAGTCTAAAAATGCATTTTTCCTCTAATTTTGCAAGTGAAATGGCCAAACTTCTCAAGCTATAGCTCCTCCTGAAAGTTCAACATAGGCAAACATGTAGTCTAACAAAAGCATGTATCCAGATATGAAAAGATGAAACAAGTCCAATCCGGGCCCTAGAATGCGAAACTTAGAGGAATACGTCTGCACTGTAAGACATTCTATCTGTACAAATACATTGGCCAATGTCAAAGTGATCAACATTGTGTAAGCAACCTATGTGTACAAACAGCATGCAGATCTTCAAGGAGTGAAAGAGCTGGCATGACTGCAAGGCAAGAACAGCTAAGAAAACGACACAAGGAGCATGTCTAATAAGAGGCCTATGATAAATAACAGAAAAAAATCTTTGCTGTGCTGACAGCTATGAAAAGCCCAGAAGCAAAGCACAGAATTTCCACTAAAAATCTGCCTTGACTTCCCTTTTGTAAAAATAAAGCAATTCCTTTGTAATTTCCCAAACTCAACAATTGTTTTAGTAGTAGGGAATCTTGCAGGGTCATATCTATTAAAAAGCATGCAAACTCTTTGAAGAAAATTGTGAATTGCAATTGCATGCACAATGGCTATGATTCAGTTTTATCTCTCTTCTTAATTTTGGCTGCCTTACTGCCACAGCAAAAAATGCTGTGTCTCTTCTAGCCTGTTTGACTCCTCTTGCGGGTGAGTGTGAATAGCTGGAGTGACAACCATGTGCTTACAGGATAGATGCACTTGTTGGCAAATCATCCTATCAGAGAAGAAAGAGAGGAAATGGTTGAGGCAACTGTGCAGGAATGCAGTGCCCTGCGCAGGTGCCATGCAAGCTCAAAAACTTTAAGACCAGTGCTTTCCTTATTCAGATAAGGCAGTCAGAGATGGTGACACAGCAGCATCTGTCTGCCTGCAAAGAAATTTGTATTGCAGTATTGTAAGCTCGCTTCCCTGTTTTCTGTTGCATAGGAAAACCAGTGAATGCTAAGAAGGGGGTTTGTTTTCCTTGTTCATTTTGTTGCTTTGGTGTTGTTTTTGTTTTGTTTTGTTAAGTGAGCTGGGTGTAATGTTTCCATAGGGGAATCTAATATTTCAACATTAAGAGCAAGATGTTGTCTCTAGCTAAAAATACACAGCAAATATAAACAGAAGCAGCTTCCAGAAGGAGAAGCAGGTAGGCAGAAATGAAGACAGCTATACCATAAAGTAGCATCGTGTGCACTTTATTCTGCTCCTACTCATCAAATAGTGATGCATCTTGACTACATTACATGCATAACCTGCAAAAAGGTGTTTGGTGCAGGGTAGATACTGAGTCCCTTGGTGGCAAAGGCTGCATGGGTATGATGTCTATAAAGAAGTCTGGAGATCGCCATTCTCATTGCCCCTCAAACAGCAGGGAAAATCGGGGGTGGAATAAATCCCACAGGACTCCTAGGCATCTGTGCCATGAGAGGCAGCCACAAGATGCCATATTTAGCTCTCATCTAATTCTATTGAAATGGACAGAGCTAATCAAGATAGTGTGGCCCAATGTTTACAGCTTCTTATTGCAGCTCAGCACAGCATCAATCCTTTAAAAGCAGAAATGCACTTTCTCTGCAAATTACATAAAGGAGAGAATTTGTAAATTGGCTTTCAATGTCTGGTTTTCCTTTATGTTTTTGCTATGTAACTATATCCCATTATGTAAACATATCCATAAACAGAGACCTCAGATCTTCTCAGCCTTTGCAAAATTCAGTATTTCTCCAGCATCACTGCACGTTCCTTATAACTGGCAGCATCACGTGCAGAAAGAAGGTTCTGCTAATCAGGGCTCAGTTTATGATTTTCCTAGGGACTGTAGAAGTCAGTAGTTTCAACAGCCAAATTTGCTCTGAAAAGCAAAGTTGAAAAGCAATGGTCAAGTGATTAAATTTCTCTGCAGAAAGTGCAAGACTGCTCCTTTTTGGGAGAACGTGTGACTGCAAGAGGCTTAAATTTCTCATAAAAAGAACCTATATAGTGTAACTCTTGTGCATTTTCATCCAAATCTCTCTGTAAGGAACGTAGAGATGACTAATATGGCTAATGTTCACATATGTGTAAAGTGATAGGGCCCAAAATAGCCTTGCTTCTCTTGCATGACTTGCATGAGAGGAAAAACTCTTCCGTTTCAGCCAGCTTTATGTGGCATGACTCCACTGGCTGTTTGGCCCTCAGTGCAGGACTCTTGAGTACATAGATCTCCCTTCTTCCTTGTCAGCACATCACTTGTATAAAATAGAACTCTATTAGCCAAACATGCAGACAGCAGCACCTCTTGGGAACCAATGGAGATGGCACTTTGCTGTAGGTAACTCAGTTTTGGCTTCAGGCACAAAGAAATGGCTGCCTTCCTATATATTTCCTCAGCTACACAGATTCAATCCAAAATTCAGGAAACAAGTCACAGTCACTGCCTTTAAGGCCTTTTCTGACCTCTGTCCTGTCACTGTTGGAGGTCTTTGTCCTTGTAGAGTTCTCTATTCTTGGAGATGTCAGAAGGGTGACTACCAAAACTGCTATCTTGAACTTCAAGAGGGCGGACTTTGACCTGTTCAGGATGCTAGTAGCACGGATCCCTTGGGAGTCCTTAAGGGTAAAGGGGTCCAGGAAGCCTGGACGCTCCTCAAGATGGAAATTTTAAAGGCGCAAAAACAGGCTGTCCCTGAATACCGTAAGGCGAGCTGTAGGGGGAGAAGACCGGTGTGGATGAGCCAGGAATTACTGTCAAGACTCAGGAAGAAAAAGAGAGACTATGTCCTCCGGAAGAAGGGACAGGCTACTAGGGGAGATTACAAGGAAGTTGCTAAGGTATGCAGGGAGGAAGTCCGGAAAGCGAAAGCCCATCTTGAACTTAGATTGGCCACTGCAGTAAAGGAGAATAAGAAATCCTTTTACAAATATATCAATGGCAAGAGAAGAACCAAGGATAATCTCTATCCTTTAATTGATGCAGCTGGGAATGTGACCATGGAAGACAAGGAGAAGGCTGAGGTCTTCAACACCATCTTTACATCTGCCTTTAATAGTCAGACCAGTTATCTTCAGGGCACTTCGTGCCCTGATCTGGATATCTGGGCTGATACACAGAATGTCCCCCCGGAGATTGAGGTGGAGGCCGTTAGGCAGCTCCTCCTCCATCTGGACAGTCACAAGTCCATGGGACTGGATGGGCTTCATCCTAGGGTGCTGAAGGAGTTGGTGGTGGTGATTGCTAAGCCACTCTCGGCTATCTACCAGTGCTCCTGGTTGACTGGAGATGTTGCAGAGGATTGGAGGCTCGCTGATGTGACTCCCATCTACAAGAAGGGCCGTAAGGAGGATCCGGGAAACTATAGGACTGTCAGCCTGACATCAGTGCCAGGGAAGATCATGGAACAAATCCTCCTGGGAGAGATCTCATGGCTTGTGTGTGACATCCACAGGATCAGGCCCAGCCAACATGGGTTTATGAAAGGCAGGTCGTGTTTGACCAACCTCATCTCTTTCTACAACTAGGTGACCAGATTGGTAGATGAGGGAAAGGCTGTTGATGTAGTCTACCTAGACTTCAGCAAAGCCTTTGACATGGTCTCTCACAGTACCCTTCTGTGCAAACTGGCTCCCTGGGGCTTGGACAATTTTACCCTCTGTTGGATAAGGAACTGGCTGGAGGGCCGCGCTCAATGGGTGATGGTCAATGGAGTGAAGTCTAGCTGGAGACCTGTTACAAGTGGTGTCCCCCAGGGGTCGGTACTGGGGCCCATCCTGTTTAATCTTCATTGATGACTTAGATGAAGGGGTTGAGTGTACCCTGAGTAAGTTTGCAGGTGACACCAAGCTGGGAGGTGGTGTCGATCTGCCTGAGGGCAGGGAGACCCTGCAGAGGGATCTAGATAAGCTGGGTCACTGGGCCGAGGTGAATGGGATGAGGTTCAACAATGCCAAGTGTCGGGTCCTGCACTTTGGCCACAACAACCCCATGCAGCGCTACAGACTTGGGGATGAGTGGTTGGATGAGTGTGAAGAGGAAAGGGACCTGGGGGTGTTGGTTGATGCTCGGCTGAACATGAGCCGACAGTGTGCCCAGGTGGCCAAGAGGGCCAACGGCATCCTGGCCTGCATTAGAAATAGTGTGGCCAGCAGGAGCAGGGAGGTGATCATCCCCTGTACTCAGCACTGGTGAGGCCACACCTCGAGTACTGTGTTCAGTTTTGGGCCCCTCACTACAAGAAAGACACTGAGGCCCTGGAACATGTCCAGAGAAGGGCAACGAAACTGGTGAGGGGTCTGGAGCACAAGTCTTATAAGGAGCGACTGAGGGAGCTGGGATTGTTCAGCCTGGAGAAGAGGAGGCTCAGGGGAGACCTCATTGCACTCTACAACTTCCTGAAGGGAGGTTGTGGTGCAAAAGGGTCTGGCCTCTTCTCCCAGGCAAATAGTAGGACCTGAGGAAACGGCCAGAAGTTATACCAGAGGAGGTTTAGGTTGGACATTAGGAGAAACTTTTTCTCTCAAAGGGTGGTCAGGCATTGGAATGGCTGCCCAGGGAGGTGGTGGAGTCGCCGTCCCTGGTAGTGTTCAAGAGGTGCCTGGATGAGGAGCTACGAGATATGGTTTAGTGCTTGTGGTACTAATAGGAATGGGAAGGTGGTTGGACTAGATGATCTTGCAGGTCGTTTCCAACCTTGCGATTCTGTGATTCTGTGATTCTATGATTGTCTGGAGACAGCTATCTCAAGATGATAGCTCACTGGACAAAGCAGACTGAGGGCCAGCCTAGTTCCTAATATGTCAGTGTGGCTTTTAGGCAGTTTAAAGGTTGCATCCCTGAGTTACTGTAAATTAGTGCAACCCTCCAGCTGATGAGATTACCTGGAAGTGTCTGGATTGGCATATCACCATGTTAGACAAAAAGGGACAGAACAGGGAAATCCTTTCCCAGGAGTAGAAAGAAATGTTGACCACTCAAGATGCAGCATCTCTTACTTTTTGTTTGAATTTCCAGATAGTGAGGAATCTGGAGCTCTTCTTTGAGCATAGTCACAATCTGGTGACAGCATGCAGCTGCTCACAAAGGGCTCATCCTGTTCACTTACACCACAAATTATCTCTTTCTGACCTGCATGCTGAAAACTACTTCCAGAGTGTGTAAAGAGCTGAATAATATCCTTCTCTAATATCTGTATACATTTTACAAATAAGCTGTTGCAAATTCTCTTTCCATATAATTCTGGGGTCCACTCTTTCTTCAGTTACCTTCACATGCTTTTGATATGCCTATGCATTGCAGTGTCACAACCGATAACACCTGAATTTTAAGCATTTGGCTTCTAAGCGCTGCACCTTGCCTTGAAAATACATATTAGAGAGAGAGTGCTAGGCACATAAAATCCCAGGGCTGCAAGTTTCTTCAGATTGTCGCCTGCAGGAAGAATCTTTAGGTGCCTAGGGATAATGAAACAATTCTCTATGTACCTTATCATGGTTACTGAAAAAATCAGGATATTAGGCTTAATGGACCTTTGTTCTGGTCCTGTATTGTTTGCATGTATTTTGCTGAACTTAATCAAAAAGTTAAGGGATGTTCCTGACTGTTTTCATGTGTGAATGTTATAAAACATATTACATAATGATTATGCACTGCTACAACAATGAACTAGAATGAAAACATAGATAATGCCTAAACGAAATCACAAAAGTCATTATTGGGGATGTTGTGTAACGCTACCTAATTAATCCTGCCAGTGTACAGTATACTCAGTGATTATTTTTTTTTTTACTTTTCCAGATTATTTTTCAATATTGCTGTAGTGCAGCACAGCATGGTCTAGTGTAAGTACATCTAATCAGTATCTCAGAGAAAAAATAATCACAGAAGGTTGTTATAAAACTGAAAACTAAAATACACCAAATCCAGCTCTGAATAGTAAGAGAGAAATGAATCTTTTAAGGACAGGTCACACTTCAAAAATAACATATCTTTTTTCTTTTTTTTTTTTAGTATTTTTTTAAAATATGCACTTATGCACCAAGAACAGCATAAACAAATGGATTCAAATAATCAAATGCTGGATTCCTCAGTGTTACTTGTGTTTTCTAAACTCATGGAGCCCATTTCTGGAAGCAAGAAGTTGGTAGGAAGACACTTCAAAAACAAAGAAGGCTGCCTACAGCACATTTTTAACAGGGATGATTATTACAGGCAATTAGGCTGCATAATTGCCTGAGGAGAGGAAATCATCAGCTGCTAAAAAACAAAGAAACCTTAGTTTCTAGTAGCAGCCTCACTAGCTGACATGTGTGGCTCTGAGAAGCTTTCTGGTCACCTATAAGTGTATTTGGTAACTTCAATTGCAGCTATATAAAATTTTCCTTTTGGTAAACAATATGGCTATGCAATATTTTTCTGCAGAGCTGCATCAGGTGGCTGCTTTCTTCTGCACTCACCAAAGAAGGAAATGTTTATTTCCAGATTGTGGCAAGAATTGCAGCTTCTTAATTTTTCCCCCATCTCCTTTTCATAGGGCTGCAGGCAAGTCTTGGGAATCTGCCCATGTGCTGTGTTCCACTGGCAAGTAGTTGGCCCAGGCAAGATGAGCCAGCTGGACCACAGGAACCCCATAATGCTTGGCCTGGACCTGCGGCACTGCAGAGGCAGCAGTGAGGAGAAACAGAGGTTTGAAAGGGAGGCAACCAGCTTTTGCAAAATGCCCTCAACCAGCTGAGGCCTGAGGGGTGAAGTCAGAACCTCTGGAGCAGCACGATCTCCAGCGCCTTCTCTGCAGGGCCCTCCTGGATCTGGCCTGCATGGGCTTGTTATTATTATTAATACTCTGCCATTTGCCATGAACAACACAATGCAGTAAGTTATTAGCAATACAGGTGAAGGCACAGCAAGGCCAGCCAAGTGTGTACCTCATCAACAGTGCACAGTGTATGGCTTTGTTCTGTGTGGTGGCTGCCTTGGACTGACGTGACAATGTTTCTGCTGCTTCTACCTTCAGGTGCAGTAAAGCACCACAGAACTGTGATTGAATGGATTGGAAATGAGCAGGAATCAAAAGCTGTTTTCATGAAACCCTGTAGAAGGAAGGACCTGTCCAGGTACACTATCTGCCTCGCTACCTATCTCCACCAAATGCAGCTTTTGCCACTGCTGCTTTACAGTGAATTTTGATCTTATGGATGTACAGTCATAAGGAAAGTTGGCTGCCACATATGTCCCACAAGGACTGTAATATTCATACTTTCTCCTCCATGCATCTCTCTTGGCCATAAATGCAAAGGTGTTTGCTTTCACAAGTGAAATATTTTGTGTGCTCGACACAGGGTGGCCTGGACATGTAGTGCTCTTTCCTCCCAAGGACAGGGGATCTGCAAACTGGGGTAAGGATCTCCTGACACAAATCACTCTTTCTTACATGTCTAACAGTGGGGCCATGGCATGTTCTCCTGTTAAGGGATTTACACAGACCAGCTCTTTGCAGAACATATGCAAAGCAAAGAGCCCCCATCCCCCTCCCCGCTTCTGATAGAAACTTGACCAGCCTGCAGAGCTCTAGGGCTGTGACAGAGCCTCTCCTTCCCTGAACATCTTGTGCCTAAATGCTTTTTTTCTAGCATCTGCACAGATCTTAGCAAACACTCTTTGCAGGTTTGCCTGCCTCTTTCTAATGTAGTTTTTACTAGCTGCAACTTTGTATTTTCTACTCAGCAACAAAGAGAAGGGGTTGTTTACTGTTGTGTGCTGTACAATGAAGTAATAAGGCAACTAACTCAGTACAGCCCACAGGAAAAGAATTGGCACCTAGTGAGAAGATCACTGTCTATCACCAGAAGAGAGAAAAGTAGAGTGGTGACAGCAGGAAGAAAAACAGAAGTTAAGAGAAGGAAACAGAAAGGATATGAGGGAGAATTCCTGCCAGTTAGTGCTAACTAATGGTGAAATAGACACCCAGACAAAGAAACATAAACCCATCACCCAAGAAATTTTAAATAAAACTTTACTTATCACTATGCAAAAGAAACTGTATTCCAGAAGCACTGACTGTCTAAGACAAATGTGTATGACTGCAGCGGTGATGAAGTGGTGGCACAAGGATGAGCAGCTTGACCAAACGCAGGGTTCCCAAAGAAGAGCCGAAAGCTCTGTCATCCTGTAATGCCACTTCTGCACTCCCTCTATTAGTAACAACGATTAACCTCAGAGACATGTGGCATCAGCCCATGACACCTGTCTGGGTGAGCCAGCCCTTATTAAAGCCCTGTGGCAAGGCTGCCAGACCTGCAGGCCCTCAGTGCCTTTGTCCCAGCCACTCTCATCTTTTGGGCAAGAGGTGCAAGCAAAGTGCTCCCAGCACCTAATGTTTCTGTCCCCTGCACAGGAGGGGCACCTAGTGACTCATCCCAAACCTGCTGCAACTGTTTCTCTGCTCTCTGCACCGTTATACAACAGAGCAGAGAAAGATGAAGCCCACTTTTACCAGATACCATGTGCTGAATATTTGCAGCAGCGTATAACTTCCAGCTGCAGGTGCCTTTGGTTGTATAATACCATATTAATGACACTTCCAGGCTAACCTGAAAACTTAATAGTATTTGTGCTAAGCTCTGCACTGAGCCAGGAGAGATTTTAGGAAATGTTATGGGAGAAGTTGTATATGTCTCAGGAGACACAGTTCATAACTGCAAAGCACAATGGTAGGGGCAATGTCACCCCCTCATTCTCTAAAGCACAAGGGGCAGCATCTCACAAGTGTTGCTTCGTCAGTTTCATTGCTTGTTGTGCAGCGTGTTTCTTCCATAAAAACCGGAGGCTAAACTTCCTACTCAGTACAACTGTGTACCTACATGACAGAGCAAAACAGGCACACTCTTCTCTGCTACACTTCGTTACATGTGCTGGAGAACTTTCTTTAACCTGAACTGCTAGGGCTTTTATTTAAACTGCTTGAGACTTTCATGGACTGCCTATCCTTTAAGTAGGAGTTGATTTCAGGATAGTTTGCCTTCATCTGCTCTTTGCTCTGGAACTGGCTAGGTCCCAAACAAAGCACAAAAATGCCAAGGCCAGAGTCCCTCACAGATTTTGGTGCAGCCTAACTTCTGGTTTTGATGTTGTCATGCAGTCCCTCATGACACAGTGACAAATGCCAAGCAGCACTAAATACCTCACATAAAATGAATCATATTCTACAAATGCTAGACTTGAACATGTCAGAAATGGTGAAAATAAAAGCAAACAACTTCCCAGAAACCTCACTGTTCACAGACACCACTCAGAAATGACCACTTTTCAGCAAGTGGTACTGTAATCACTGCCAGCCAGGCCAGGGGAAATATAGTTCCAATAACTGAACATGTTTAGAACCCAAAGAGGAAATGAACAGTTCAGCTTTTGCTTCCTCTGGAGACAGGGCCAGTATGCAGTGTATGTATACCAGTACATACCATTACGCAGAACACTGAAGCACAACTATAGACTGTACACAGAAATGGGATGATGTCTTTTCACATAGCACAAAACGAGTCCACCACACTAATTTTTCATGACAGCATTTCTGAAAAAGGCCATACCCATCCTTAAATTGTTTTGGACCCTATTTGGTATTATCATGCAAAATATCCTCACAAAATCATGCTCTGGAATGACAGCTTCCATTGTCAAAACATATGGAAATCAGAAAGCAGTTTGTGGCAGATATGATGTTTATTCACTATGAGCTAGTTTTTGGTCTAACTATGTCATTTCAATCAAAGTAAGCACTGAATGTATTTGACATCTAAGGAGGTCTTCAGGCCACCATCACATTTAAGCTGCTTCTGTCAAGTAGGAACTCTGTAACTTCAAATGAGTAACTCGTATTTAACAAGTAATGATGCTATTTACTGGAGACCTGTGATCCCAGAATCCATGCGTCTAGCATAGACTGTGATCCCTTAGCAGACCATAAAGACAACTTATTACAATAATGAGCTCATTAAGCATGTAGCTCTTTAGTCCTGCAAGTTGTTGCAATAAGCAGCTGTTCCAGAGAGTGAAAAATTATCAACTCAGAAAGCACATCTATGATTAAGCTAGACCCAGGGAGAAAGTATGTGAGCAACACCCCTATTATTGTTGAGTATACCTTTGACTACAGTATCCGAGCAAAGCATCAGTGGTAGTGTAGTGACATGCTTCCCCACGCAGTAAGCTAGACACCCCTAGAACTTAAATGTCAAAAAATTTATTATGAAAGCTTCCATAGCAGCAAATATTTCAATAAAAACTATTGCATTATTAAACCAGAAGCATGGCTTAAAGGCCTGTTGAAGTCTGTCTGCTTTAAGAATTGCTGTATCTGCCCTGGTAATCAGTCTCTAAAAGTCCACAAATTACTGAAGTTTGCTTCTCTTCATATTTTGCAGACAGTGTCAACAGTTTCTAGTCACAATACTCTATTTAACCCTGTGAACTTTTGGGCCACTTCCCCTAACTTTCTCTGCCTTCTGAAACTGCTCCACTTGACCAGGAAACTTGCAATACTTGTTTCAGTTCCATAGTATGTTATCTTCCACACAGCTGCAGTCTACTGAAGCTCACTGGTGAGGTGAGCTATTCTTTTCCTTTCTCCTCTGTAAGAGCCCACAGCATGCCAGTCTGAGTGACTGTAATCCAGTCCCTTGACCAGGCTAATCCAAGGAATCAGCAGCTCGTTGCACACTTTAGTGAACACCACGTTGAGAATGCAACAAAGGTTTCAGCCTCCCCATTATGTCAGGTCATGGTCACTCAGGTAAGGCAATAGTTGGCACCCACTCATTGATCTTCCGGCTTTCTTCGCAGAAGGAGTTCAGCTTCTCTAGAGCTGGGTCTTTCCAGGCATCTTCATTTGGGTTCTGCCAGAAAAGCATTGCACACCATGAGTGCATGAAGTCACAGTATTATTTCACAGAAGCATTAGCCTAGAAAGCAAAGCATTTTCAGGCATAGAGAGCAGGGAGCTGAGCTGTCACCATAGTGGGTAGAAGAAAAACCCTTGTTACAGAAGCACTGCCCACTCATGGAGCTCCATCCCTCCCAGTCCCAGCCACGCACCATGATGAGGATGCAGTGCAGGTCTCTGGGCTCGCCAGACTCCTCGCTGGATCCCACGGCAGCAGCCAGCTTGGGTAGGTCACTCACACGCACGATGTCGATGTCGTTCTCGCAGCAGAAGGCCTGGATGAGGGTGAAGTGGATCTGCAGGGCGATGTCCCCCTCGTCCTCCTCATCGGCCGCCAACACGCAGAACGCCACGTTATCTGGGTCTCTGCGGGTGGCGAGAGCCATTAGGCCCCGGCAGGTCTGACTTGCCCCTCACCCCACTCCCGCTGCCTTCCCCCCTACTCACACGTTCATAAGCTTGGCCGACTCGTAGACGCCGGCGGTGAGGCAGCCGCGGCGCTGCGCCGATACCAGCAGCTCGTGGAGGGCCTCGCCGGCGCCCTGCATCCTGCAAGCAGGAGAGAGCGATCCGATCAGCACGGCACCAGCGCCCGGACAACGGCCACACCACCTCCCAGCCACCCGCCGCCGGCACCTACCAGTCTTCGCCCGCAGGCGCCAGCTCCTGTTCTTGCGTTTCTTCCAGAGTCATAGCAGCGTACCGTAAAGCAACGTTATCACCGACCGCCCCCAGCTCTTCCCGACACCTCAATCCCCCCACTCTACCACAGCTCTCCCGACGCCTGCTCTATTTAAGGCCGTGGAGCTGCGGCGCTGGCAGCTGGCGGCGGCCGGTGCACCTCCATTGGCCGGCGGGAAGCGGGGGGAGGGTCCTTTGTCATGCTAATCGACGCGCGCCGGGCGCTGCGGGGCGGGAGGCGGGGGGGTGGGCGGCTCGTGCCGGCAGGCCACGTGGTGGTGGAGGGAGGGGGCGACGGCGGGCGGAGGGGCGGGGAAACGGGCGCGGGGTGGGAGTGTGCCGAGAGGGGTCCCATAAGGGCTGCATGGCGTGGAGCTGCTGCCTTGGGGATGGCGGGGTATTAGAGACAGACAGTTCCGTCTTGGAAGGAGTGGCGAGGCTGCGCAGGGAGGTGGGGGACTCACCATCCCTGGCGGTGTTCACTAATCGTGTGACTGGCATTGAGGGACGTGGGTTAGTGCACGTGGTGGGGGTGGGTTGGCGGTCGGACTTGGTGATCTCAGAGGTCTTTTCCAACCATTATGACTATATGAATGCTCAAAGGCATTCTCAGCTTGAAAGCCAGCACTATGACCTGCTGCACTCCCTAAAATGGACTGACTTGAGCTGCTGCTATAGTGACCAGTGGGCATCACCTTAATCTATTTATCTGGGTACATAAGTCGATCCGAAAATAATGCCTCCTGTTTATTTCCATAGAAACCACAACAAAGAGTGCCGTAGCACCATTTGGTGGAGCAAATTCTCAGCTTCAAAACACATCTTTTCAATAGTCACCACTCTGTATACATAGCTCTGCATTTTAACCAGCAGTGAACAAAAGCCTGCATCTCATGTTCAGAAACATCCACACCAGTGGACAGAGAAGGTTTGGATGCTCCATCCTTGAAGGTGTCCCAGGCCAAGCTGGCTGGGGCCCCGGGCAGCCTGATCAGACAACCTGCCCATGGGATTGGAACTGGATGGCTTATGTGGTCCCTTCCAGCTCAAACCATTCTATGATTTTATGATAGATGACCCACCTGTCACTGTCACCACTGCTGAAACACACCATCTGTTGTCTTACTGTGCCCATATCCACTGTTCAGTCTCTGTAAATGTTCAGCAAGCATCTATGAATGTCAGAGGGTACCATTTTTTCTGCTTGGAGGAATTCAGTGATACAGCTTTGCTTCATGCACACTTTCATGTCAGGCACTATTCTGTCAGACTGCCTCTCTTCTGTCACATAGCAACAAAATACAGTGGAATGTTGGTGGGAAGGTTCAACCTCTGCTGCCATACCTTCCACTTCTGATTTCATGGGCTGACATAGTAAAATAGGAGGCATTACTTTTAGAGCAGCTCAAGTGTGCAGCCACAAACCTTTTACATGCAAACTCCCATTTCTGCCCACCAGCCCAGTACACTGCAGCCACAATCTCTAACAGACTCAGTGCCACAGATACAGTTCTGCAGGACCTGTTCTGTGTGTCTGTTGCAGAACTGACGGCACCAGGTCCTGGGTAGCTCTGCTGCTGACTGCTTCAGGCCATCCTGTATGAGGGTGGTGGGTCCACCACACAGCAGCACCACTACTCAGGCACGAAGAAGCACATTTTGCCATTAAATTGGCCTGCCACTGCAGTAGCATGCCCACTTCCCAGCACGGAGGGCAACCCTACAGCCTTGCGTTACCTGCCAGTCAGCACACGGCCGAGCACCGCTCAGCCCGGGGTGGTGTCGTATCCATAGAAAGACCCTGACCTCTGCTGGACATCGGAAATATTAGGGCTGCAACAAACGGCCGGGCCCACACCTGGACGCCGTGCCTGTTCTCATGCCACGAGTGCTTTTCGTGAAAGCCTAGAGAAAAAAAAAAAAAAAAAATATTTTCTGCTTGAAGAAAGCCCTTAAAACAGCTCCCGAACCTTGTAAGTCAGGAGCAGAGTAACGGGGAAAGAGGTATCTATTCAGTTACAACAATGGCAAAGAGTGCAGCAAGAAAAAGCTGCACTGCAGCAAGAAAAAGACAGAACTGCATATAGGTCGCACTCCTGAATACCTGGTAACAAACTGCTCTTCCCCTGTTCAGCCTTGCTGTCCTCGCCCTGCAAGCCTTTTTCTCCAGGTACTGCATTTCACAAACCAGAAAACCAAATTTCCCTGTCAATCCGCGGGCCTTGGGAGCCAAGCAGACGGCTCCCTCTGCTGACACTGTGCTCGGTGGCATTTCAGCTTCCAAAACAAAACAGACGCGGTTTGCAGGCATTCAGCTTAATGAGAAAGGAGTGGAGTAAGGCTTTTGTAGCATCTTCTTTTCTAAAAAATAGCAATAAAACTTCATGTTACAAGTCTTGGCTGAAAACGCTGCTGTGAAAATAGAAGTATCATTCAACTAAGTTAAGTGTTCTGTTAAAAAATGGAGCATTTCTACAAATATAGCTGAAGTGCTGTAGGATGGGCACCACTCCATTGGCTGCACAGACCCAATTATTATAGGCTGTACTGCAGCTCAGTACAGAGCCCTCAATTTGGATGTCTTTTCAGTCTTTGGGCTAAAAAGAAAAAAGGACAAAAGTGGCCTTTGCATTAATTTTGGTTGTTGGCATTTTTTTCTATAGACAATGGCATGCTGCATCAAGTGTCTGCTTGTAGTCAGGAGAGTTTTTTTGCTGGTGTTGCTGAGTTCACACCACAAGTGTGAACCTGTATTTCTCTTACATATGCTATTCTTGAAATAAAGCAAGAAACCAGAAATGCTGTTTTAATGACATTGAAGCATCTTTCTAATAATAGATGAAAGTTTCTTCCTTGTTCTATGAAAAGAACCTTGCTTTAGAGGTTTTATGGAATATGGCTAGTTTTAGTTGTCTATTTCCTCTTATATAGGTGGGATGTTGAAGAAGCTAATTCTGAAAATGCAGACTTGGATCAGCAAGAACCCTCTGTGAAGAAGTGCTGAGCTCAGCAGAGGCCAAGCGAAGGAGAGAAATGCTGTGCCTAGCAGTATGCTGGGGCCTCTCTGCACATCCTGCCGAGGTTTGCTGCAGACAGGGAGCTGCCCCTACCTTCTGGCACAAACAGACATTGCTGCTCACTACACCATGCTGTCTAGGGTCAGGGCACACTGGCTGTCCTTGGAACTGGCTCTGAAAGGCTCCTTCACTTACTTCCCACTCCAAAGCAGGGGTTATTCTCCCCTTCAGGTTTACCTTCATTAACAGGTTCAAGCACTTTTTCACCTTCACAAATGGTTTCTTTATGTGTTGCTCACATTCTTATACTGCACTTATCTGACCATGGGATGCTTCAATCAAAGATAGTCACATACACTGTCTGAAACAGCATCGCATATTTGAGTTGTGTATTCTAAACAAGACCATACATCTCATTCCTATTTCTGACCATCGGAAGTCACTAATGGAACTACAGACAGAAAAGGCTTTCCTTTTCATCTTTATCTTCAAATCTCAGTACTACGCTGAGAACTGACTATAGTGTGCTTCTTCAAAGCGACAAAAATGCAAAAACTCAGTCTTGTATTACACATTCTGTATTCAGACAGTGGTGAGTATGCAAAGTTTATATGTCTGGGGAAGGCTGCCCTCCTGTGCCAAAGTCTCTGTAATCAACACCCACGGGGAGCAGGAAGGCATGGAGTAGCTACGGGGATGGCTGAAAGCATGGGGGGACAGGCTGCTGCAGCTCTACTACCAGCAGGAGCTTCTTTGAACCACTGCTAGGCATGACATCTTCTTTTTTTTTAGCCTGTCTTTCTGTGCCTTCTTTCTTCCCAATCACAGTTTTCTCAGGCCAAATTTTGCAGGACCCTCTCCTGGGATTACCGTGTGTCTGTAGGTCTAACAACTGAAACCTTATTGTGCATTCACAGCAGCTCTGGCTGGTTGCTGTGTGACTGGAAATCTGAGACACATTCACAGCTCATGTGCACCACGGTTGTATAACATCCAGCTCAGAAAACCTACATTTTAAAGCCGAATTGGACAGATAGTGCATGTATGTTCATGCATGCTTGCCTGCCAGAAAGTGACAGGTTTACTATCCCTGAACACATACCTTCGTCCAGAAATGCCTAGAAACCTTGCTCTGAGGGTGGCTTCAGACAGATACTTATGTAATAAGTGATACTAAAAATAGCACTTACTAATAATCTAAGCCAGAAGACAGAGCATCAAAAATCCCTCTGGTCTCCACCACTAAGTCTCAAGCAAGCCTCAGTTGCAAATAAACTCAGGAATTTCTTGTGGTATAGCTGTTTTCCGTCTGCACTTCCCCTAGCTCCTTAACATATTTCTTCTGCTCTTAATTTGCTGCATGGGGCCCCTCTCTTTCAGCAGTGCAAAGCTACTGAACAACACAGCATTGCTGGCTCCCCATTAGGGACTGCCATTAGAGACCACGGAGATGACATCAGCTTTCACACTATCAATTGCTCCATGCAATGCCAAAAGGAATTTCTGAACAGCTGAATGTAACTTGAACAGTACCATATTAAATAATCTGATTTTTATTGTGTTTTATGCTGAACTTTCTTAAGGATGACAATGAAAGCCAAAAACAATTGCTGAAGGAGTTCTCTGAGCAGCTGTCTGTATGATACAATAAAGAGAGAATAGGCTTTCTTCAGCTCAGATGCTGACATTTATTTCATTGCTAATTCAACGGCATGAAATGTGTTCCACGCAGAAGGCAGATGTGTAACCCCTACATCCACTATGCAGTTTTAGGTCTCAGCCTGTAACTGTCTAATGAAACTTCCATAGTGAAATTCTATTGTGCCTGACTGGGCAAAACAGTCGTCTCCTTCATTAGTTCCTTTGTGTCCTCTGTCATGGGTGCAGCAGACAGACAAACCGAGAAGGAAAGCTTGAATGATGAACTCAGATCTTAGGTGTGTCACTCTGATTTCTCCTGTATCTTCCAGCCTTCAAAAAATACAGTGAATCTGTCATATATGTAAACAAATTAGACAAGTGTCTGATGGGGAAGGGCTTAATTGATGCTTCCTCTCACAAACAGAAATGTCAGAAAAGCAAAAATCTTTACTGATCACAAGTACTCACCAAGATCACAAGTACTCACTGCAGCTCTGGCTTTTCTCTGATTAGGAGCCTTAACAAAGCAGAAAATTTGCTTCATCCCATCTTTGCAACTGTAACACAGGAATTAGCTTAAATCTAGAAAGTGATTAGGTTTTCTTCTCTTTCCCCTTCAACTCACCCAAAACAAGTCTTTTTTTTTTTTTTTTTTCCTCTAAAGAGCTGCTGCACAATGGCCAGAGTGAGAAGTGCACCCCGAATATCCTCCCCCTAAAATTGCACTCTTTGATGGATAGGTTTACAAAAAAGAATAGTGACAATTAATAAATGTGCCTATGTATAACCCAACATTAGGTGCAGTATAATGCTAAATGGGATAGCAGCAATTGATTTTGACATTACTAGACTAGGACTGTTGCTCTTGGCTATCACTGTTTACTAGTGAAGAGCTCAGTAAATCTTGGCATGCACTGGGATAGTTTTAATGAATTTCACTGAAACGTTTGTATGCCAGCTGGCCAAGTTTTCATTGCTGATCTGTTGCTTTTTTCATTTTAGCCTTTTCTTGTTCCTATCGGTTTCTTGTCATTTTCTCCTGTGGCTCTATTGTCCCATCACTCCATGTGGAGCTTTGGACCAAACATAAAAATAATGAAATTCCGTCCAAATGAGGTGTTTGGCAGCTGCAGGGAGCCACAGACAGATGTAGCAGGGAGGCTGCCCAGGGAGGTGGCGGAGTCACCTACCTTGGAGATGTTCAAGGAACATTTGAATTCTATGCTGAGGCACATTGTTGAGTAAGCAGGAGGAGGTAGCCTTCCTGTTAAGCATGTGTTCTGATCTCTATTTCCAGAAAATGCAGGTACCTGAAATCTCTCTAACTGTACATCGTTTGTGAATGACCTTAAATATGGCAGAGGGGCAGCACAGTAACACTGGTAAATGATCTTACTAATGATTAAAAATCCAACACTGACAGCATGAGCTCCACCAGTCCTGAACAATGTCCAGTTTGTGACACACTCTGAGGCTCATGTACAGTGTTTGTAATAAACAGCTTAAAGTGAAGGATGTGTTGACCAGAATATGCTGGAGTTTCTGGATCTGCTCAAGCCCAAGATATTTTGGACTTTGGTGGAGAGTGAAACTGTCCACTGTATACTTATATTGACAAAGAAAGAGAGAGAGAGAGAGAGGATATAGACTACCCTTTCCTGCATAGCATGTATTTTCAACAGGAGACATTCCCAGGCAGCTTGGTACAGGTACAATGCACAGGAGGCTGTGGAGCATGGCTATTCACGTGGACTTGGCTTCAAAGGGCAGATGTGGCTTAGCTACAGGAAAGCAGCACAAAAGATCTGATATTGTTCTAAACACTAATGCAGACAAAAGAACATTTTTGGGACCATCTCCAGTAAAATGTGAGTGTGCAGACAGGGAGGCTGCAGGATTAGTAATTTTTTCATCTTATATCCAGCGTATCTCTGTCCTTGAAGTCTTTTTGTAGCTGTTTACCCAAAGCCATAACTCAAATCTTTAGCTGGGAAGGCAATGGTACTTCAAACTCCTGGATAAGTTTACTGAGCACTGACTCTTCTCGTCATGACTCCATGGTGGATAATTCATTTTAGTTTGGTATCTCATTTCCCACCGTACAGCTTTGGTGCTGTAATTTGTCTAACAATGACAAGGGAGGCAGTGATTAGCAAGGTTTTCTGTGCCTCCAAAATTTCTGAGAACAAGATAAGGACACTAAAGTGGGCTTTCCTTAATTATTTTGAACACTGATTTCATCCTCTATATTTAGGGGAAGAAATGATAGCATAAACAGACTGATCTAATCTCTTGTTTAGCAATTTACTGGACGAACATTAAAAGAAATGAAGAACAACCTGCTGCTGGAAAACATGTTTATGAGAGAAAAAAAAATACACCCTATTATTTAGGGTGGCTTTCTCATACCAGTTACTTAAAGCAAAATAGTTCAGATTTTTTTTTTTTTTTTTTTCAGGAGTTCAGGAGGTTTTTGTTTGTTTGTTTGTTTGTTTTTTCAGGTTCAGGAGGCTCCTGGAATCCAATGAGAATAAATTTATGGTTCTAGTAATGGACAAACCAATGAGAGGTGAAGCATTGTTGGATCTGCTGCTCACCAATGTGGAAGAGATAATTAAAGGCGTTAAGGTAGGAGGCAGCCTGGGCTGTAATGACCAATCCCTGGTCGAGTTCATGATCTCAAGTTATGCGGGCCTGGCAAAGTGTGGGATCAGGACCCTGAACTTTGGAAGAGTGAACTTCAGCAGTTCAAGGAATTGTTGGCCAAGATTCCCTGGGATGCTGTCCTTAGAGACAAAGATGTTGAGGAGAGCTGGCTACTCTTCAAGGATGCCTTCTGAGAGCACAAGAGCTCTCCATCCCTCTGAATAAGAAAGCGGGCAGAGGAGGTAGGAAACCGGCATGGCTCAGCAAGGACCTGCTGGGCATGCTGAGGGCAAAGAAAGCTCTGCAAACAAGGGTTTGTCACCTGGGAAGAACACAGGGATGCAGTTCGGACTTGCAGAAGTGGGATCAGGAAAGCCAAGGTGCAGGTGGAACTGAACTTGGTGAGTGATGTGAAAAGCAATAGGAATACATTCTACAGGTACACTGGCCAGAAGAGACAGGTCAAAACAAGTGTACCTCCTTTGGTAAATGTAAAAGGAGAACTGGCTTCAACGGACGAAGAGAAGGCTGAGGTACTGAATGAGTTCTTTGCCTTGGTCTTCACTGGCAGCCAGGATTCTAATATTTCTCACGTCCCTGAGCCCTGCATCCCTAAACCTCTAGGTGGGACCAGGGCGGTAAATCCCCCTCCACTGTAAGGGCAGAGCAAGTTCCAAGACCACCTCATGAGACTGAATGTGTACAAGTCTATGGGGCTGGATGCTGTGCATCCCAGGGCTCTGAAGGAGCTGGCTGAGGTGGTTGCTGAGCCACTCTCCATCATATTTGAAAAGTAGTGCTTGTCAGGTGAGGTCCCAGATGACTGGAGAAAGGGTCACATCACTCCCATTTACAAGAAAGGGAGCAAGGAAGACCCCGGGAACTACAGGCTGGTGAGTCTCACCTCTGTGCTTGGGAAGACCATGGAGCAGATCCTGCTGGACGACATACTTGATCACATGAGGAATGAGCGTATGATCTGAGACAGCCAGCGCAGCTTCACCAGGGGAAGGCCATGCTTAACCAATACGGTGGCCTTCTGTGATGGAGTGACAGCATTGGTGGAGAAAGGGAAGGAGACCGATGTCATTTACCTGGATTTGAGCAAGGCCTTTGACACGGTCCCCCACCACATTCTTATCTCCAAATTGTAGGGATGTAGATTTGATGTGCAGATCACTCGAAGGATAAAAGTTGAAAGGCCGCAGACAGAAGGTTCTATGTCCAGGTGGAGACTGATAACGAGCAGCATCCCCCAGGGGTCTGTCTTGGGACTGGTGCCTTTATCAATGACGTCACCAATGGAATTGAATGCACTCTCAGTAAGTTTGCTGACAACACCAAGCTGAGTGGTGTGGCTGACACAGTGGGAAGGGATGCCATTCAGAGGGCCCTCGACAGGCTGAAAAGGTGGGCCTGGGTGAACTTATTGAGGTTCAACATAGAAAAGTGCAAGGTTTTGCACTTGGGCTGGAGGAATCCAAGGCATTTATACAGGCTGGAAGGCGTGGTTCTTGAGAGTAGCTCTGCAGAGAAGGTCCTAGGGGTCCTGATGAATGAAAAACTGAACATGAGCCAGCAGTGTGCTCTTGCAGCTTGAAAAGCAAATGGTATCCTGGGCTCCATCAGAAGAGGGGTGGCCAGCAGGGACAGGGAGGTGATTGTCCCTCTCTACTCTGCTCTTGTGAGGCCCCATCTGGAGAACTGTGTACAAGCTTGGAGCCCCCAGTACAAGAAAGACAGAGAGATGT
This sequence comes from Centrocercus urophasianus, assembly GCF_019232065.1. NCBI lineage: Eukaryota > Metazoa > Chordata > Aves > Galliformes > Phasianidae > Centrocercus > Centrocercus urophasianus. The sequence goes on along the minus strand of NW_024884767.1, from coordinate 21,538,974 downwards.
TGGAGAGGGTCCAGAGGAGAGCCACAAAGATGATCAGGGGGCTGGAGCACCTCCCCTATGAAGACAGGCTGATGGAGCTGGGTTTGTTCAGCCTGCAGAAAAGAAGGCTGTGGGGTGACCTCATTGCAGCCTTTCAGTACCTAAAGGGAGCCTACAGACAGGAGGGAAATCAACTCTTTGAAAGTGTAGATAACAGCAGGATGAGGGGAAATGGTTATAAGCTGAGGGAGGAAAGATTTAGGTTGGATGTTCAGGGGGAAGTTCTTTACAGAGAGAGAGTGGTGAGGTGCTGGAACAAGCTGCCCAGAGAGCTTGTGGATGCCCTGTCCCTGGAGGTGTTCAAGACCAGGTTGGATGGGGCCCCAGGCAGCCTGGTCTAGTATTAAATGTGGAGATGGTGGCCCTGCCTGTGGTAGGGGAGTTGTAGATTCATGATCCTTGAGGTCCCTTCAAACCCGGGCCAGTCTGTGACTCTGTGATTCACGGGCCCCACACTTCTTCCAAAATTCTTCACTCATGGTCCTAGCCGAACGTGTCAAAATTGAAGAATGGTACAATATTTTTATAAACATAATCCCCCCTGACTCCAATCTGTGTGGATACACCAGGAGGAAAACACACATCTCTTTTACAAGCTGTGGTGACTGTGCTCTCATGCAGTGTTCAGGATACATGGGTTTGGGGCTGTGGCCCACTCAAGACTGGTTATCCTGGGGCATTGGTACCAATATTTAAATAACAATAATGAGACTGAATTTGTAACAGAGATTTTCTATCTCTGCATAACAATTGCAAAGTGTGGTGATCAAAACAGGAAAGCAGCTGCAAGAATTTCCCCTGAAAAAAAAAAATCATTGAAAGAGAGAAGTCCAGAAATTGTATGTTTAGCTTGATATGTGCTGGCAAACCAGGGGATGGTGTCAGCCAACTAACCTTCTGTTATGACTTGTGATTATACAATTTGATCTTCTCAGTTCTGCAGAAGAGGATTTGTCTGATGACCTGGAGTCAGAGGCGTGTAGGTCTGTCCAAGATAATATGTAACCCTGGGCAGAATGGTGAATCTGACCAAGCCTTGTCTGGTTCCACATCTGTAAAACAGGATTAACAGAGTGGCTGAATCTCTGCAAGTTTTCTGTCATGTTCAATACCTTCAGTCTTCTGATTCATACTATCAAAGGGAAGCATTTCTTTAATTAAAGCTTTCTGACTCTCACAGCTTGAAAGAATATATATCAGCAAATACATTTCAACTTTTTAAAGTTACACTTAACTTACCTAACTACACTTACTTAACACTTAACTTACTTAACTTATACTTAACTACACTTAACTTTGTTAAGATTGATATTAAAAAACAAAATAGCAACAGTAAGCAACCTCACATTCCCTAAACAAATTAAACAACTTTTTTTTTTTTTTTTTGTGGACCTGATTCCTGGTATATCTATTGTTTAAATCACTTGAGTTTGAAGAGTTTGCAATAACAGTATATATCTCAAAATTTCTTGGCTCTATCTAGTTGGTTTGTCAGGGGTGGTCTCCTACAATAAAACCAGATATTCCGCTGGATGCTGATGCCCTGCTTTTGACTGATGTTTTCAGGTGTGGTGATAATACGAATCATATTCATGAAGAAGAAAGTTAAAGCAAGAGAGTCAATTAGGATTCTTTTTCTTTCTTTTTATATTTTATTTTTATGTAGTAGCAAGGTTATAATGTGATGTTGGCTGTCTAGCTTAGAGGGCTTTTACTAAGTCCAGCTCACATAAAAAGAAGCAGTCATTCCTTGAAATCTAGTTTTCCTGTGAAAAATTGAAAAAGTATGTCCTAAAACTGTCTCTATGTAATGATGTTATGATCTCACATTAAAAATAATTCACTTTTCAGGAAGACATGAGATTGGGGTATTTTTGTTTGTATGTTAGAAGAAATGTTTCTTTAGAAACAAGAAGGGCTTCTTGTTTTTTACTCTGTTACACTGTTGGTAATGGAAAAAGGACTTAAACCTTGAGACCAGTTCTGAATCTCCACACATTAAATCTAGACAAGGTCATTGCATAGAAACAGAAACAGTGACTTTTCTTGTGTCTTTTCACAGAACCACTTTCCCTTCTCCAGGCTGAGCAGTTCCAGCTCTCTCAGCCTTTAGTCAAGTTTCAGCAAAATGAATGTGCTTTCTGGCAGGAATAACAGCATTTGTCAAATCTTTCCAGCAGAAGGGACCACTAAACACCGGAGCCTGAATGTGTTACATTGGCTGCATGCCCTCACATTTGTCTTCAAATAACTATATTATCAACTTCACTTTTGTGGAGACAGGACAAGGGGAGACGGACATAAGCTGCAGCATAGGAAGTTCTGCACAAATGTGCGCAAGAACTTCTTTACGGTGAGGGTGACGGAGCACTGGAACAGGCTGCCCAGGGAGGTGGTGGAGTCTCCTTCTCTGGAGATGTTCAAGACCTGCCTGGATGCCTACCTGTGCTACCTGCCGTAGGGAACCTGCTTTGGCAGGGGGGTTGGACTCGATGATCTCTAGAGGTCCCTTTGGTTTTCAAAAACTTTTTGATTTATTTGATTTATTAGTTTCAATTCCAATTACCATGTATTTCTGTTATTATAATTAGTAAATTAATTTTCCTCCTTAGATTGTTGTCACTGTTTGCTTGTTCTTTTTTTTTCCTTTCCTTTTTTGTTCCCTTTCCTCCTTTCCACTTTCCTTTTTGGCCAGGTGGGCCTATCTCTCTGTCATGGACTAGATCTAGAGATAACTGTGACACATGTCCTGGTGATACATCCTCACAGCAGGGCTGTGCTGCCAGAACAGCAGGATCACATTTCTGGTTTTTGACATGTAGTATCTGGGCAATAATTAAAAGCCTGCAGGGATTACTGTGTCTGTTAATCAATAACTCCAAGACAGAGACTGCTCACGAGGTGTCAGCCATGGATTATGCTCTTGCAGAGCTTCTAAGCTCAGCTTCTTCTCTGGTCTTTGAAAACCTTTGGAAATCCACCTGTGAGCATCCATACAGTCTGACCAGATGGGTCAATATGTCTCTTGTTACTGTAAGAGTGAGCACTACTTCACCAAGTACACTCGAGTAGTTTTCAGTACTCCTTTTGTCATCCCTTTAGGAAATTAAATGGGAATTGATCCTTACTGATGTAACAGCTGTGCTCAGAAGGGTGGGATCTTAGCCTAGCAACAATATTTTAGAGTAACAGGAGGAAACAGTGAAGAAAATTCTGCATTTCGCCTATAATGCCCTTGGCCTTCAGGGAGAGCAATGCCTGTACTGACACCAATACCACCTACCAATACCACCTTTACAGCTACCTGCAAGTAGTATTACTTCTGAAATGAGAAAGTATACAGGAAGTGTGACTTGGGAGGAAAGAGCAATTTACTGCTATGGCAGTAAATGAGGCATCAAGCAACATCACTCTACACAGTATCCTACTGTCATAACCTAGGTTTAAATGCATCTAGCATTCTAGTACCTGAAATACTGTATGTATTGTAATGAGGAATATTATGTTTTACTATTCAGGATATTCCTGCAACATTTTCTGCTTATAGGTTGTTATGTATATGAAAGCACCTTGAAAGTACCATTGCAAGGGGATCAGCCTAATTCTGTAATACAGATTTGGAGTATGATTTGCACTGTCTTGCCAATTTCCTAACACACTTGTAGCAGACGTAAGAGGTTAATAGCATCTATCTCCAGTCAAATAGTCTCAAATCTCTACAACTTGATGTAATCATTGCATTTCTGCTTGCAAAATGTCTGGGGCATCCTATGTTTTCATTCCTTTGCAAGCCCAAATTCTGGCTACAATTATGCTATAAAAAAAAGCAGAATACATATTTGTAATTTTACACAACAGTTAGATGATTATGATAAACCAGTGAACAACATCTTCAGTGTTTGAAGTGGAAGACAGAGAGAGGCCCATTCTGCACTATGTTATAGTTACCCCCCACAGCCTGCTCGCTCCCCTGGGTCTCTGCTCTACCACTCTGCTCTGACTACAGCTCTCCCTGTACACAGACTCACAGCCTCTTCCAGGGGTCACCATGCTCCCCACCACTCCATGGTGAAACAGAACAAATCTCTTTCTAGTTTCCCCTGCAAATGCACCGCCTGGATGCCTGTGCTCTCAAAGGCATGAACAGCTGGGCAATGTGCCACTAAAATAGTATGTGCAAGACAAAGACTTGTCATGGTTTTATGATTTTTGTTATTGGTATTCCATGTCATAACATCATGTAAAATGTGGGGAATTAAAGAGTTAATACTCCAATTCCATGGATTGACAATTTTCTGATACCTGGTTCTCACTTACCCCAATTACTTTGCATTCAGAGGGGAAGATAAGACCCACAAGTCAAGAGACTCGTGCTCTCTCTCACTGCATGGCAGTGTGTGGGTGTGCTCCCCAGCCATTTCGCCTTCAATTCAAAGCCCTTTAGTTTCAGATACTTTCTCTCTCATTTTATTTGATTTATTAGCCTCAATTCCAATAATATTGTATTATATTGTGTTACCTTGCATTCCAATATGATATTTAGTAAAATCAACTTTCCTCCTCAGATTGTTGCTACTATTCTGTCCCCGGGCCCAGCTCCCACCTCCCATCTTCCTGCCCTCCCCCTTTCCCTTTCCCTTTTAGGGTCAGTGGGCCTGCAGGCCTGCTGCCCCTGTTATGAACACAGATTGATCTAGCTAACTTCGTGTTACATCAGCACTCAGTAAGTCAAGAATGAAGTCTGAGGCATGACTGAAAAAAAAAAAGTTTGATGTGAATATTCATGCTCTGTTTTCTCACTCAGAGTTCACCAGGTGTAAAACAAGGTATTTTAGGCTTTCTTTTTGCAGACTTGATGCCATCCCTTCCCAGCCAAAGCCCAGTCTGTGTGACAAAAGGCAGCCTGGGTCCAGACACCAAGTTGTGGGGTGTGGCCAACACACTGGAGGGACAGAATGTCATCCAGAGAGAGCTAGACAGGCTTGAGCAGTGAGCCCAGGAGAATCTCATGAGGTTCAACAAAGCCAAATGCAACATCTTGTACCCGGGCTGAAGCAATCCCCACTACCAGTACAAGCTGAGGGAGGTGTGGGTGGAGCACAGCCCTGTCAAAGAGGACTTAGGGGTACTGGTGGATGGCAAGCAGGACATAAATCATAATGTGCCCTTGCAACTCAGAAAACTAACTGTATCCTGGGCTGCATCAAACAAAGCATGGCCATCAAGACAAGGGAGGTGATCCTGCCCCTCTGTTCTGCACTGGAGAGGCCTCACCTGGAATATAGCATCCAGATGTGGAGTCTTCACTATAGGAGAGACATGGACCTGTTGGAGCACATCCAGAGCAGGGCCACAAAAATGATGCGAGTTATGGAACACCTCTCCTGAAAGGACAGGCTAAGAGAGCTGAGGTTGTTCAGTCTGGAGAAGGTTCTGGATAGACCTGAGCGTCTTTCCATATCAAAAGGAAAGAGAGGGCAGAGTCATTAGCAGGGTCTGTGGTGATACGACAAGGAAAAGTGATTTCAAACTAGAAGAAGGGAGATTTAGCTTGAATATAAGGAAAAAATCTTTTACAGTGGGTGTGGTGAGGCAGTGGAATGGGTTGCCCAAAGAGGTGGTAAATGTCCTGTCCCTGGAGAGTTTCAAGTCCAGGCTGCATAGGCCCTTAGCAAACTGATCGAGCTGCGGATGTCCCTATTCACTGCAGGGCAGTTGGACTAGACGACCTTTAAAGGTCTCATCCAACTATAAGCATTCTATGAATCTATGATTTACTGAGCATACAACTTGGGCTGGAGCCCACACTGGCAGTGTGCAGGTCCTAGGGAACTCTGCTGGTATATGGCCGGAAAATAACTCAGTTATAATGCTGGAATTTTCACACCATTATTCCATAAAAGAACCTGCAGAAGGTTGTGAGAAATCAAATTAATTCTTGAGTTCAGATGTGCTGCCATGCATAAAGCTTTAGTGCTTTTGTCCTGCATTTTTAGAGCAAAGGGAACAGGATCTAGCAAGAAGACAGGGAACTCTTGATGATCCATGTGACCTTGACAAGGCCCTGTTGGTGCTGCATTGCAGGAGGGATCTGCTTTGCTGTGGTTGCAGGCAGTACTGGGGAGGTGCTGGAGCACTGGGCTGCAGCTGGCTACTGTGCCAGAGCTGTGTCTGTGTCAGGTCCCTGGGGGTGTGCAGCAGGGCCCGGTGCTGACAGACAAATTCCCCAGCCACATGTCTAACCAGTGCTTGCAGCACAGAAGATAGAGGCTGCCCACACACAGGCTGGCTCTCCCTGCCTGGGAGTCTCGAAGCCATTATGGGGAATGCATGAGATGATGTTGGAGTTTATTTTAGGCAACCTGTGGCTGGGAGTCTGGTCCCCAGTGCCACTTCACAGTGTCTCTCAGATTTAAGAGCCTTCATGGAACATTTCAGCTCATCTTCTTGTAATGAGTTTGAATGATTTTGTTAAACTAGAATTGCGGACAATCCAAGGACATATACTAAAACTGAAAATAATTTGCAAGAACTTGACTAAACCACTTTGTAGCAGCTTGGACAGACTGAGATAGGGAAAACATGCTCATGACAAAGAGTCATGACAGAGAGAGCTTCCCAGAAGGCAGGTGTAACCAACCCACCTGGAACCCAAACTCAGTGCTGCTCCTTGAAGTGAGTCTTCATGCCTTCATGGCACAACAAAAGGCAAATACAAAGAAAGCCACTAACAGTCTCAGCCATACTTTGAGGACTAAGAGGCAGGATTGCTCAGCTTTGATTTTTAGTTTTTTTGTTGCTCTTGAATCTACTACAGGAATAACATGAGAATAAGCAAATTACTCTCCTAACCCAATTTATAACATTTTTAGCCAATTCACACCATCTCCCAACTAACATCACATACTAGCAGAGAAATAGTGGTAAAAAAGCATGATATGCAGCCTTACATACAGAGCAGCAGGAGGCAGTGCTAGTTTTCTGCTTCATGTGTGAGAGTGAGCAGTAAGTGCACACAAGTATCACACGTGGTATGCACGCACAGTGCTCTGGCAGAGCATGGCATGGGAAGACCCCACTGACCTGTCCCCCTAGATCTTGAGACTCTCTGCAAAACACTTGCTGTAGACAACAGCTGCCAGCACATAGCTGCTCTTTGCAGTCCCCAGGCACCTAGTTCTTCATTCTTTCAGCTGCAGCCATTCTGAGTAGTGCTGGTTATCACTGCTTTTTAACGGGTGTCATGGAGGCTGAGGCCTTTTGCTCCTTGACAATTAAAACATGCACCAGCCACTCCATTCTCTCTCCATGATGGATGACAAGTTTACAGGCCTTGAGTGCCCCAGTCACCCCATTAGCTTTTTAAAAATATTGGCTTTCTTCCAAATCTTTTCAATTTCTTTACTGTTCCTTTTATATTTTTTTTCCATTGTGTCAGCATTAATGGATAAGTGAGCTCCTCGGACAATTCCTGGAAGGTATCCAATCCCACATTTTCAAATGTTTGAGTTTAATATCTGTACTTAATATCCTCCTTAGTCACTCACTAACAGAATAGAAAGTAATTGTTGTACTGTATATCTCAGTCATCAGTCAAATCCTGATGTTTCTTTTTCAGGAAGCAGCAATTTCATATCCCTGGTCCCTGCATAGTTGTCCTGGGCAACAAGTGACCCGTGCAGTCTGCCACCTGAAGTCCTGCGGCTACAGACTGGCTTGTTTCACCTTTTCCTGCACTTTTTCCTGCACATCCCTCCCTTGCTGCAAGCCTTCTTAGCCAATCTTTGTATGCAACAATAAGAAGAGCTCTGTTTCTGCCATTACCACAAATCTGCAAGCAGAGACCCTCATGGACTATGCTCTGGGGCTGGGATTTCTCCTGGTTACCTTGCTGTCATCCTAGGAGCTGGTTAAGGGATGTGTAGCATTGCACCAACTGCTGCATGTAGAGGGAAATGTGGTCACAGAACCACGGAGTCAAAGGGTGCATGAAAGTTGGCAGGGATCTCTTGGTCCATGTGGGACACTCAAAGCAGGGTGTCAAGGAATGCATCCAGGTGGCTTCTGAAGACCTCCAAGACAGGAACCCTGCAGCCTCTCTGAGCAACGTATGTCAGTACTCTGTCAGCCATACAGCACAGAAGTGCTTCCTGGTGTTCAGAGGGAACCACCTGTGTTCCAGTTTTTGGCTGTTGCTATTTATAGACACTGATAAGATCCCCTGAGCCTACCTCTGCAGCAGTCCCTGCGCCAAAGTATTTGGTGAATACTGATTCCTCCTTGCTGCAGTTGAGCCACTTCCTCAGTCAGCTGGGACAGAACGGCCTGAAGACAGGAAGCATGATTCAGAGTGAAAGACAGCAGCACACCAATACTGTTACCCCTAAATTTGGGTAGTGATCTTCCTTCCTGCATCTCAGCAGCCTCCAAGAGTGAGCCCTGTTCTGTGGCAGCACTGCTTGGTGCAGGGCAAGCCCCACACAGCCAGGCCATGGGGTACAGGTGGCAATGGGTCTTGCCATCAGCCGTCCTGGCTACCTGCCTGCTGAGCAGGCCTGACACATTCCAGTCACGTTCCCACACGGATCAGTGAACAGCAGAGGAAATCACTAATTAATGTTTGTTTTTGTCTCAGTGTTAAGATCCATGAGATCAATGCTTTTACATTCAGGTAATCTATCAGAGAGATTCTAAATAACCACTCTCACCCCCCCTTACCCTTCCTCCCCCCCTAGATACTCACGGATTTTCCAGTAGCATCTGCCTATCATTTTAGGAAATTTACTTGCAGAAGACAGGGAAGTTTTACTGTTAGTTACTCTCATTTTGGGCCTGCTTAGGTCCATTTCCAAAACAGTGTGGCAGAACAGCCTGAAGCCTGGGGCGGTTGAGAGATGGGTGCCATACTGCTTCTGGAGTCACTGTGTCTGCACTGATGCCATTCTGGTGCTCAGCGAGCACTGGAGCACTGCAGTGCTACTTATCCCTACAGTGCCAGGGTGGAGCTAGCAATCATAACCAGCCCTGCAGGCAGAAAGCTGTCAGTGTCCTGGGCAGAAACAGGCCTCCTTGCTCCGAAAACATGGACTGAGGAAACATACACTTTGCTGAATAACACCAGAAATGAAATAACAGGGGAAACAAAAGTTCTCTTCACATGCTTGAGACATTTAGGAAGGACAGAGTACAGATACTTAAGGATAGGTGCAGATAGCTCTGAGGGCAAGTTTTCCCTTTAATACTTTGACGTAAATTCAAAATTATCAGTTCATGCTTAGGAGGAAACTTAGCAGACTACTAAGAATTACACGTCAAACTTTATAACACACATTGGATTTGAACAGTCTGAACAGGACACATCTACCCTCTGTGGCAATGCTGCAGAGCCCTGGACCCCAGCAGAGTTGTGCCGCAGAGTTGTGGGGACATCCTCTGCTGGGTTCTGCTGAGTGCTATGCAAGCACCTGATCCTATGCAGATGAATTTGAGGAGTAAAACCTAGTAGACTGAAAACCTGAGTTCCAGATCTTGTTTCAGAGATTGTTTCCATCTACCGTATAAGGCGTGAAGCAGAAAACCAGGGTGTGAGACATACAGTTTCCTTACTGCAGGCTATGTCCCCCCTCTCTCTTCTTGGATATTAGTGCCAAATATTTGGATATTAATGCCAAATGACTTTTGGTACAGATAACTGCTTTTCATCCCAGTCAAGTCAAGTCAAGTCAAGTCAAGACTGCAGTATCCAAAATCGAGGCAGAGGGGAAAAAACACCTGTAAGAAAACAGAAGTGTCTGAGCTATGTGCATCTGGAGAACAGCAGCAGCCTGCCTATGGATCTGAAGCTGGATTGTGTCCTTCTGTGCTGCACAGACTGTGGGGATACCACAGAGCCCCACAGCACTGTCTGTTAATACGTACTGTGAACCAGCTGGAAGTGGTACTGCAGCCACAGAGGTGAATGTCCTGCATTACAAATAATGCAGGATTAGCTACCTATGATTGCTTCAGAATATGAAATGGATGTTGTCAGGAGGCAAGGAGGAGAGGAGAAATCAGATTTCACAAACATGCCTTGCATTTCATGCAGCAGTGAGTAGATAGTAATGGGACTTGCCATATTTAGTAAGTAAAATGAAAGAGACCTGTTTGGAGAGACTGCACAACAGCCTCTCAAATAATCATGCAGGGCTTCTGGCAGCCAGAACAATGTGTTTCAACTTGCACTTTGGTCTCTCTCACATGGCATGTTGGAATACTTTTGCTTTGACAAGCTTTCCACCTTTGCTGCTTTGGAGCCAAACCAGTGCATGGTGCAAGCAGGTTCAGCTCCTAAGGAGCCAGTGTAGTGATGGATTTGGCATCCAGCACTTGAAATTGTTCTTTTTCTCAGGCCCACTATTGCACAGTCCTGAGGACTTGCTTTTCAGTGATTATAAGATGAAAATCCTCAGAGATTTTTCAGATTGGATCTGAAGTAATTAAGACAATCTTGAAACCACCAACCTGAACTGATGAGTAGGTTTTCACCTGATTTCAGGCTTGGATATTAACATTTTTGCTGACAAACAGATTATTGACTGTTGTCAAGGTTTACCACAATTCTAGATATACAAATACATCAGTTATGCTTTTTAGAAGTTATAAATAAAGGTTGTCACAGCTGATATCAAACAAAAAGTCTCAGGATTTTAGACATAAATGAAGTAAGTGTATAACAACATGTCTTATTATGGGAAAGGCCATAGGGTTCCTGCAATAATGAGATACAGGACACCTCTGATGCCTGGCAGTGCTTCCATCAATGGATATGAAATCTTTGAGAAGCATACATAATCAAATATTCCCCTAAGACAGTGGTCATATAAAGCTGTCTTTCCCAAAATATTTGCTGACTCAATTTCTGCTGATGACATGGAAGTGGCAGTATAATATTGTACATACAATTAAAGCTGGTACAGCATGTTAAATGCATTGTGAACCCTGACAATAACAGTCTTCCTGACAGCAGATCTGATACCTATACCCACACCAAACCAGTAGAATAGCAGATATACTGCTAACCATTTAGTTTTGGTGGAAAGATGATTTAATGGACAGTAATAAATGCATTATGGTGTACCTTTTTTAATTTTCACGCAATTCCTCAGTTATGAGAATGTAATTGAACAAATTAGCTGGCCAGTGCTCTTCTCTCCATTTGTCTAATGTGCCAGTGGGACATCATTATGGGTAACAAGAGTAAAAGATGGGGTAAAAAAATGGAACCTCAGCCAAGGATCTGGATAAATCAAATTGAGATCAGCTGCAAGATCATCATAGAAAGCAAGGAAGGAAGGAAGGAAGGAAGGAAGGAAGGAAGGAAGGAAGGAAGGAAGGAAGGAAGGATGGAAGGAAGGAAGGAAGGAAGGAAGGAAGGAAGAGATGATCACTTCACATTTCTTACATAATACTAAAAAATCTTGGAAGGCTGCTGAAAAAGAAGCAGCAGGGAATTTCTGAGGAGCAGGACATACCTGTGCTACCTGCCTCTCCAGATTTTCCTGCTGGGAAGCACATTTACATAGGGGAAGAGGTGTGAGAAGGCATTCCCAGCTGCACTGCACTACAGGCAGCTTTTCCTGTGAAAAGTGGATATATGGAAGCGGGGGAAGGAAGTGCCTGAATGTGGCATTTCATGGCACTCCCAGGAGGCACTGGGAAGTACCCAGGGAGATGAATGGGGCTTTGCAGCACTCCATTCCTGCTGCCACAAAGGCCTTCTGTGATTCAGCAAAAAACTTGCTTTTTCCTTCCTCAGCAATGAGAGAAGGCACCGATCAGAGATCTGCAAGATCTGTACATCCCACAGGCATCCTCAGCTCTGGATCCCACAGTTTGCTGACATGGCATGTTGCCATCAGCCATAGGATGACAGCGCAGGACACGGCTGCTGCCACCAGGCAGTTGGTCCTGTCTGGGCCATTCTGGAAACTGATGTGTGCTCTCTTGGAGCTGGCCCTTGGTGGCAGAGTGGGGAGTGTGATGGCAATGGGCACTCTTGTCACTATAATTAGCAGCTTCCAGAAAGGCAGATATGCACCATTGCCATGGTTATGCAGCACCACAGTGATGGTGCCAAGCCTCTCATCCCTTTGGCCACTCATATGAGCCAGGGTAGCACCATGTTTATGCATATTGCCCAACTGTTCCTTGACAAATGTATTTTGAGTGAATAATTTATGTTTGGTATATTTAAAGAACAGAAACCTAAATCCTCTATTTACTGAGTTCACACAGAGTTGGCTTTGAAGAGAACAGCTGCAATGTCTCATTTATCATCACCTCCCCTCTGCTGACCTGCTCAGGACCTTCACCCCAGACCAAGGAGAGCATCCTCAGCAGAGGAGCAGCTTTTAGGAGAGCAAGCAAAATTGCTTACAAATGGCAGTATTCAGAATGGTTTGCTCAACACACACACCAGGTGTGCAACAGTATGTTTTGTTTCCTTGCCTGTTTTAGAATCAATATAAAAGACAGGCCACATCCTCAAACAAACAAACAAAAAAATCTGAACTGTTCCTGTTGAGGTTTCACCATCAGTTCTGCTGCTTAAGTCTTAAGCGGGGACTCCAAATAATCCTGTTTGATGCCATCTGGTGAATCCACAGGGGATAAGTAAACAATACCAAACTGATTTCTCTGCCTCCTAGAGGAACTTGGCTTGCATTCACATTCCCTTGGAGGTAAATTATTATTATTCTGATTACTAGCTCGGATTCCACAAAGAGCAGGAGGAAAGGAAGAGAAGTAATAAAGTGACATTCTTTTGCAGCATGGATGCAGTGGAGATCACAGAAAAAAAGACAAAATAATGAAAGTGACATGATCAGGGCTGCTCTTTTGATGTGCCAGTGAATGACAAGCCTTGATTTAAGCAAAGAGGTCTGCATCTGTCTACAGAAAAGCTAAGGGAGAAGAGTGGGTGAAAAATACTGACTTTTAATAAGGGAAAGCAGCCTGAGGTACATTTTGTTCTCAGTTAAATTTATTACCCACTATAGAAAAAATAAAGGAAAAAAGAAAAAAAAAAAAAAAAAAAAAAAAAGAACAGGTGTTCTAGCTCAAGTAACTTATAAAATTATTTGGTGGTCACTTGACCCATACCTAGCATTCACATGCTTTCCTACTGTAGCTAGAGCTCTGTGAACATATATTGTTCAATCTACTGAATTTGTATAAGAATGGGAAAAAAAAAAAAAAAAAAAAAAAAAGACTTGGAGGCAGAAATAAAACATACCCCTGAGAGGATGGTAGGACTAACATCCAGAAAGAACTAAAAAGGAAAGATGTGATAAATCAGATAGGAAGTATACATTGGGGAAATAAACAGTACATAGGGATGGGGACCAACTGAGGACCAGGGTGGAATGGGGCCAGGTCCTCTCTTCCCCCACCTAGATCGGCATCTTGTCCAGGCAGATTCTGGTAACATGAGGAGATATTTTGTACTCCACTCCAGCATTCTGTTTGTCTCTAAACAGTAGGTGTGTTTCCCAGGAATTATACTCCAGTTTGTAATGATTAGCAAAAGTTAGTATAGTATCTTTGCTGTGATGTTTGTGGTTTGTTACTCATCAGCACAGTGGATACTTCCCTAGCTAGAGGGTGTTTGGTTTGTGCAATTCATCATAGGAAATCTCCCTGGATTTTTCTGGGTTTTGTGTGCTTTGTGTTTTGCCCATAGCTGCACTCAGCAGTTCAAATTCCTCTTTGCTCATGACACATTTTTATGACTCTGCTCCATGGAACTCAAAGGCCAGCTTGGAAACAGAGCCTCTGAGATCAAAAAGCTGTCAGCCTGCACAAGGCTAAAACACACACAGGCCAGTAGAGACTTGCTGTGAGAAGGAGAATCCAATTCTGAAATTTTTGTAAGGGAACACAGAGCTTGTGGATGTAAGCCGTATTTGGTTTCTCCTGCATGTTGACAGCATTTGCTTTTTTTCATAGTGGCTCCTGCTATAAGAAAAACAAACGTTAGCTAGGTGTGACTAGCATCCCCACAACCTGCTGTTTTAAGTGTAACCACACTGTTTTTAAGTGTAACTAAACTCAGTTAGGCGGGGATTCACATCTGATAGTGTTAGTTCCCATTTTACATTTCAGTTAATTTTAGACAAAGCATTTAATTAACATTAAGTTGCTATTTTTTCTAATACAGTTCTTCCCCATCCCTCCTCCTCAGCTCAACAGTAAAGCATTTCTACAGCTAGGAAGGCATTTCAGTTAATTACCTCCAAAAAGGGAACAAGCAAAGTTCACGTTGCTCAGCCAGTGCAGCCTGCTTGGCAGCACAGCAGAAGCAGGCAGTGGGGCAGCTGTGCAGCAGCACAGTACAGCCTGTCTGGTCAGTTCCACCCTAGCCGACCCTTTCTATGCCTCCCTTTGGACCCCACATGTGCCCAGGCCCCACAGCAAAGGTGCACAGCCATCAGCCCACATCACTCAGGCAAGGACACAGGGCACCCAGAGTGAGGAGGATGTCACCATGACTACAAGTCATTCCAGTTATTTCTTGCTGCTGGACACCAAGTACAAGTCATAGTCAGATTTGTCTTGGCCATCTGGTCCCTCACAATAACATTGCCTAGTCTAAAACTCTCACTGAAGATGAGATACAGATTTTACATGATCACTCCAAAAACCAGCAGATCTGACAAAGTGAGGCAGGTGGCTGTCCCTCCACCATCATTTAGAACATCTGTGTGCCCCATTACCTGCCTAGGAAGCAGCCAATACCACAGCCAGATGTGCCAATATTCAGAAAGAGCAAATTTTTAAAAAAGGTGCTTTTTTTTTTTTACTTCGGAGGCTAGACACAGAGCAGGTAAAACTGCACTGGGCTAGGGATCTGGAGTGAAAAAGGCCAACAAAAGAGCTCTTCCTAAGGCTTTTTTTGAAACCAGCAACAGCACTGCACTTGTGCTGGAAGACTGGCAGCTTGTGGGTAGGCTGCTGAACAAGCAGGTGTGAAGCTGGCACATTAGCCGTGCAGATTAAATGCCCTACGAACATGTCACCACTCGCCCTTGACCTTGGCATCTGGTGATAAGCTTTAAACATCCTTGGGGAGAAAAGCACACCAGCTGAGTAACTGCTGTCACTGCCCACTGAGAAAAGGGAGGTTCAGTGAGTAAGCACAGCTCACACTGCCCATGTGGTGCTGCTGCAGCTGTGGGTGTGGGAGGTGGGTCAAGTGGAAGGGTGTAAGTGTTGTCCCTCTTTGCTCAGTAGTCTGGCTTTCAGCAGTCTCTGAGACCACAGATTTAAGCATGGTCTCCATCAGACCATGGACTGTGGTGACCCAGACAGAGGGCCTGCCCAGAAACGCAGTTGTTCAGATCTTGGGCTACAGCGGGTGCCTGAGCCTGCTGCTGCTTGGGGAGGATGGCAGGGATTCCACCTGCATGACGTGTGAGCAGGTGGATGAATTGTTCAGCCTGGTGGTGGAGCTCAAGGAGGAGGTGGAGAGACTAAGGACCATCGGGGAGTGTGAGGGTGAGATTGATTGGTGGAGTGACTCACTGGTGTGCCAGAGGGAAGGGTGCCAAAGAGATACCCACAGGAAGGTAGCGGACCTCCTGCCTTGTCACAACTGAACAGACCTGACGGAATTAGGAGGATTGGAGGAGAGTCCTGACTCAGTGTCACGGGAACACCCCTGCCTGCCTACCCTGCTTCCCCAGGTCCCATTAAGCAATAGGTTTGAGATTCTGGATATTGAAGGGGAGATGAGTGGGGAGGTGATGGAGGATCTGCCTAAGAGGGAGGGATCTGACCTAAGGAGAGGCGGTCACCCAAACGCCTTGAGACTACCTCTGTCAGGAAAGAAAGTAAGGTGGTTGTGGTGGGTGATTCCCTTCTCAGAGGAATGGAGGGCCCCATTTGCAGACCCTACCCAAATCATCACGAAGTGTGCTGCCTTCCTGGAGCCCGGATCAGGGACATAAAAAGAAAACTCCTAAAGCTGATTTGGTCTGCTGATTACTTCCCATTATTCATAGTTCAGGTGTGCAGTGATGGAACTGCTCAGAGAAGCCTGTGAACTATGAAAAGAGATTTCAGGCATTTAGGGCATTTAGTTCAAGGAGCGGGAGTGCAAATGATCATTTGTTCTATACCTTCAAGAGCAGTGAGGGACACAGAGCGGGCTTGGAAAGCACACGTGATGATTAATTGATCCAGAAGCTGGTGTCGAGGCAGGAACTTTGGTTTTTTTGATCATTGGGCAGTTTACTCGGCCCCTGGTCTGTTGTCCATGGATGGAACCCACCTATCTCAAAGGAGGCAACGAATCCTAGCGCAGGAGCTAGCAGGGCTTATCGGAAGAGCTTTAAACTAGCTATGAAGGGGGAAGGGGACAAAACAGGCCTCTCAAGAGATGAGCCTAGAGGAATGATGCTTGAGCTGGGGGTGAGGCAGATGACTCATCTGAAGTGCATCCACATCAATGCACGCAGCATGGGCAACAAGCAGGAGAAGCTGGAAGCGATTGTGCACCAGACTATCACCTAGTTGCTTTTACTGAAACATGGTGGGACCACTCCCATGACTGGAGTGCTATGACAGGTGGCTACAAGCTCTTCAGAAAAGATAGACAAGGAAGGAAGGGTGGTAGTGTGGCTCTTTATATTAAAGAGTTTTTTGATGTTGAAGAGCCTGGGGTTGGGAATGATAAAGTTGAGTGTCTATGGATAAGGATCAGGGAGAAGGCCTGTAGGGGTGACATCTTGGTGGGGATCTGTTATAGACTGCCTAATCAAGATGAAGAGAAGGATAAGGAATTCTATGAGCAGCTCATAGAAGTTGCGTGATCACCAGCACTCATTCTCATGGGAGACTTCAACTTCCCTGATATATGCTGGAAATATAACACAGCAGAGAGGAAGCAGTCCAAGAGTTTTCTAAGTGCATGGAAGATAGCTTCCTTATACAGCTGATACAATAGTCTACAAGGGATGGTGCCCTGCTAGACCTGCTCTTCACTATCAGAGAAGGGCTGGTGGGAAATGTGAAGGCTGGGGACTGTCTTGGGCAGAGCGATCATGAAATTGTAGAATTCTTTATTCTGGGAGATGTCAGAAGGATGACTACCAAAACTGCTATCTTGAATTTCCAGAGGGTGGACTTTGACCAGTTCAGGACATCTGTTGCAGGGGTCCCTTGAGAGTCACTCCTGAAGGGCAAAGGGATCCAGGAAGCCTGAATGCTCCTTAAGGTGGTAATCTTAAAGGTACAAGACGAGGCTGTTCCTGAGTGCCATAAGGCAAGCCATAGGGGAAGAAGACTGGTGTGGATGAACTGGGAACTCTGGAAGAAAAAGAGAGTCTATGACCTCTGGAAGAAGGGACAGGTTACTTGGGGAGATTACAAGGAAGATGCTAAAGTATGCAGGGAGAAAGTTAGAAAGGCAAAAGCCCAACTTGAACTCAGATTGGCCACTGAAGTAAAAGAGAATAAGAAATCCTTCTACAAATACATCAACGGTAAGAGAAGAACCAAGGAGAATTTCCATCCTTTACTTGATGCAGCAGGGAATGCAACCACTGAGGATGAGGAAAAGGCTGAGGTCCTCAATGCCTTCTTTACATCTACCTTTAATAGGCAGATCAGTTATCCGCTGGGCACTTTATGCTCTGATCTGGAAGTCTGGCATGCTACGTGGAATACACCCCCGGTGATTCAGGTGGAGACAGTCAGAGAGCTGGTTCAACAAGACCAAGTGCCAGGTCCTGCACTTTGGCTACAATAACTCCATGCAGCACTACAGGCTTGGGGCAGAATGGCTGTGAACTGCAAGGAGGAAAGGGACCTGGGGGTGTTGGTTGATGCAACAGGAGACAACAGTGTGCCCAGGTGGCCAAGAGGGCCAATGGCACTCTGGCCTGCATTAGAAATAAGTGGCCAGCAGAAGCAGGGAGGTAATCATCCCCCTGTGCTCAGCACTGGTAAGGCTGCACCTCGAGTATTGTGTTCAGTTTTGGGCCCCTCACTACAGGAAAGACACTGAGGCCCTGGAGTGTGTCCAGAGAAGGGCAACGAAACTGGTGAGGGGTCTGGAGCACAAGTCTTATGAGGAGCGGCTGAGGGAGCTGGGATTGTTCAGTCTGGAGAAGAGGAGGCTCAGAGGAGACCTCATTGCACTCTACAACTTCCTGAAGGGAGGCTGTGATGAGGAGGGATTTGGCCTCTTCTTCCAGGCAACAAACAGGACCCGAGGAAATGGCCACAGGTTGTGTCAGAGGAGATTTAGATTAGACATAAGGAAAAACTTTCTCTCAGAGAGTGGTCAAGCATTCCAGAATGGGCTGCCCAGGGAGGTGGTGGAGTTGCCATCCCTGGCAGTGTTCAAGAGGGTCTGGTTGAGGAGCTACAAGATATGGTTTAGTAGCTTGAGGTAGCAATGTTAATGGGAGGACAATTGGACTAGATGATCTTGCAGATCCCCCTTTCCAACCTTGTGATTCCATGATTCTACTGAAAAAAAAGCTATTTTGATAATCTTTGTGACAGGAAATGTCACAAATTACATTTGATCCCAAGGCCTGATTTTACAGAGATTAAGTTTTTGGAGGAAATAAGGAAATCTTCCTATGATTCTTCACAGACTACAAACACCTTTCTATAGTAGTCATACTCATCATGGCATGCTGTAGTGTACAACTATCTTGGAGATGTTTTCTTCTCATTTTATCTAAGAAGGAAACAAATTTCACAAATGAGAGGGCACTTCACCAATCTGACACCTCATCTCTGAGGAAGTTCAAAGCTTCTGCATTGTTCTTCCAAAAAGAAAACTCCCAAAACCAAAATGTGTACTTTTTAAATTATAAGAAAAGATTGTTTCTGCCACAGCCTTTCTCTGTAAAACATGGCAAATCCAAGTTCAGCATTTTTTGAATCAGTACCTCCTTTTTTTAACAAGCTAAGTTTCATATAAAAAATAAATCCTCCTCTGAAATTGACATTAGACTCATTAAACATGTAACAAAATAGAAGTACAATTATTTACTTGGGGATAATAATACTCATTCACAAGGAACACAGATATAGGCCTTCTCTGGAAGGGTTGAAGTACTTTTGGCTGCTTACCATTTTACCAGCAAGTTGTGCACTTAATCCAGAGGGAACTGGGGCTCGGAGCTACTTGATGTGTGCAGGATATGATTAGGATGAGAGCTTGACGTTTTGTAAAGAAGACAAAGATAAAGCCATGCTTATTTTAAGTAAGAACTTTATCCCTCTTTCATCAAGAAATATCAGGGAATTCATAAACCTGTAGAGAAGTATTTCAGCCTCCGTCATAGCAAGTTAGCAATGAACAGATTTCTGTAATGCTGACTGTGGTTCAAGCAATAATTGCACATATATGCATGCTGAGTACAATTAAACTAAACAAAATACTTTGTGTGCAGATAAGTCATTCTTACCACTGAATGGTGCTGCATAAATAATAAACAGTACTGCAACATAACTGTGTTTTGCAAAAAACTAATCATGCATCACTTCCCCTGATTTATCACCATGCTGGCTCATGCCAGCAAGCTACCAGAGGAGCAATGCGTGTGTCAGCAATACTGAATTTTGAGTTCAGTCTGCATCTCCCTTGGTAAATGGACATGTTTCTGCAGCGTGGCAGTAGACATACACACTGGCAGGGAACAGAGAGTGGCGTCACACCTAGTGCCACAGGGCTGTAGTGCATGGGAAACTTTTGTGCATTACTGATGAACAACATCTGAAAGATGGGAGATCAACTTGATAAGGAACCACCCAGTCTTGCAGAGCAGTATAAAGCTCCCAGAAATGCATAGAGAGGAAGGCTGTGGGCAGATGAAGAAGGAAGGCTGCTAGAGAAGCACAGTCCTGCCAAGAGAAGGCCTGAGTCTCCCAGGAGGCTGTTTAAGCTCTGCAGCCTGGCAGGGTACAGCTGTCATGCTCATTGTCACTTCCTGGCCTCCTCACTCCCTGCTCTGTGCTCAGGAGCCAGGAAGATGCTGGGTGCTTCAAACTTCACTAATTAACTCATTAATCATCACAGCCCTTGATCTTTTTCATGTGGTCTGTCTTCCTTGCACTAAAATGAAATTAGGAGGTTTCATTTCATCATTTAAAATGACTTCTGTCATTTTAGACAGAAGCACAATTGCTCAGGCTGCAGTTTCATGACATGGAGTTCTTGGTGGCCATGCTGCTGCCTGCTCCTGGGGCTGAGACTGCTCCAGGTTTGCTCCTTCAAACAGCCCAATGAAGGGGTAAATGAAACCTGTAAGTACCAGACACTGCCAAGGAAAGCGTGTTGCACAAGAAGGACCAGGCACAAACAGCTGATGACAGGGGACACAGATAGGAACAGAGATGCCATGTGCAGGGACTGTTACCAAATCCTTAGTGGCCTCACCCCTGAGTATCTGAGGGCCTAGAAGCTCCCTGGACAGAAACTTGCCATGTTTGTGTGCCAGCAGACAGCCAGCATGGCTGAAAAAGAAGCAGCCATAGAGTGTGATAGCATTTACACGAGTGAAGATGTGTTTGCGCCCAGGCTCAGTGAATCATCAAGCGCTAATTACAGCTTCATGCCCAAAGAGTTATCTGTGCCCTTTCCTTT
Organism: Centrocercus urophasianus; assembly: GCF_019232065.1. Classification (NCBI taxonomy): domain Eukaryota; kingdom Metazoa; phylum Chordata; class Aves; order Galliformes; family Phasianidae; genus Centrocercus; species Centrocercus urophasianus. The sequence continues at coordinate 21,518,288 of NW_024884767.1, read as the reverse complement.
TTTCTCTGCTCTCTCAAGCCTGACTGGTAATTTTGTCAGTGAAGGTGGAGACAAACACTTTTTTCTTTCTTTCTAATACCATTAAGGCATTGACATTTTGTCTTATTTAATGAAAAAAGAAAGGAAATAAGGGCTTTTCTTGCTACAACAACCAGCAGGAGGCAAGAAATGGTAATTGCTGAGTTCTGAGCGCAGTTGCTTTCAGGAAAATTATTCTTCACATGGAGGCTGAGGACATTGACCAGTGTGAACCAAACTGTAACAAGTAATTTAACTACATGGAGGGGACTAAGGTGCCTGAGTTTATTGCTACCACCAGCATAAGAGCATGAAAGCCTGTGGTCCTGCAGCTCTGTGGGGGATGGATCTCTCTGTCACGCAGTGAGTGCTGTTGCAATTTTCTGACATACCATGAGAAAGTTACCTGTTGGTCATTAGCTGGTGCCCCCAGATTAAACAGATCCCCCATGCTGCTGAGAGCCTGCAGGTGGGCCAGTCAGCTCTCAGACAGCACTACTGTCAGACCACCTCTTGCAGAACCACCGTGCATGCAGGACATATCCCACACATATTTCATTTTTAGACTTGCAGGTTCCAGGGCAAAGTGGGAGAAAAACCAACAACCAAACTGTCATCTCCCTTGAGCTCTGTGCTGAATTATTTTACTCTGTGCAATCCTGTTTTGTTTATTAGGCTACATTTGCACCAGGACAGCATTTCTTGAGCTTTCTGGCACTTTGAAAGCAAGTCATCAGTCTTGCATGGTGGGTATGTATATCCATGCGCATACATTTGTATGCAACTTTCATGTCTGTGAACTGTGCTGAACAGATAATCATGAAAACCTAACATTCTCTTCTTCAAAGCAGCAGTGTGAGAAGCAATTATATGAACTCCGAATACCGGCTGGGCAAGCTTCCCACACCATAAAACACGGTTCATTTCAGAACCAGAGAACAGAGCTGCATCCTGCCATCTTAATTCTGCCTTCAAATAAGATTACCTGCTCTGTGCTCCAGGAAAACCCATTCTGCTTATCATCTGCAGCAATCCCTGGCTGAAATTCTCTGACTTCTGTGACACAAAGGGTGAGACTGAATGATCAATCTTCCTTAATCCTCAAAATTTATGAACAGAAGGAGGGGAATGAGCAACTTACTGTGGTCTGAGCTGTTCTGTTATCTACGGCACAAGCCCCAGTACACATGGCTCTGCACTTCCTAAACTGCCTCATAAAACCCTGCATTTATTCTAGGTATCTGTACTGGGTGTAACTGAACCAGCATGAAGAGTGGTTTAACAACATGTACAAACAAGACCAAGCTATGCAAATCACAGTTCCTGCAACGTCTTTTGAGCTCCTCCCTGAGAACAGGGAGGAGCATTATACAATAAAGGGTGAAAAGTCACATCATTTTTCTCCTACTCTCACTTCTACTTCTCATTAATTAATTCATACTGTGAATTAGTTCTGGCTGGTGGATACATTTTGGTGTATCGTGAGCCAGAGAGGACATCAGACTTCCATTCAGATAATGAAACAGGCATAACAAATGTGCTTATTGACCAAGTACCTGCACTGCATTCATTCATTTCAAAAATCCAGCCCCATAAAGGTCAAATGAATGTCTGAAGACAGGAGGAAGGTGGAGGCACTGAGGACATCAAGTTGTGCAAGGGCTGTCAAGCACAGAAGATGTGGACAGCCTGTTTTGGTTCTCCTGCCAGTCTACTACTCCATACATTAGTATTAGTATTAGTATTAGACAGCAATGTATTTACTATTTTTTATTGCTGCTTTAAAGTCAGTGAATACTCACTAGCTCAAAGTTCAAATTTGTCACTAACTGGTACTCTAAAAACCTAGACAGGCTTCAGCAGTGGACCCAGGTGAACCTCATGAGGTTCAACAAATTCAAATGCATGATCTTGCACCTGGGCCAAGGCAATCTCCTTTACCAATATACACTGGGGGTGAAAGGACTGAGAGCAGCCCTGCCATAAAAGTCCTGAGGATAGTGGTAGATGGGAATCTGGGCATGAGCCAGCAGTGTGCCGTCACAGCCCAGAAAGCCAACTGTATCCTGGGCTACATCAAAAGAAGTGTGGCCAGAAGGTACAGGAAGGTGATCCTGGCCCTCTACTCTGAGCTGGTGAGGCCTCACGGGGAGTATGTGGAGAGATGCAGATACAGAAAAGGGCCACAGAAATGATCCACAGAATAGAACACCTCTCTTACAAGGGCAGGCTGGGGCTCTTCAGCCTGGAGAAGAGAATGTTCCATGGTGGTCTGATGCAGCCTTTCAGTATCTAACAGGGAGCTACAGAAGAGAAGGGGACAGACTTTTAGTAGGTGTGTGCTGATAGAACAAGGGGAAATGGTTCCAAACTCAATGAGGGTAGATTTAGATTAGAGGTAAGGAAAAAATATTTTACAGTGAGAGTGGTGAGGCACTGGAAAAGATTGCCCAGTGATGTGGTCCCCAGAAACTTTTAAGGCAAGGATGGATAAGGCCTGGGTAATTGATCTAGCTGCGGTGCCCTTGTTCATTGCAGGGCACTTGGACTAGATGGCATTCAGAAATCCCTTCCAAATCTAAGGATTCTATGATTATATGATTCTGTGAGAAGAGGTCTCTCCAAAGGGAAGGGCTGTCCTTTGCACCCATAGCTTTTGCCTGAGAGGATGTGGACAGCACGCATCCCTGCACAGGTCTGCCCAGCTGACGCAGCAAGGGCATGTGGTCCTGCACCAACTTGCTAAATGCAGACATGGTCAGTGCTAAGAGAGCTGGAGGTAGTTGAGACCATATTGCCAAAACGGCTGGCTAAGCTGGCATGCAAAGACTACAGAGAGGAAGGTCCATGTCAGTGAGATTGGCAAATACTATTATCAGCAAAATGTTGCTATTGCTCACCTTCTCTGTTTCATTGAAAACAAATTAACAGCCCAAGACTCAAAAAGGATGCATGGAAAGATAATGCCTTCCAACTGGTATTACAGGGGTTAAAATCCTCTGAGACAGCTGTTGGTTATCCAGTTATTCTCACCTGTTCAGTAACCATATCACATGAACAAAAACATGGTACCAGTGAGAATTTTGTCACCAGTCCAAGTTAGAGATAATGTTGCTTCTCATCCTTATCACTGTATTATCATCAGGATCCTTTTCCTGAGGTACTTTAGAATCATGAAATAATAAAACATCCCAAATTGGAATGGACCCATAAGAATCACTGAATCCAACCCTTGGTTCCACACACGACCACCAAAAAATCAGATCACATGACTGAGAGCACTGCCCACATGCTTCCTGAAGCTCAGTGCCACGATCACTGCCCTGGGGAGCCTGTTCAACCTGTGAAGAATCTTTTCCTGATACCCAACCTGAGCATTCGCTGTTGCACCTCCATGCTGTCCCCTTGGATTCCATCACTGGTAAGGAACTACAAAAAAGGGCAATCCAAGTCTGTTGCTTCTGCTTTGGGAGATTGCTGACTTGACATTTGTGAAAATTTTTCTCGAAAAGATACCTGGCACCTGATGATGTCTACTGTGGCTTGTTTGCTCTTTGCCTCAGTGAAAATCATGATCTGCCCTCTGTATGCTGTTGGCTGCTTCAGTTGTGCCATACTATCTAACTGCAGCAGACCATCAGACGTCTACAAGTATGTCCAAGCGACCAGCCTTGGATGCCTGGCATCAGAGGAGCAAACCAGGCTGGACTCTGCTCATGTAGGGTACCATCAGATGGGGAGTTAGGGCTGTATTTGCCTTCATACAAGCAGCCAGTCTTCATACCAATAAGAAAGCAGGCAGGTCGGAGAGTAGTGCAACAGTAGCTGCCCGGAATAGATGTGATCCCTGAAATCCATTCAGACTTTGATTAAGTTATTTGTTCAGGTGCAAAATCCCAGGAAAACTGGGTGAGAGAGCAATAATAAATGCTATTTTCTTATCCTACGAGGTAGGATCATGTGTCTTCTTCCAATAAAGGAATCTTGACAGTGAAGAAAGGCTGAATACACAGTAACAACATACTTCCGCAGTGCTCCTTTAAAATGTCTGCCTCTAGGCATTTCATGCAGTGAATAGCAGAAGTGGAAAATCCAGGCCTGTCCTGACACTGAAAATATATGATAATCAGAGACAGCAGGTCTTGAAAAAGAGCTTTAAAACCCTAGAAAGTCAGAGAGCTATTTTATAATTCCTCTTAGTTAAAGAATTTTCTTTACCTTTCATCAGTGCAAAAGTGTATTTTATATATGAGAAACATATAAATAACAGGCCTAGCTGAGTCATTGTAATTTTCTAAATTTTTATCTGAGACTTTATGGTCTTCCTCTTTTTTTTTTTTTTTTTTTTTTCCCCATGGCTTTCTGTTAGTAGATATGCTTTCTTTCTACTAGATTTTTTTTTCCTCCACTTACTTTCACTCCTAAATCCAAAACAGAGGCAATTATCATCTTATAATGTCCTTAGTATTAATTTGTTGACATTTTTCTCAGCTTTTTTTCTGTTAGCTTAAAATAATTAGAAATTTAAAGCAATAGCCAAAAAGAAAAAGAAAAAAAAAAAAAAAGAGTAAACATTATGACACTACCACTCTTGGGTGATCATTGAGACAGATGCAGGTAATTCTATCAGCATCAGAGCACAATCCAAACCAGGAGCATTCTTGAGGCTTCCATTCTGGCAAACTTGCCAAAAGGTGCAGCTTACTGGCGACAGCAGGACGAGAGATACAGCTGTGTGGCTGGTATCAGCTTGTATGTACCACTGAGGGAATGGGGAGTGAGGGGTGAAAATCAGTGCCAGCTGACAGAGTGGGTGACAGCTGACAGTTTTGATGTTGACCACTGGCATATTTCCACGATCACATAAAAAAATTCCAAACTTGTTTGACAATAAGACTTTCGATAACTCTTCTCCTTCTAAGGAAGGATGTTTTAGACACCTTAGATGCACTTTTTTTTGCACTGGCCAGATTGCGCAGTGCACATGAAATGCAGTAACCGAAATCCTTTGTGCTTATTTCCTTTGCAGGAATAGGACAGATAAAAAATTCGACATTCTGCAATTTTACTCACTTAGATTTTATGTGAGGCAAAGAAAAGCTAAAAAACATTCCTATCTTCTGCATCCTAACGCGATTCTTTTATGGCTTTATAAGTCTCTTGTCAAAGACTATTTTTGATCCCTTCTACTCTATCTTTTATTTTCTTTCATTTTCTTTCTTTATTTATTTTCCATTTTTCTTTTTCTGGAACAGAGCTGTGTTCCCAAGATTTTTTTGTTAGCTGCAAATTACACATACCATCTTAGAAAGTCCCACTCATTCCTGAACTCTGTGTCCTCTTATTTAATTTATAATAGTGAGGCAACTGGATCTTTCACCATTATTCTCTATGTGAAGTAACAGAAATCTAATAGGAGCAACTGGTGGAAAGCAAAACCTTACTGTAAATTGGGAAATAAACATCCCTGTAATATCATCAGTGAAGAATAAGTATAGCAAAGGTGTGGTTATTAGAGCATCTTAGATTAGGCAGCAAATGACATCAGGTTTTTGCATTCTCTTGGAGTGAGAAGCATAGGGGATGCCAACACAGAAAAAATGAAGAGGATGTGGAAAGAGAGAATAGGAGTTTGCTTTCACATTTCGCTCATGGTGTATTGCTGACTGTATTGTACGCATTGCTGACTTCCATTTTGCAGGTTTTGGCAAACACTTTGCTCACCACGCAGTAGAGATAACAGGCCTGTGGTAGAAATTTCTACATTCTAGTTAGCCACCAGGCAAATCCCTGATAATTCCATTTCTTAATTTCTTTCTGTGAACTGTGATATGAAGTTACTAATTTATAGAAGTGATTGTGAAAAATATAAGCAAATAATAAAATATTATTAATAATGCAGGCAATAAAAATTGTCTTATGCAAGAATACTGAAAACTTAGTGTAAAATCTACCTTGATGCACTGCTGTCATGCCTTATATTTGCTCTTTGTGTGCTAAAAATGGAGTCTGTTATTTCTCCAGCATCATACTTCTTCATGACTAGCACAGTTGAGCCACATCCATAGTTTAATAGGCACTGCTAACACCTTCTATATTTTTTTTCTCATTAATAAACACATCATGCCTCCCTCCACTAGCCCATGCACTTTTCCCACTATGTATAGAAGATAAAGTGCCTTTTATCATCCATTTATCATCCCCACTGAGCACTCATGTTGATCCTGCTTCTTTCAATGTCACACTCACCACTTAAGGTGAGAATCTTCCTTTTGTACCCCTAATTGTAACTTGGCTGAACTAGCTGCTTAAGTAAGAATTAAAGGTTCAAAGTGTGAACACTGATACATGAAAACTGTTATTTGTTTTAGCTGTTGCTGTTTTGTCTGTGAGCAAAGCATGTTGGTAATACATCTTGCTAGTCAGTGCTTCTCGTAAATTAGGAACTTCTACACAGAATCAGAGCGAGGGGAATTCCTATAATCTTTGCAGCCTTTTGCTAAAACCAGTCTATTCCCCATCCCTTCAGCAAACTTTGCAGGCTTTTGCAGCCAGACTTCATGGAGACTACCCTTTGGCTAGACACTGGCAGTGTAGTTTCACCAGATTAGGAAGTAAAGAGATTTGATTCTTGCCGATTAGGAAGTAAAGAGATGAAAAAAGAAATTATTCTCTGTGGTCTGTACTCTTGGCCACTATACTCATGAAAAGAGGACAAAGACACCTTCCTCAGCCATGCAGTCCAATCACACACTTCCTCTGCAGCACACAGTCTAATGCAGATGCCTGTACAGCACATACTTTTCCCTCCTCTCCTTCTGTCTTAGACATAGAAGAAGACACATGGTAAATACAGAGACAGTTTTTAAACCTTGGAGTGTATAGTCTACATAATTGCTGTGTTTATCCATAATGACACAGGAAGTTTTTAGGAAAGAAACAAAAAACAAAAAACAAAACCACGCCCACAAACAAACAAACAAACAAAAAAAAAACAATCCACAGTGTCAGGAGATAATGCCCCTTGACCATTACAATTTAGTTCCACTGCCTCTGTAATTGCAAAACTGAGTGGTAGTGCATTTTCTCTGCCTGATGGGGAAGATAGAGATGTAGAAGTTCAAGGTTTTATCTATCTATGGATCTTTACTGACTTACTCTATAATCGTGCATAAATCACTTCAAGTTCTTGTGTATTGTCCTCCTTGCTACGACAAAGACATTTTCCTATTCTGCAAATAATTTTACTCCTGTATTACCGTTAGTTTGATAGTGTTAGTATTAAGCAGCATGAATGTACTAGACAGTGTTTGTGTGCTTCTGAGTGCCTTTGGTATGGCTATTTCTTCTGTATAGGATTTCCAAAATTGTTTCTATTGTCATTACTATAAAACACATTTAAAATCAATACTTTCATCAATCTATTTTTCCAAGACTATTAGTAAAAACTTTTTTGTATATTTTTCTTTTTAGGAATGCATGTTATTTTTCCCCAGCAATGATAGATACCAATGAAAAATCATCTGAAAAGTCACAAAATCATAGCTATCTAGCTATAAAACAGTCTAGCTGAACATCGTTTAGAACTGTTAACATACTCACATTCTCTCAACTCAATTATTTATTCTTTTATCCTCTCACCCTTTATTCTGCTGCTGACCTATTCAGTGCATTATATCTTAGTCTTCAAACTTCCCTGTCCTGACTAAATACCTATCATCTGTTCACTCACACACTCTTGAATTTCTCAGTCCCAGCTTCAGACCCAGCTTCCTGGACAGCTCCGGTCTGCCTTCATACCTTGCTCTTCTCCTGCTCTGCAACTTGTTTCTTTCTGAGGTTAATTAAGGACTTAAAGAGTAGTCTGTTGCTAAAGCTTTCTTTAACTTTTCCTTTATATATATATATATGTATATGTATATATATATAGATATATATATACGTATTTCCCAGCACAGCTTTGGTACAGTTTACCTAGGTTTTGAACACCTCTGTGCATATGCCCCTGAATGTGATTTCAGAATTGGGTATACTGTGATTGAGGCACTCATTACATATTACTATTTCATTGCATATATTATATGTTCTTTTGAAGATTATTATGCTTATAATGGAGTCTTTAAGAAGCATGTTTCATGTATCATGTATCATGTTTCAAGTATCATTCATTTGGAATGCCGATTATAAAGTTGCTGTGGACATTCCTCAATAGTTACTCATTACATGATCCCATTGCAGCAGTATGTATTATTTGAAGAATGATATCATTTTTAGCAAAACAAATCCAGTTATAGTAACTGTGAGGATAAATGACTTTAGCCGTACTCTACCAGTTCACGTACAAACCAGACCAATGTTACAGAGCTCTGGAAAACTTCCCAGACTGAAAACAGCCCGTCTGAGGGTCATTCGTTTTCAAAAACTGTGAAAGATGTTACTTGTAACAGGAACTGACAGGAATTTTCAGTGGTGCCATTTTTGTTACTTGCTTTGTGCTTCTAACTGCTACTGTTACTGCATTTTCAATGTCTTAATGCGGCAGGTATTGCAGCTGACTTGAAGGGAGACCCTGAATCCCACTGAGATACTCCTATTTGCACAAAGTCCAGACACCAATCCTTGTTTTCTCTCCAACCCTTAGATCTGGCAGAAGTATCAAAACACTATTTTTTACTTAGTTTTACTGAGACTGGAGACTGAAAACGATGCTATTCAATGAATAGTATGATTTGTAAAGGTGGTGAGATCTAGCCTAGGTATGCAAAGCAAAAGCAATGGGCTTTCTGCCTGGCTGCTGGACTTCACTCCAGCTCCTAGATGCTGCTCTGGGCTTTGGGCAGGTCATACAAACTATAAGTTCCCTGAGAATGCCTGGCAAACTCCTGCGATTTTCCTCATCTATTCCAAGAACTGCCTGGAATTCTACCATGCAAAAGAAATAAAGAAACATTGTTTCTTCCCTTAGAATATCATGTCATAGCTATGTCCCTAAGAAGTTTCTTAGCATTACCTACACCAGGAAGGTTTCACTGCTGTAAGTTCTCCACCTACAGAGGAGAATTTGGACATCAGGGATGCCTGGCAGAGCCAAAAGAGGACTGTGCAGAATGGATTGCAAGTGTGCTGAATTTTCTTGGATTTAATGGCTACCAAGTTTCTCAGCACCAATAGAAGTTAAGTTAAAAACAGGAGCCAGCCCAATCAAGGTAAAGCAATGCCCTTTGAGGATACTAGATACCAGAAGGATAAAAGAAATAATAACTTTTTAGAATTTGGATTATTGATTGAATGTGAACCCAAATACAACACCCAATCTTGCCAGTAGAAAACTGCATGGCAAGAGTTATAATTTGGTACATGATTTGAGGGCAGTTAGTAGAATTGTTGAAGATATACACCTAGTGGTGGCAAATCCATATACTTCATTAACCAAGTTAAGGAATGAGTAGGTGGGGTTTACCATTCTGGATTTGAAGAATGGCTTTTTCTGCCTGGTTTTGCCAAAGAAAGTCTCCTTTGAGTAGGAAAACCCCAATATGGGGAGAAAAGACTCAGTTAAGCTGGACAGTGTTATCCAGGGTTGTAAGAACAGCCCAACAGTTTTTGAAAACCAGTCAGCTTGTGAGCCCAAGTTTTGGGTTCCTCCATCCCAAAGCAGAAATTTACTGCAGTACATGGATGCCACAGTAACAAAAGAGGACTGTGTAGAACGGACTGCGAGTGTGCTGAATTTTCTTGGTTTGAATGCTTATCAAGGTTCTCAACAGAAAGCCCAATTGACCAAAGAGAACTTGGAACAGAATGGAAGGAAGCAATTTGCCAAATGCCCAGAACATTGACACAAAGCTGCCTTTGAGCCAGCAGTGTGTGACTGCTTGGAGACTGTCTATGGCAGTTGGCCACACCTAAAGGAGGAACCGTTGGCAATGCTGAGGATTCCTGGATTCATTGACAGAAGCAGTTCTGTGAGACAAAGAAACTGTAAGGCAAGTTATGCAGTAGCTACTACTGACAAAGTAATCAAAGCAAAACCATTATCTGTGGGGGCTTTCACCCAAAAGGCTGAAATAATCACCTTGACAAAAGTCTTAAAGAAATAGACAGATTTTAAGTTTGCATTTGGGGTGGTACACAGTCATAGTACTATCCGGAAAGAATGAAGATTGCTGACACACAAGGAAAACAAATTCTTACTATGTAAATCTACCGAAGAGCATGGCCATTATACACTGTAAAAGACATCAGAAAGGTAACACTATACAAGAAATTGGAAACAAGATGGTGGGTTGGGTGGCAAAACAGTCAGCTGAAGGGAAAGAAATCAGTGAACTGACTTTAATTCCAGACGTTAAGCTTCAGATTTCTGCTTCCTGTGTCAGAACCTGTGAAGTATTCTAGAGAGAACAGGAATCCAATCAGTGTTCTAGAATGGAAGAGAGCAAGCTGACAGATGGGTGCATACTCAGATGGATGCACTGTTGTGCCCCTTAGTATCTTATGGCAATTGATTCTAAGGGAACACAGTGCAACATACTGGAGAGACAGACACTCTTTGTAAGTATTTGAACAAAGCAATTGTACAATCCTAGTACCAGGAAGTGGGTGCAAGTGGGATCTATTGAGAAAGGGAATCAATTGAGAAAGGGCAACAATGGTAAATAGATCAGAATTTTCTAGAAAAGGGGGTTATTGGTACTTACTGATGCTGACAGACACTTCTTAAGGTTGGAAAGAAGCCTTTCCTCAGAAAACAGATAAGGCAAGGGAGGTTTCACAGACATTATTGAACAAAATAATGCCTAGGCTTGGGGTGCCTGACATGATACCAAAGGATAAGGGTACTCATTTTTGTAAACAGGTATAACAACACATTAGGAAGCTCCTGAGAATCAATTGGCAACTACATATCCCTAATAGGTCCTAAGCAAGCAGTCAGGCACAGAAGATGAACCACCTACTTAAACAACAGATAACCCTATGAATAAGAGTCAGGCCTCGGACTCAAGCCAGGGGACTGGATCAGCCAATCCATTATATTAATCCAGGGGATTGGGTATATGTCAAAAATTTTCCAGGTGATCCACTGGAAGAGAAGCGAAATCCGTTAATTGAAAGTCCAACAGCTTTCCAAAGTATTGTGAGGTGGTATATTCCCTCTCTCAAGGTTAGTGAATTGGAGAAGGTGGTTGTCAATATTTTGGCCACCATGGAACAAAGAAAGAATGCAACTGTAAAAGCCCTAGAAAATCTGCAAGTAGAAGTTTAGTCCCTAAGCAAGACAGTGGTACAGAACCAACAAGCCCTAAACCTATTAGCAGCTAAAGGAGTTGTACGTGCACTAATTAATTCTCATTGTTATGCCTATATCAATTAAGAAAAAGAGGTAGAAATGGATATACAAGCAAGAAAAGAGCAGCCTATTACATCAGGTGGACCAGAATGATACTTTATTTGGGTTTACAGACACATGGAATAAACTCACTAGCTGGGTCACTAAATTTACTTGGCTAAAGCAACTGTTTGTAGCATGGTAATACTAATTATCTTTGTAGTGTTAACTTGCATACTTGTACAGTACTCTCTCTGGTGCTGTTGGAAAGGCCTAGACAATTATGCCATCTGAAAGAGACACTGATGAACCACCAGGTGGAAATAGTTAAATACTTCAAGAATGGACAGTGGAGTACTGCAGGCAAAAGGCCTGGATATTGAAAAGGAGGGAACTGAATCACGTGAACAGCTCTTCTATATTTTGAGAACAGCCTTTTGCATAACTTGAGCAGATATAAACTGAAGGATGGAGGCTTGTATAAAGTTCAGGAAAGAAAGTAAGTTCAAGAACAGAATGCAGAGGAGGCTGTGGAGCTTACTGTCAAGTGAAGGCAAGAAAGTAGAATAGATGTCCTGTTGTTGAAGATAAGATGGCAGATGCTTCTGCTCAACATAACATCAGTGGGAGCTAGTTTGGGCTACCTTCATGCCTTTTAACAGTTGGAAATTTACAGTGAAAATGACTTCATCCTTCATCCCATGACCACCATAGAAGTTAGTTATTTCTTGAAATTTCTGCCCATGTCCATGGAGTGTAATGAATATGTATGTATATGTTAGACCTTTAAATATGTAGTCACTGCTTCCCTCAGTGTGTATGCTGGTGGAGTGATCACCATGAACCCAGCACCGTAATAAAAGGAATATCTGCTTGACATAACTCACTGGAGTTACTTTGTTGTTTTCTTGGCTTCACTAGGCCACCATTCAATGTGGTTGTGCTGGGTGTTGGTGTGACGACAGCCCAGGGCCCAAGTAAAACCACCACCTGGGAAAGGCAATGAGACAGTGAGAGGAAGTGGCTTTTGCTGTGTAAGGCATGCAATGATCATGGCGCTGTTAACAGCCTCGAAATATCTCAACGGCCAGGTCTTGCCGTGCATGAAAACTTTCTTTCTCGTAAATTACCAAAGCAGCCTTGTGCTTTTAAGAGACTTCATTTCCTGAGTAACACCGTTCTGATGGTGTTTCTCAAACACATACAGCAGGGGAAGCTACAGCTCCACCCGCCATAGCGAAAGGCGACCCCAACTTCATTCCACGCGGCGCAGGGCCCTCCCCCTTCTCCTCCTCCTCCTCTCCCTCCCCCTTCTCCTCCCCCATTCTCCACCGCTCATCCCCGTCCCGCCCCTTCCCCACCCGGAGCGGGAGGAGGGCTCCTAGTAGGAGGCGCCAAGGAGGGCGGGGGCCGGGTGAGGTACCTTTCCGCCGCAGGTAGGTGCGCGGTCGGGCTGAGGGACGGGCCGGGGAGGCGGAGGCAGTGTCGCAGGCAGGGGCCGGAGCAAAGCGACCGCGCCGCCGCCGGGCTGCGCCGCGGTTCGCTTCTCCTCTCCCCGCGGCCCTGCGCCTCCAAGGTGGGTGTCTCGGCCTGGCGGGCGGGCGGGATCGCGACGCCACGGTACCTGCGGAGCGTTCCCGGAGCACGACTGTACGCGTGCAGGCGTGGAGCTGGGAAGGTTGGGAGCGGTCATGGGCCGTGGCCGTGTGCCCTGCTTGTGGGCCTGCGGATAGGCACTGCACCTGCTGCTGCAGCGGCGCTGAGGAGCACGGGGATCGAGGCGCGGCCGGCCTGCGGGGCTCCCCCGCCCACCCCTGCCGCGTGCTGGCCTGGCGGAGGGTCCTGCGGCTCAGCAGCTCGCTCTTTATTACGCGTGGTGCTGGCCGTGGGAACCGGCCGTGTGTATGTGAACGGCTCTTACGTGTTGCTCTATTTCTCAGCTGTCAGGAGGGTTCAAATCAGGTTTGAATCGAGGTGCTGAGTGTGCATGGGTGTGATGGGTACAATGACGTCGGGACTTCCTGTCTGTATATCACTACTCGTCCCTGCAGGTTTTAAGTGGAGCTGTAGGGCTATGGGCTTTTGGGCAGGACATGTTTATGAGTGTGTGAAGACCTAGAGCACAGAGTTCTGAGTGTGAGAGATGGAGCAGGCCCTGTGATGCCCTTGTTTCTTCTCTGTGGCAGCTGCCGGGAGAACAGGAGCTTGGTAACTGTTCTGTGGCTTGGAAGGCTTTTCCTATATGTGCTTCTGGTCTGAGGCAGAAAGAGGTTCCCGCATTACAAGTTGTTTTTGTTTCTGCCAGATGCTTTTAGCTCAGCGGCCATCTCTGAGCTCTTGTACCCCATCATTTCTGGTGGGCTCTGGATATCAGTGCAGCGGTCAGGTCCATCATATTCAGGGGCATTTTTTTAGACAGTCCAGGTGTTGTGCAGTTGGCCCTGTTCTGCTAACGGGGTTGAGCAGTGAGGAAGCAGGTTTCTGTATGTACGCTGGCTGTGAGGAGGGAGCTGGTTGTACACATGCAGGTAAGGCCTGTCTCCAGTGGACTGCTCCGGGAAAGCTATCATTCTGCACACCTTGCAGTGCTCAGGGTGCTGCAGAGGGGCTGGTGAATGCACTGTGCCCTCAGCCCCATTGAAATCAGGCTGCTCTAGTTTTTTTTTTGTTTTTTTTTTCTCGAAAAAGAAACAGAAGCCATTGTAGCTGGTGATGGCTGTGACTGCTCCTTCCACAGTGAATTAAGCATTTGAGATCAGTGTTTATTGAGAATGGGTTTGTTTCAGGGCTGGCAAACTGTCTCATAGCTGTTCTGGACAGTGTAGGTAGAGGTGTGCTTGGAAATGGCCATGAAAGGCTGTGCTATGCTGCCTTCTCTGCTGGTGTTATGATTCAGTACTCTTTCCTCCCACAGAGTAAGCAGCTACTGTCTTAAACCTTCTGTCAGTAGGACTGCCTTAAACCTTCTGTCAGTAGGACTGCATGGCTGCAACCGTGTGACACCAAATATTGTGGCTTTACACTTCCAGACAACAGGACTTTCTATTTTTCATGGCCAGTCCTCTCTGAAGTTGGACTTGATGATCCTTATGGGTCCCTTCCAACTCAGGATATTCTGTAATTCTATGATATGGGTCCCATGAGGATGAAGGGGAAATACGGTGCCTTCTGCTTTCTAATGGCTGCCTCCTGGGCAGCTGAGGTATGGTGTGGTGGCTCCGCGTGGCCCTCTGTGGGTATAAAAGGAACTGTGGGGAAGTCTGCAGCCTCATGGCTTCACAACCAGGTTGCTTGGCTGTTCCATGTGGAGTTGCAGTTGGAGCAGTTCTATCTCAGATGCGCAAAAGTTAATTTCTGACCTGGACTGCTATCCTTGGATTCAGTTTTTCCTTCTGACATCTATTTTGCAAGGGTAAATGGTGGTGCTTTGCTCTGCTTCTGAGGGTATCTTCCAGAGCTGGGATCTTCACAGGCAGTAACTATGACAGGAAAGCTCCCACGTTTTGTATTATTTTTGTACTCTTCAGGTGTTTTCACTGAGTTTTTAATTGTCTTCAGGAAAAATAGGAGCTCATGTCACTGATGCTGGAAGATGGTTTTTGAAATTTTAAGAAAATAAAACATTTCCCATCAGTGTTCACGGATGAGTCTTATTTTATTTTAGTATATACATGCAAGTTCCTTTGCTGGCAGTTACAGAGTTGAGATCCTTCTTGATGCAGTGTTGTTGCATGCTTTGTAGCTGCTCTTTGTTGTGCCTGATGCTATGCGTTGCCCTTAGTTAACTGAAAGGGAATGTGGCTGTCCATTTGGGTATCTGGAGGTATGTGTGGAGCTGATGGCACCTCTGGCTGCTGTATCTGGTTGTTCTCTCTCTGGAGTTCTGCCTCTCGGCTTTCTCCCTGTCTGTTTCTTTGATGATGATCAAGTGTGTCAAGGCAGACAGTGGATGTTCACTAAGAAGCATGGGAAAGTCCTGCTGGTCTCACTAGGTCCGGTGCTCAGGGATGGGTAGATGAAGAACTACCTGTTGGCATCAACATGCACAGAGCTTTGTGAGGCCCAGGGATACTGCTGTGGCTTCCATGCAGAGGGTTCTCCTGCCCTGCGAAGTGCAGCAGGCAGAGCTGGGAGCAGGACCAGACTTATGGAAATGGCATGAATACATAAGTAGGAAGTTGCTTTGATCCTGTTAGTTTTTTGTTTGTTTGTTTGTTTGTTTGTTTTTAATGAGGGGATGGTGAGAGAAGTAAAGGGTGTTGGCAGTGCTGTGGTTACAGTAAGTGTGTTAAAGCATGAAACAGCAGTACTTATGTACTTACACTACATACAGAGAAGCAAAACAGGTGGCAAATTAACGGAAACTTGAACTGTAGCTGTGAGGATGCAAGAAACTGTTCTGAGGACAATAAATGAAGATAATTGTGGCTCATGTATTGAGTTCTCAAGTTTTGTTAGTGATGCAGAATCTTGCATCTTGCTGTCTACCTCCTCTTCCACGGTTCCTTTCCCTCTGTTCATGTGCAACACTGAACTCATTATCCAGTAGGCATTTTCTGCATTGATCCTCTTAAAAAATTAGTATTAGCCTGTATATGAGGGAGGCCAAAGAGGATTGAACGTTGTGTTGTAGAACCAGTGTGGCCTCTCAGCGAGGATGGGTGGTCTGTGTTTGGCTCTCAGTCCTGTAGCGTGGTGTGGGTTGGAGGGAAGGAAGGTGATGGCTCGCCATCGGTGTGCCCCTACACGCCACTGTGCTTACCTAGCAGATCCCTTATTGGTGGAGCACGTTCAGGGAGGTGACTGGGAAATATTTGGGGTTGGCAGACTGGGAGCAGGAAAGCAGTGCCTTGGCAAGCCCCAGGTTCCATGCTGGGGCTGCTGTGGTGCTGCAAGGTGAGAAGAAACCTTCCTGTCCCTGTGTCACTGCCCACTGTGTGGTTATCAGGGTGTGATGAGAACATGAAAAGTGATTACAGTTCCCGCTTTGTTTGGGAGTAGTTTTCAGGGGCAGGCTTTAGCTGCGCTTTTTTTGAGTCTTTCCTCCTTCCCTTGATATAAAGCAGGCATTAATTCTTGCTTCAATAAGATTACTTTATTTATATATATATATACATACACGCTTAGTTGTGCTTGATTTATTTATTTATTTCATAAACATATAATACCCTATGAACTTTGTCATTGTCTATACAAAGGAACATGCTGAAAAACGGAGAGTAACTTTTTTTTTTTTTTTTTTTTTAGCACGTCTTTGTTCTCATTTGCACTGGAAGAGATAGTGTATTACAGTTGGCTGTTACTGGAAGAACAATATGGGGTGTAGGCAGCAGACTTAGAGACATGAAAGGTCTTGGGTTTATGCTTGAGTTCTCTCCGTTCAGATTTAATAGATTTGGAGGGGAATGGAGCCATACACACTTCTTTTTGT
Organism: Centrocercus urophasianus; assembly: GCF_019232065.1. Classification (NCBI taxonomy): domain Eukaryota; kingdom Metazoa; phylum Chordata; class Aves; order Galliformes; family Phasianidae; genus Centrocercus; species Centrocercus urophasianus. Next base: position 21,501,510 of record NW_024884767.1, on the reverse strand, counting down.
AAAGAAGCATCCCATGACTTTGCCTTGAACCAAGTCCACAGGCTGTGCTTAGGTGTGCGTAGGTTTGTAGTAGCAAAGCCCCCAAGCTGAAAGCACTTCAGGAGGAGCTGGCTGTTTCTTGCAGAGCTTAGAACTGTTTTATCCTGTTGGAGATCTATATGAGGGCTCAGGAGTTTGGGGACTTGTTTCTGTCCAGCATGGTGTTGTAACCCATAGTCACAGGAAGAACAAACCTTCTGTGCCAGGAGTGCATGTGGATATAACACTGCTCAGTTTTTGGGACCTCTGATTACTTAATCTGGAATGATGAGAACACGTGTCAGTACTGCATTTTTAAGATACCCTTCCATATCCTTACCTTATCTGTAGGTGTCTGTGTGCAATTCAGAAACTACTTATTGGATCACATGCGAGAACAAAGCTCCAATTGTTCAGATGAGCAGAGCACATGATGAGGCCAGATGAGTTTTCTGGGTTCCCCTTGGGCCTGCTCACTTAGATGCCAGGAGGGTAGGGATTGTGGCAGGAGAAGTTCTTCTCTATGTGCAGGTGATATGGCTGGAAGAGGGATGGGAGTGCAGGCATGCTTTTGGACATTGAGCCTTTTTCCAGTTTAATCGAATATGGCATTTACTGTGCTTCTCTGTAAGCCCCAGCTTGGATTTCCTTAGTAACCTCTGTAATTGTTGCCAGGCGTTGTATTGTGGGTGGTGAGAGCCATTTCTGTCTAAGTCTGTGTTTAATTTGGGTGCAGCAAGGAGTGTCTGCAGTGCATCTAACGATGGAGGGGCTGCTGCAGGCAGGAGTTAGCTGTGGGTGGTTCCCACCCTGCACAGGATCTGTGCAGCTGTAGACATCCTGTCTTTCCTGAAGCACTGCAGTAACAATGCTGAGATGGTGGATCAGAGATGCTCTGGTGTGCCATTGTGGATGTGGAAATTGCTGGAGTGATGCTGTGCTGGTAAAGATCCCTTCTCTCACACACTTGTTTGTTGGGTTTTTTTGTTTGTTTGTTTTTTAATCAAAAAAGGCATGAAATGACTGAGGCAAAATATTATGCATTCTGGTTTTGAGTCAGCAGTGGTGTGATTATGAAGGGTTTGTTAAGTATGTGAATGTATGCACACACAGATCACCCTCCTTATTTGTTCTTCAGACCTACTCTACTTGAAGGATCCATCTGTCAGAAAATGAATTGTCCATCACAGCTGCGAGTGTAAAGAAAATTAACGCCACTGATAAAAGTGGTTTAGAAAAAAAAAATTAGTCACTGAAAAGTATCTGTTCTTTGATCAGGAGTGTGAATTATATTATTTTTCCTGTTTAAATCTGGTCTTATTTTGGTGATAGAGAATGCTTATCTTTCTCTTTTTGAAATTATTAGAGTTGTTAAAAATCTGCTACTGCAAGTCCAGGTGCTTACCTCAGCTGAGATAAATTCACTCTTCAGTTGAATCTGATTGCAGTTTTACTTTAAGTGTCATTGGAATTGATAAACTGCTTTGAAAGGTCATCCTGATTATCTGCTAGGTAAGTGAGGCACATAAGAGCCTTTTCATTTCACTTCCTTTGCACAGGAATTCGTTATGAGGGATTCTGTGATAAATATGTAAGACAGGCGTAAGAGATTTCCTCTGTGCAATTCTATCTCCCAAAAGAATTAAACAATACTGAAGAAAGCCCTATCCATATGTACATTTACAGCATATTAGCTGTTTAAGATATTTGACTAGGTATTCAACCAGGAGTTAATGCTACTGAAATAAATATATTTTTTCAAACACTCAAAAGAAGTAACAGTGTATTTTGATTCTCACATATTTAATGTGTCTGAGGAATTCATCGTTTAATTGGTGAGTTTGTATGAAATAAATCTCTGACTCATATAATACACAGTATGTGAATTAAATACCTATATTTAAAGCTTGAATTAGTGTTTGCCTGCGGTATGGAGATATCGATATGTAAATATTTTCAAATGGTTGATTTCTTTTTCTCTTCTCCTCCCTCCCTAAAGATTTTAAAGAACTTTTCTTTCCTGCTTTAGTACTGACAATTGCCAGGGGAAAACAGTAACCATTATTCAGAGCCTGTCTTCTGTTCTTTAATTTACTTTTTGGCTTTTATATGAGTTCTGTTCCTGTCACTGCATGTTTGCCTTTGTTTTCCTTCATAGCTATGCCTTCATTATTAAGAATAGGATGGAAATGTGTTGTACTTCAGTAGTGTTAGCAACAGTTTTTTAGTACGTTATGGAACAAAGCTTTTGTCCAGGTGAGGTGTCTGATAGGCTGGGGTTTGCGATGAGTGTTGTGTGCACTGGGGATCTGCGTGCTGTTGAGAAGCAGTGGTGCGGGGGGTGGGTCAGGGCACCTTGGGGAAGGGGTGAATGCAGGAGGACGCTGGGTCAGCAGTAGCAGTTAATGTTTGCTGGCAGGAGGTGAAGCTAGTCAGCTGCACTAATTTCTGCACAACAAATGGGCTCTGGGAGTCAGAGGTGTTAACGTGACCCCACATCGTGTAGCTCTCAGTGGTGATGAGGCTTTGAGGTTCCTGCAGAGAGAGCCTGGACATCGCGTATCCATGGTGACAGCTGTCATTTATTTATAACCTTTGATTAAAGATGCAGAAAGGTAGAACCTTTTAAACATTACAAATGTAGAGCTCTTAAGTAACTATTGTTAAAACTTTTGTTTTAACGATATCCCTTATTTACATTCCTTGGAGTGTGAAAGTTTTATATGGAGTGCAGCTGCCCCTTCCCCATTTGATGGGCCTTGAGATGACATTTTGCAGCAAGCATCATGTTCTGAAGATAACAGTCTGACTTTGATCATAGCTGGGCTGACATCACCAATCCACCAATTTAGTTACTGTTTATTTACATTGTATTTTGCACCAAAATTGTACTTGAAGTCCCTTATGCAAGGAGGTTTGTGTCTCTGGTAAAGGTTTGAGGAAAACCACTATTTTTGTGTTGAATAAACTGAGTTCTAATGGGAAGGAACATGAAATAGATCATAAATTACAGTCTCTGAAGTTGTACAGGGATTGCAGTGATGCACAAAAGCCTTGTTAGAGGGGAGAGCTAGCTGTGATTGCCAGAACAGAGGCTGGATAACAGCATATGCGTTGTGCAGAAGAGCATTTGAACGCCTGGTGCACCTCCCTCCTTGCCCCACTTACATGTTCTTCAGATTCTTTGTGCTCCACAGCCATGCTGGGGCAGCAATACTCTTCATCTAGGTCAGGTGTTCTCACGTGTAGGGGTCGTGTGCAGCACATCGTGCTTTCTGGAGGTTTCTGGCAGCTGGAATGATTTCTGTTATATTTTTCTGTTTTCTTTTTAATCTTTCCTGCCTCTCTCACCTGCCTCTGTTTTTCATGCATTCCTGGGAAGATGGAGGAAATACTGAATATGTGAGCGGATTCCAGAGTAATGCTATTGAAAACTGTGCCTTGATTTCAGGACTAGCCAAATGGGAGCTCTGAAGAGGGATGAAGAAAAGCTCTTATTTCTTCTGTGCCTTTGCTTTGGGCCACTGACATTTGGTTTTGCTTCGAACTAGTCCATAGTGATGATACAGGAAGATAAAGGTGGTGACTGGCGCAGTGACTGAACATCACAGACCTAGTGAGCTATTCTGCTAGAACTCTGCTGAATTTTTCTCCCGTGTCACACCACCTCTTTACTTTTAGCAGGCAGTTTTATAGACACTGGTAAGCCTGGTAGTTGCTGATGGATAGACTAAATGGATGGGGATGAATAGAGGTGCCAAAACAGAATTTAACAGCTGCAGATAACTGTTTTTTTCCAGATTTCTAAGGCTGTGCTGCTTCTCTTGGGACCATGGAGAAGCATTAGTGCTGTTCTTTGCCCCTAGAACCAGCTCCTAAAATTCCTCAAGAAGGCTTTTGTTATTGAAAAACCTGGTTGGTTACTATGGAAAGTTAATAGAGACTACATAAGAGTTCTGATATGAGGAAGTACCTCTGTCTGTGCTATGTAATTAGAAAAAGATGATTTTTGATAATATGTTGCCTTGGGCATATGTTTTGGGGTCTAAATCTGCTTTTGAAAGACAGCAGCATACACAAAGCATGCTGGGCATACACTCCTCTGGGTGAAATACTGGCTGGATGGCTCTCCCCAAAGATTTGTGGTCAATGGAGTTAAATCCAGTTGGCGGCCGGTCACGAGTGGTGTCCCCTGGGGCTTGGTACTGGGGCTGCTTCTATTTAACATCCTTACTAATGATCTTGACAAAGGGATTGAGTGCACCCTCAGTAAGTTTGCAGACGACACCAAGTTGGGAGGGAATGTTGATGTGCCTGAGGGAAGAAAGGCACTGCAGAGGGACCTGGATAGACTGGATCGATGGGCCAAGGTAAACTGCATGAGTTTCAATAGGCCAAGAGTTGGGTCCTGCATTTTGGTCACAACAATCCCAGGCAACCCTTCAGGCTTGGGGAGGAATGGCTGGAAAGCTGTCTGATGGAAATGGACCTTGGTGTACTGATGGACAGTGGGCTTAACATGAGCCAGCAGGGTGCCCAGGTGGCCAGGAAGGCCAGTGGCATCCTGGCTTGTGTCAGGAATGCTGTAGTCAGCAGGACTAGGGAAGTAATTCTGCCCTTATACTCGGCACTGGTGAGGCCCCACCTTGAGTATTGTGTTCAGTTTTGGGCGCCTCAGTACAGAAAGGACAGGGAGGTGCTGGAGCAGGTCCAAAGAAAGGTAACAGGGATGCTGAAGGGCTTGGAGAATATGCCCTGTGAGGAGTGTCTGAAGGAACTGGGGCTGTTTAGTCTGGGGAAGAGGAGGCTGAGGGAGGGGAGACCTTACTGCTCTCTTCAAATGCCTAAAAGGTGATTGCAGCGAGAGCAGGGTTGGTCTCTTCTCACTGGTGACAGGTGACAGGGGAGGGGAAATGGCCTCAAGTTGCACCAGGGAAGGTTTAGGTTGGTATCAGGAAAAACTTCTTTTCTGAAAGGTTGTTAGGCACTGGAATAGGTTCCCCAGAGAGGTGGTTGAGTCACCATCCCTGGATGTGTTTAAAAACCATTTGGATGTGGTGTTCAGGGACATGATCTAGAGGGTTGTTAAGGTAGTATGGTTAGGCTGTGGTTGGACTTGATGATCTTTAAGGTCTTTTTCAATCTGAGCGATTCTGTGATGTCAAGACCATACATTAGACTGATCTTTGACAGTTATGACGCTTCCCACCACTCTAGTGAATCAGAGGATGGATTTAGAGTTAGTCAGTTGTCTTTCTGAGTATCCAGGGAACGAAACCTGTGCAGCTCTGTCTCAGGAAACAGTCAAAGGGTTCCTGTGTGTTGAAATGTGTACCTACTAGTGTTGACAGTTTGGTACCGTATGTTATGTTGCATTTCTTATGCTTCCTTTTACAGTATAGGAAAATATGTGTTGTGATCTAGTGCATATTTTATAACTGAGCTGCTCATTTAGTAGGACTGTGAGAGTATGGTTGTTTCTAGTCCTAAGAGGACTCGGCTCTGTTTTTTTGTTGCACAGACTTAGATGATGATGCTGTGCTTCACAGTGATTTTTTTTTTTTTTTTTTTTTTTTCATTAGTGGAATCATAGAATCACCAAGATTAGAGATCGTCTAGTCCAAGTGTTCACCTATCACTAATACTTCCCTACTGAACCATGTCCCCTTAGTTCAACAGCTCCAGTGATGGTAACAGCCACCTCCTTGGGCAGCCTTGTCTTACTTTCTTATTCTGTTTTTTTCCTTCCTACCTTTACAGTCACTATTCATTTGCAGTTTTACACATCATCTTACACCATTATCAGCATTTTACAGCATTCTGCAGCTCACATGGCTTCTTGTAAAAGTTCCTGCTTAATCCTTATACTGTTTCCCCTCAGGAAAAGTGCTGGTGGTATGGAGAGGAGCATGACTGTGGCTGATGTGTGGAGGAGGGGGTGGGTTGAAGACCTGTGCTGAATGACACTGCTGGGCATCCTCCAGAATCTGACAAAGGGCTCTGCTGAAGGGGACTAGGTTTACAGTGCTTGAGTACTTCCAGATTTTCTGAGTGTCTTGTTGTATTGATATGGTGAGTGTCTTGGTTGCAGGCTGGACAGAGCTAAATTATAGAATGACAAAGCCACATAGTAGCTTGGGTAGGAATGGACTGTACAGATTACCTAATCCAACTGCCTGCCACAGGCAGGACATCTCCAGACTGAGATGCACAAAACCTCATCCAGAGTGGCATTAAGGAGTTGCTCCCTCATGTATAAGTGTCTCTGGTTCAGGGTCTTTATAGATGTTTGGCTTAAAATGTACTGGGTGGACAAGCCTTAAAGTGCTGCTGATGAGTAAGATTTGTAGTAGTGAGATATGATGAGGTGACAGCTTGTTCAGCAGTGACGTAACTATAGGTTTGGTGTTCCAGCTGTGCACCACATGAGTTCCTGCATGGGATCACTCTGCTTATGGTGGGGAAGGCAAGATGCAACAGAGCGAAGCTCCTGTTCTCTGAGGTTCACATCCAGTGCTTTTCTTAGGAATCACGGGTCTTGGTCACTGGCCAAAGACTTGGCTGCTGTGTAGGTGGGGCAGGGAAAGCCTGGTTGGAGCTTCACATGATCAGTACTCCAGGGAAGTGCTGTCTGATAGGATCCCTGGGACCAGCCAAGTGGAATCTCTGTTATACAAGGAGGAAGGCTTTAGTGTAAGTTGGCTGGAAAATGGGTCCCAGAATTTAGTTACTGACAAAATAAAACCCATCTGAATATGAAATCTCTAGATTTCTTTTGCTGAGCTTTTTCTCAGTTTCTGAGGTGCTGTTTTGACAACTATTATTTTTAACTAGTTAAACAATTGAATTTAAGGCTCAAGCAAGCATTAGATCGAGTTACCTTTCCACCTGAATAAAACACTCCACGACTGTATCCAGTTACACCTCTGAAGAGGGCAGTCGTTTGTGTTGTGATTAAAGAATGCTTTCAGTAAAAGCTGGAATCACAGACGTTCTTTCTGAGGTAATTTTGTTGTAGTGTTTAATCAACAAAAACCAAGAGCTTGAGGAAAGAAATGCTAATTATTAAACATATTTTTGTGCCTGACTGTACTTCTAACAGTAGCAATCAAGAAAATGTGCATACTGTGATGCTTTTTCCCGGTGTTCAGCTATGTTTAATAAACTGGTTTGTTAGTTTGCTTCTGTAACATTCACAGCTTTTAATTGGTATTTTAGGCTCTTGAAATCCAATTTCATAAGATTTGAAAGCTCCATCTTGAGTGTGTAGGAACTTTGTAGCTTTGAAAGTGTTTGCGTCTGTAAATTGTTTCATTGCAGTGAGAACAGTGAAAAGTAGACTCCTAGTAATATTGTTTATTTGACATTTCCTCAAAGCCAGACGGAAAGTTATAGAAATGGAGAACTGAGTTGTCCAACAATTAAGCATATTGAAACGTGTTGAGTTTGTTCCATATTATATGTGCACAACTTGATCCCCTTGAATTTTTCATGATCTGAAAATGCACATGAAGTTAGAAAGGTGCTGCTGCATCTCTGAATTTGTGTGAACTATGATGTTTGGAAAATCTTGGTGATAGAAGCATGCAGATCCTTGGAGCACAGCAGGAACAAATACGTACACTCGAGGCAGACTTGTTCAGAATTGCAAATGTGGTATTGATACTCAAATGTTGTATTTAGTTATCCAGGCATTATGATTATGTTAATTGTTTAAACAGTAACACCTATGAAGTTTCCTTTCTTTGCAGGGGTATACCTTTAGGTGGATTTAAAATTAATCAGATACTGACAGTAAACTCATCAGCATTTCACAGGCCTCTCTTTTTAACACTGGCGTACATTAGAATTCTCCTTAGAAGTGAGAAACAATGATGTTTTATTGCTATGAGATTGATATTAATAGGCATCATTGCCTATGTGTCAACATTCACAAAGAAAAAATAGCGAGTTTTGAGCTGCTGCATTTCTTTCTAACAGTCAATTTTTGAAAATGCATCAGTGGAACTATTGGTACTGCTGTGAATCAAAATATGTCAGGTGGGTAATGCATGTATTGGAACAAACAGCTTTATTCTTTCCTGGATTGTTTCAAGTATAAGAATGTGAAGGCCAAAATTGTAACAAAGCCAGATGATTACTTCTGCTCAATTAAAGAAAAAAAAGTGGTAGCTAAAATACAATTTATTTTTAATTCTTTATGTTTCACTTCCTCTTTTTCAAAGCTGTTGATAAAAAGGGGACCTACTACTTATAAAGATAATTATTTCCAACAGGGCTTAGAATTTAGGCCTTAAACTTTAATACTAAACTGCTTTGAAATTGTTTTAATCCAAATTTGGTAGCAAACTGTTTGGAAATTTACATGTGTAAGCAAAGGAGGTACTTCAGTTAATTTTCAGAGACTAGGACATGTAAATTGGATTGTATACGTAGTATTTCTAATGCCTTGAACAAAGCAGAATTGCATGTAGTGATTGCCTTTGCTTTGCATTCTTAATGCTGCACTGTCCAAGAAAAATATACATATTCATTTGCTGCTTGAAAATTGTGTACAGCAGGTAGCCACCCATATTGGCATACACTGTCCAGGCTTGTCACACTGACCCAGCAGCAGGGTGCGTGCAGACAGTGAGAGACACAGTGTGGCCACATAGCAGCTGTGGGTCTGGGCTTGGCAGCAACATCCTTCTACTGGGTTTTCCTCTGTTTGGTGTCATCGCTTAAAGAATATCAAACTTTTTATTTCTGATCTCCCAGAGCAAGGATGTCTCCTTCTCTTTTCAAAACTCATTACTTTCAATACCCAGGTGCGCTCTCAGTTGTTTTTCAGATGTTTTTTGAAGAGTCTTAAAGGTTTCTGTGTGTCTTTAACATGGGTTGGACTAACAGTAGTTTAATCTTCTCCACTTGACAGAAACATCAGCTGTTAAAATTTTCATGTGATAGCAAGCTGAGGTTTGCTGCAGTCTCTGAGAGGCCATCAATGAGGTTCTACACAACGTGAAATTTCCATTCCATTGATCTAACAGTAATATGACCACTAAGTAGTTCCTTTTGTGCAGAGGAGGGTTCTGAAGCCTGGGAAAGGATGGTTTGTCATTTCCTTAACTAATGATTTCAATTTCCTGTACGTATCCGAAGCCATCAGATTCAGTCATGATTGATTGTTTTACTGCAACAGAACAGCTGTTGTGCTCTGTTAGCATTTAAGGGCCATGCAGTGATTATAGATCAAAACACATGGGAAAGACAGTCCCTTCTGGAGGAAGTTTGTGGCAAGTTTTGAACCAAGAAGCAGGTAAGCCCCACAGGAGGAGCAGCAGTGGAGCTGTAGCAGGTTAAAGGTGAGCTGTCTGGTCTGGCTACATCATGTCGTCAGCTGTTATGTCTTTCCTCTAAATCTTGCTGCAAACATGGATGTGAAAGGCATGAAGTAGAAAAGGGGCTCTGGCTGTTAGTTTGTTAAGAAGGTTACTGATGCGAAGGACAGAAAACTGGCTGTTGCAGAATATCCTGAGCTTGAAGGGACCCTGAAGGATCATTGAGTCCAACTTCTGGCTCCACACAGGATCACCAAAATTCAAACCCTATGTCTGAGAGTGCTGTCAAGATGCTCCTTGAGCTCTAACACTTGGGGCTGTGCCCACTCTCATTGTCACATGCCCACCACTCTCTGGTGAAGAACCTTTTCCCTAACCCTCAATCTGATCCTCCCTGATGATGCTCTGTGCTGTTCCCCCTGTCATTGTCACAGAGAGCAGAGCTCAGTGCTGCCCCTCCCTCCCTGTGAGAAGCTGCAGCCGCCATGAGGCCTCCTCTCAGTCTCACAAACCAAGCGATGAGAATTTATTAGTCATGGATGAAAGGGAACAATTATGGGGTTTAAGCATGTCATGTCTTGCCAGAAAAAGATGATTTTGGTGCCTCTTTTCGAGTGAGGATGTTGAACATCATGTTCAGATTTTATCTTCCAACTGTGATGCAGAAAAAAGAGTGGCCATTTTGAAGGAACATGGCTGTGCAGTTTTTTAGATGCTGACATTACATCCTAGAATGAAGCTACAGCAGCTGCTGAGACTGGTGCTACTTGGATTCATACAGTCTATTTCTTGGCATATCTGCAGCAAGTGTACTGATAAATCCTACAAGCACTGGTTTTTCTCTATCTCCCCCGAATTTACTGAGAAGTAGATACCTAATTTTATTTTCTAAGTTGTTTCTGCAGAGAGCTGCTTAAATGTCCTCTGTTGTAAATTCATCCATGATTTGTAAATCTAGGGTAGCTTTATTGGAATCCTGCCTCTGCCAGGGCATGAGGACTTGCAAATAGTAATGCATGCTATGGTGTGTTACCATGCTACACTGTGATTAAAAAAAAAAAAGTTAGAGATAACACAGTTGATTAATGATGGCATGTATGTACTGAGGTATACCACAAGCCTAGTTTATCTCTACAGATGGATTTTCCCTTGATCAGCATGCCAGCTGGACTAATTGACCCTTGGCAAGTATCTGTATTGATAAGAAACATCCTGATAGGCGGCTGGTATAGTGGTGTGAAGTGGGCCTGTGGAGGGGGGCTGTGCAGGGAAACGGTTCTCATTAGGGCAGAGCAACACATCTGAATTCACTTTAATTCTGGATGGCGCAAGTACTGCCTTGCGGAGACAGTGCTATTACTCTGGGGAGGAGGTGGCAGTGCCTTGTGTTGCTTAGAAGTCTTTCTGCTGATTAAGGGGTGAACGCTGTCCCAGATGCTTTTTGGAGGCAGGCAATTATTTCCAGCCAGAGAGATGTTAACCAAGAACCAAAACCCTGGGGGAGAAGGGGGGAGAGCCTGGAGAGAGGGGGAGCTTATGGAACACCGAGCGTTTATTTTGATTTTTCTGTGTCTTGGGATCTCTTGTTTTCTAACATTTTCTAACATTGGCATGGTGAAGCATTCAAGGCTGGTGGCTGACTCTGCGTGCAGCTAAATGTTCTGTTTCATAGTCTGTCTTTTAACATATGCTTAAAAGATTGTTTATTGCTAATATGTGTCCTGCTGACTGGTTAGTGAGACCAACACTGATGCTTTTAATTCTTGCTGCTCTTCTTTGGGCAGTATTGTGGGGTTTTTAGTTTGGCTGGTTGGTTTGTTTCACTATTGATCCAAAACCTAGTTTCAAGCAGCGAATGGACTGATATCCAGTAGGCTGTTGATGTGTGGTCATTATTTTTGTGACAGTCTCATTAGTTGATGACAAAATCCGAGCCATTGCCTACGGCTCAAAGCAACCATTTCCTACTATCTTTGTGACAGAGCTGTGAGAACAGCCATGCAGCTTGGGTTGAAGGTAAGAAATTAATTTTTGGTTATTCAGCAGAAGTTGAAAGCTTATTTAAAGGATAAAGGTCTCTTTATCGACTAAATTGTTACAAGAAGGAATAATTAACAGCAGCAGAAAATAATTGCTTCAGTTTTGTAAAGTTTAGTGGTACAGGATCCAAATCTGAGAGGCTTATACAGTTTTGTCATTGTTGATTGACTGATTTAATTCCATCACAGCTAACAATGAAGCTGTTTGAATTACTCAGCAGATTGAGTTTTTTAATCCAACTGTGAGTCACTTTCTCTGTATGGAGATTAATTGTAAAAGTTCTTATGTTTCTATGTGCTTCACAGAGAGATCTCTTCTCTCTAAAAAGTTGTCTTAATTTCTGTCGGAGCCTGAATTCAACACCTGTCTGTGGCTTCAGAATACTTGTGCATGTTGAGGTGTAGTCTCTGTGAACAGAAACGCCTCAGTGCTGCTATCATGGGACTGCCTGGGAAACTTCCTTTTTGTTGGTGTGTTGTGTACAGATATTTTATGCTTTCTATTGACATATAGTTAGGATAAGAAAAAATAACAGCAACAATAAAAAAATAATGCCTAAGTCTTTGATACTTGCATTGTGTAAATTGTGGCTGTACAGGTTGCTGCTTTGTGTACGCTGCTAATGAGCAACATTTTAGTTCGTATCTTGAGATGTGTTTCAAAGACATCAGACTTTGAAGTGATTGATATTGGCATATACAGAACAGTCTGTGTTTATATAAATAACTAGCAGCTGAATATCAGTATGTTTTTCAAATAGTCATGCTGATATTATAAGAACAAATGGAAGGTAAAAAAGTCTTCAGTTGTGGTTGTGCTCTAGAATGTACTACTAGTTTTTCACGTTATTGCTATTAAATCATGCTAATGCTTTTAGTTTTTGCTAAGACAGCGTATCTGTTGCATAACTAGTAAATGCGTTTCCATTTGTGCTTATTTTTAAGTGTACCTTGCTTATCAGCATCAGCAAAGCTCACTTGATTAAACAAGCAACTCACTCCCTCCAGATCTGTAATCGATAGGATGTATTTTGCATTTTGTTTTGCAGCGTTAGCAAACAAGGAACAAATCTGCCTTTTAGAAGACATCAGAATAATCAGTGTTTTTGAAAGCTCTGTTTTGGATAGGAACACAAATGTATTAAATAGTGAGAGGTTGCTGTTATGTTTTATAGATGTCAATTCTTTTTCTTAATAGGGAACAGAAGACAAAACAAAAAGGAGTGGGGAATTTTTAAACATTTTGAGAAGATTGCCTTGTATAATCAGATACATACATGTGTGTGTGTATATATATATATTTTGGACTATTTCATTATTGTGGTCAGGGTCTAAGTGCTTTATTAGCTTGTTTGTTTGTTGAAATCAGTCAAGAAGGTTTCTGCAGGAGGTGAGTGAGTGGGCAGCAGATGAGGCCATGTGGAGAGGAGGGTTCTCTAGGAGATGCTGTGGGCTGCAGGGCTGAGGCCTGGCCCGGCTGTGGATGGGTCAGAAGGGGTGGCTGTGATGTGGGGCCACTTGTGGGGCTGCAGCAGCTGGAAGAACAGTCCTACTTACGCTTGTTTTGGTGTCTTTCTGCTGCCTCCTTGTACTCTACCAGGGTGTGGAGGCCTTGCTCCTTGAACAGTGCACCCTTTCTAGGAGTCATTAATACACTGAGTACAAAGCATTCTCCCCTTGCTCATGTATTACAAGATGAAGCTTCATCTTGTAATTAGCTTTCCTTTCTGCTTCGTTCTGGATGCTGATAGGAGTCTCTGCTGACCCCGGTCCACTGCCAGCCGTGGGCTGTTGGGCCACCCAGCCTGTGCTCTCCCAGATCCCCATACTGGTGGCTGTAGGGGCTATCTGGGCATCAGGGGAGCAGGCTGCAGAGAGAGGAGTGGTGAGGAGCAGTGGGGTGCCTGCAGCATGGCAGTGGTCTTCATGCCTAAAGCCAAAGGAGTGCACTGCTGCTGTTTGTATCAGCCGGCTGCCTGCTTTTCTTGTTAATGGAATGTAGTTAATGAAGGAGCTGACATCTGTTTCGAGAGAGCGAATGGAAGGGGGAAATGGGTAAATAGAAGAGGGAAATCTCTAAGATCTGATGCTTTGTGGCTCGGGTTGATAGTCTAGCTATTTCACATAGTGCAGTAAAACTTCACAATTTGGTGATTCAGAGTGATCTGAGGCAATGCTCAGCATGAAATAAAACCCAGAAGAGCTGCTGTGAAACCTACCGTTTTTAAAAACCTATCGTTTTTAAAAGCACCACACATGTTTAGAATTAGGTTCCTCATTGGTGGGGCAGCACTGAGGGGTATGACCTCTGCATCATGATCTTCCCAGCTAACACATGCTGATGGTATTGGCCTGCTGTGTTACCTTCCTGAGCTGCATGGAGCAGCAGGCAAGGGAGAGTTCATGGCTCTGGGAAGGCTGCAGTGTGACTGAGTGCAAAATGAGATCTATTTCTAAAGATCCTGGGACTTGAGCAGATGAAAGTGTTTTTGATCACGTAAGTAAGCTGTGTGGTCTACCTGAGCCTACATTTTGATGCTTCAGCTAGAGGAAAATTTTCAGAATTCTCAAGTTGTTGCTTAGATTTGCCTGAATGACCAACATAAAACAAATGTGTAACCTTCATACCTCTTAAGTGCTCTCCTTTTGTGCTAAGTATTGCTTTAAACTTTAAAGGCACCAGGCAATTAAAAATCTGTACCTTTCTAAAATGTTATTTATCAGTAATTATTTTACTTTAGTAATAATATTGTACATAACATATATATACTGATACACGTTATAGTATTTATAGTATATATTAATTATAGTAATTATCAGGTAAATACAAGTTTTCTTGTCTCAAAATGTGGTGGAGGGACAGGATTCTGAAGGGCCATGTTTGCTTGAAGTTCAGATGTTATACCAAGGACGCATGTTATTTCTTTTTGAAGTTCTTCAAGTTATACCTGTTTCTTTGATTTGGGAAGCTATAGTTGTTAGCACAGGATCATATGGCTTTTATTACAGGATCTTCTGTTCCTGCATTAGATTTGTGGGTGATAGAAGCAGACAAGATATTCTGTGAAGTAGGAAAGAAGGGAGGCTAGTTATCTGGATACAGACCAATCCAACTGTTTGGCTGTTGTGGCATGAATGCATTATTTCCTGCAGGGATTTTGCCAACTAAAGAGGCTTGAGATTTGCTATGCTGCTGGGTGGTACCTTCAAGTACATATCAGTAGTGTGTCTATACCAGCCACTGGGTTGCAGATTTTCAGTCTTGAGGAGAGAAATGCTGTCAAGGGGAAACCTGAAAATGAAAGAAGAAATCCTTACGCTGTGCCAGCACATGCTACTGGCTTCCAGGTTTGTGAGCCATTTCCACAGAGGGTGGGTCCTGTTAGCCATACTTTCACCATTCTGTTCTTTTAACACGGAGTTCAGTAGCCCCTCAACCTGCAGTAATAGTGCAAATGCTGTACTGAATGATAATTTGGACAGTGATGTGTTGTACCAGCAATGATGAGTTCCTCAAATCATGTTGCGTCTGCAGGCAAAATGCCACCCACTGCTGCTCTCTTTTTGCTCCAGACTATCCCAGACAGCTTCAGATTTTGTTCTCATATCTCAAGAGAAAGTTTTTTGAGGTCTGGTTTGCATGCAGAACACACAGTATCTTGAGGCTGAAGTTTACTTTCCCATTAATTTAATTTTATAGCCTTCCTGGCCTGCCGTGAGATTTTTTTTTTTTTCTTTTTTTTTTTTAGTTCATGTGGGATTTCTTATGAAGGCTTTTAATTATTGAGTGCAGTTTGAGGAGTTCCCTCTACATTACCTTCTGTTGATGTTCTTTCAGTGTACTTATGTTGTAATTCATATTGTGTTATAATTGCTGTTTATAAATAACACCTGCAGTGTGCTAGAGGTTATCTGGAAATTGAGAAGTAAATGATGTAATGCAAGGTAAGCATAATGTATGAAATAAATGTGTACTAAGACATTTCCTTTGCATTAGCTTGAAATGTCTCCTAGTTAAATATGCAAAAATATACAAAGAGAACACTTTTAATTATGCTACATAGCATAATTTAAAAGTACTTAATATGGAAAATTTTTATTGAAGTGGCAAGTAAGAGCAGACGCAAAGGAATATGGCTTTATGAAGGAGACATTTTTGAAATTTAGATGGAATTTTTCCAAGCTGTGTATGTAACTAAACAGCAAAAACCAGGTTTTCTCAAAATGATTTTCAAACAGGTGACTGAATGGAGTCTTTTTCTGTTCTGAGTAGATATTATGTTTTCGAAGCATGCATAGATGTACTGATACAGGATGCAGCTTCCATCTTGGTGATGCACTGGGTAGAGTAATAATGAAGAAAAAAACAAAACAGCTGCTGTAATGATTAAACCTTTGTTTAAAAATAGAGAAATACATTCAATATAGCCAAAAGACGTGATCTTTGCTGTCTCTCACAGAGATGCATGCAAGAAGAAAGAAAAGAAAAAAGATAGTAGCACTTAGAAGGGGGCAGTTGAGTGAGTAACTGCCCTCATGTGGTGTTACACTTAAGTGACTTGCATGCTACTGCTGCAGTCAGTTTTCATTGCTTCTGGATATTGTATCTAAAGCCAACAGTTGTAGATCTTGTCAGCTGAAGTGTTAAAGGTAGCAGCTTGATTAAAACCAGACAAACATTTTGGAAAACAGTTGGCTTATACTGTCCCACAGCCACATCAACTGGTATTCTGCCTACTCCTCAGTGCTCCCCTCACTTGCCCAAGACAAGTTGCATTTGTGATTGTCTCAGTCAAAAAGGTAAATTGACAAAAATATAACCCAGTATTGCCTTAGAGGTACAACTGAATATCAACAATTACTTTTTTAACCATGTGATTGAAAAAGCCGTGCCACAGGTAACTCGGAGAGGCTGTGAAATCTCTTGTCTTGGAAATCTCCAGAATCTGCCTGGGCCCCTGGGTGTCTCTGCTGGAGGAAGATTGGGCCAGATGGACCTAGGGCACCCTGCCAACCTGTACTGTTACGTTAGTCTGTGGAAAGAAAGCAACTTGTTACCTTAGCTCTTAAGTAATATCAAAATCTGAAACTACTAGGTGAAATTCTGATACCAAGCCCAGGTGTTCATACGCTAGTCTCGCTTTTCTTATCCAGAAAATAAATCTCTCTTCCATCTTTTTTTTTTCTAATGATGGCAAATCTTCCGCATCATCATAGTTCATGGGATTAATTACTCTGCACCTTGAGAGCCTGTACAAGTATTTCCAATGTTTTGTTGTTTGATTTTTACTTCCTAGCCATTTTATTAAATAAAAAACTATGCTATTGAATATGGCCTTGTACTGTAGAAATTATCTTCTAGGATATAATAGTTTGTTCCTAAGACTCTAGTATTTTTTTCAGTGCTTTTTCAGTTCCTTAGCAGATAGTTTACTGTTGAAAATGTTGATCTCTGAGTTAGAAAGGTGTACAAATTTCTATCATTTGTAAGGTTATTGTTCCAGGTATAATGTTGCAAAGCTGGAATTCTTAAAATATTGTAAAATGAGATTATAGAAAAGAATAAATGGCTGAGGAAAATTACCAGTAAATCTTGGTTGCTTTTGTTCCTGTTATTAAATGTCTTAAATACAATGCTAAGTAGCACATTACCTAAAAATAGTCCCAGAACAAGCAACATTATTATTTGATTTTAACTTAATAACTAATTTGGCTTCTTTCAGTTTTCTGCAAGTGGGTATGGGGAGAAGGATGGATGATATTATTGACAGAACTTGTTAAATAACCTAGGTTCTTTAAACTGTAACTAATATTAATGCCAAATAACTGTGAATGAACTTGTTTTTACTCTGTATAAAAACAGCTATATATTACTTGCATACTATATTAAAAATGAAAACACTGTTTAAGTAAAAGATGAAGTTTCTGAACCTGCAAGAGCAGCAAAACTTGAAAACTTGTTCATTTGTATGTTATTAAGTGTGTACTAATCTATGGGCTGCAGCCACATGATCTGCTGCTTCTCCTTCTGGTAAAAATGAAGGCTGCTCATACATTTGGCAAACTCATCCTGTGACCATTTGCTGTAACTGCTATTGCTCTAATAGAGTAAGGGAAGAGGAAAGCTGAAAAAGCAAAAACAACAGCGAAACCCCACGAGCAAAGCTCCAGGAGTTGTGGAGGTGGGACCCACTTTCTGAACAGCAGTGGTGCTTTGATGAGCAGCTGGAGCTAGAGACACAGGATGTGATGGCTGGAGACAGGATTAGGTCCCCAGAGAGATCAGATGGGGCAAAAAACTGCGCAGTGCACTGCCTGTGGGTGGTGAAGTACCCAGTAGCAGCAGTGTTAATTCTGGAGCAACAGTGTTTTAATTTTTTTTTTCTTCCATTGGGTTTATTTTAGTGGTAGGAACTGATATGTGAAAAGGAGTTCCTAGTAGAAGTGCTTTTATTTCAATGTAGGGAAATTCAGGGTAGAAAAAGTACATTGCTGAGTTAACATTAAAACAATAAAAAATGAAGAGCTAATAATCTGGAAAAGTTTGCAGGGAGCATGTTACTTTGAAAATCAGTCTGGAGTATTTTGTGATTTGTGCATCAGAATTTTTTTGAATCATAGAATTGCCAAGGTTGGAAAAGACCTCCAAGATCATCCAGTCCAACCGTTTATTTATCACCAACAGTTCTCACTAAACCATGTCCCTCAACACAACGTCTAAATGTTCTTTGAACATTTAGACTGATCTCCAGGGTCAGTGACTACACCACTTCTGTGGGCAAGCCCATTCCAGCTCCTGATCACTCTTTCAGAAAAGTAGTATACCTTAATGTTCAGGTATCTTGCCTGGTGCAATTTGAGGCCATTCTCTTTAGTCCTACCACTGGTTATATGAGAGAAGAGGCCAATCCTCAGCTCACTGCAGTCTCCCTTCCGGTAGTTATAGAGGGTCATAAGGTCTCGTCTGAGCCTCCTCTTCTCCAGGCTGAATAATCCGAGTTCCCTCAGCTGCTCCTCGTAAGACTTGTGCTCCAGACCCTTTATCAGCTTAGTTGCCCTTCTCATACTTCATGGCCTTGATGTCTTTCTTGTAGCAAGGTGTCTGAAACTGAGCACAGTGTTAGAGATGAGGCCTCTCCTGTGCTGAGTACAGAGGTACAATCGCTTCCCTGCTCCTGCTGGCAATACTATTTCTGATACAAGCCAGGATGCCACTGGCCTTTTTGGTCACCTGGGTACACTGTCAGTTCATGTTCAGCTAATCATCAACCAACACCCTGAGGTCTGTTTTCCTGTACATGGTCTTCCAGCCGCTCTGCCTCAAGCCTGAAGCATTGCCTGGAGTTGTTATGACCAAAGTGCAGGACCTGGCACTTGATCTTGTTGAACCTCACTGGCTTCAGCTGAGTGATCCAGCCTGTCTCAAACCCTCTATGCACAGCCTTGCTACCCTGAGGCAGATTGATGCTTTCTCTCAACTTTGTGTCATCTACAAACTTTCTGAGTACCTTCATCCAGGTCATCAATAAAGATATTGAAGAGGACAGGCCCCAGCACGAGCCCCTGGGGAACACCACTTATGACTGGTCCCCAAGAGTGATTCACACTCAAACTGGAATAACATCTGTTGCTCTGTTCCCCATTGGTTGATTTTTTATTTTTTATTTTAGCTTTTTTTTTGAGTTGATTTCAGTTTGAAAAGTTTCTGAGCCCAGGGTTGACCTTGGCAAATTCTTGAAAAGCCTAGCAGAGAAGCATGTATAAAATCAATTTAGGAGGAGGAAAACACTGCTAGTATTTGTGTGTGAAGCTTTGCGGGTGATGATGACTTGTAATGTGAGTGTGCACTTCTGTGTTTATACTCTTAACTTCAAGATGCTGATGTGCTGTTATTGGTGACTCTCAAGAGATGTATGTATATTATCTAAAGTGTTCCTCAGGGTCACAGCAGCTTTTTTGATCAAGTTCATCACAATTTTCCTTGACATTTACTCAAGTAGGATTTTATATTGAAAAGGACCTTTTAGCTGTCTTACTGTAAGGTTTACAGCAGAAATACATTTAATTGCTAGTATTGAAGCACTCATTCCCCCCTACTTGCACACACTCTGCAAATAAAACATGTTAATCCTCTCCTGCCCTTCCCCCACTGTAGAAGCCTGATACATTTCTTTTTGCGTTAGTTAGGCCTCCTGGGAAATACATGCAGAAAAAAAGGCTTTTCTATAGCCCTTTCTCCCTCAGGAATGCATAGAAACCAGCTCTTTGGATCTGTTCCACAAACGTGAAACTTGATTTTAGGAAAAAAAATCTATAATCCTGTGCACATGTTTGTGAGAGAGACCTAATTTTAAGCTCAGATAGAGGTACAGCTTCTCACAGAGACTTGGTACATTTTTGAAAAAAATGTTTCGTGTTCCTTCTCATCAACTTATATGTTGTGCTGAGGCATGTTCCTGAAGCATGCATTTAATGCTGTCTTAGTTTTGTGTTAATATTAGTAGTGTGAACCTAGACAGTCTGTGAAGAAGAGGCTCATTTTGTTTACAAACATTACTTAAGGATGGAGATGGTTTCTTGGCTACCAGTACTATTCATATGCTTCAGCTACAGCAAAGGATGTGCCTTTGCCATGGGATAATAGTTAGTGCATGCTAGTTAAACATCCATGAAAACGCAGAAGAGGCACTGTTGGTTTTTACCTTGGTACTTAGATACTGATGATGTGTATCAGCACTGTGCCAAAGGCAAAAAGGCTGATCTGAGGCCAGTCTGTAGTCTTTGCCTCTCTGCTGGGACAGACAGAAATCTCTCAGGATAGGATTAAGTGACTGCCATATTACTGGGAACCTCTGCACTGATTGGTCTTTGTGTTTGGTGGCTCTTGGGGCACAAAAGTGATGGGCCTTCCTGAGGAGGACCTTGAATGTGTGCAGTTAGCATTGGCTTGGCACAGTGGCGCTGCCAGGGTAGCAAAATAAAAAGTGATATGATAGCTTGGGTGTGTGACCTTTCCATGTTGTTGGGTTCATACCAGTGTCCGTGCTCTCCTTCTTCCTAAACCACATCGAGGTGCAGCTTGAGGCAAGTAAAGCATGAGCTTGAGTACTGTTGGCAGGACAGCCTGGTTGTTCCCAAAACAGTGCTAGCCTGCGTCTTCATCTTCTCTGTCCTCAGTGGAAATAGTTGCCTTTTTCTCCATCATGATTGTATGTGTTGTTGTTGTTTCAGTACAGCATGAAAGCTGCAGTGAACTATGTTTTATTGTGAATACATGTATAAATATGCAATTTTTGTTGCTGGTACTCTTCAATCTAAGCCAACAGTGGCAGTGGTGGTGGTTTAAAATGGTTAAAGTGGCATTTATAATGTCTGGAGAGCCTGCTGCTCCCTGCCATCAGTATGCCATGCTTTCCATCTCCAAAGAGTCAGCCTGAGTTGCTTCTGCTCTTCCTCAACCTTCTCCCTGCTCCATGCAGCCTTCCCAGAGGTAGATCAGCCATGTGGAGGTCAGGTGCTGAGACACCTTAGCACAGTTCACTGGCTGTGCATCCTACAAGTGACTTACACCACTTACACTGTGGGGGCAGAGCTGCTTTGCAGGTTTTGGTGGGGAGTGAAGGGCCTGTGAAACTGCAGTGGAATTGGTGCTGCCATGAGCCGTGGTGCAAAAATGGGCATCAACAAATTAGGATTGAATCTGGCTTGACTGAAGTGACAGTTTCTTTCAGTAAAAATATTTCATAGCTACGGGCTTTCTTTAAGCTATTTACCTATTGCAGGACTGACTGACTGCAGGTCGTGTTCCTTGGCACCAAACGAAGAAGGTTATTTTAATTCTATGCTTCTTCCTGAAGTTGGCAGATATAATCTCTGTGACAGCAGGCTGTCAAGTTAACTTTTCTCTCCCTCCAAGTTTTAGGATGGAATTACAGATGACTTTTTACATGATCTACTCCTTTTGATGCTGCCGTCTTTACTTCTCAGCTCAGTGTTTTCCTCTGCTCCTCAGCTTCCACTTCTCCAGCCCAGTTTAGTAACAGCATCTGGCACTATAATGTTTTTCTGTTGACATTTTCTTAGACCTTTACTGTGTGTGTTTTGTTTACTCTCCAATTTTAATGTTGAGTTGACAATCTGTTGTTCATGCCCACATTTCCACTGTTTTTTTTTCCCCGCTATACTCTCAGTAGGTGTCATTTTGCTCTGCAGACTGTCTTGTTTTAAAAATAGATCTTCCTCATAAAAGGAGGGTTGTCTATAAGGTGAGCAAAGTTGGGGTAATACACTGTAGAGGCAGTGGGTTTTTGAGTATGTTTTCCAATGTTGACTAGCTCACTTTGATTAACTGCTTTGCTGCTAACAAATTGGGGATTATTTTCTTTCTGATATTATTGGTGAATGGTGCTTTTTCATAATGCACATTCTGCTGCTTAAGTAGTTTTCTCAAGATTTAATACAATACTTCCAGTGTGTATTTTAAATATGTTTCACAAGTTGCCAATTTTGGTTGGCAATAGTTATTCAGTAAGGATTTGCAGAATGTAGGCAGTGTTTTCTTACAGAATTATCTGGCTTCAGGTAACCATTATGTGACAGTTGTCACAATGTTTGTTGGCCCAGTTGACTGAGTACCGCAATACTGATTAGGTAAGTAGGCAAAAAGCAAAAATTACTGTTTAAATTTGAAAATGGGTAACCACTGTGGATTGATAGGCATTTCACAGAATAATATACTACATAAATGTGTCTTATCTAACACCATTTTTTTTTTGATTGGTGGAAAAAAAATCTAAGAAAAATGTTTGGAAGCCATAGCTGTTTGATTCGAGGTTTTTATTTTTAGGTACGCAGAAACCTATCAAAATTTGCATCATGGGGACAGAACAGTATGCAACTTCTCTTTAATCATTTTCATGAAGGAAAGGAAGCTACAAAGATGATGAGTCTTGAATTTGCTTCTTAGAGAGTGTCTGGAGAATCAGCTGTACTTAATCAAGTAGTCTGTGTTTACCTAGCACTTAAAATCTGTAGTTTGCCAGGTTTGTATTCTCCTGTCTGGTTTCATTTCAAATAACATGTTAATCTGTGGAATCACTTTTAGTAATGGGAGATGTTGAAACTTGTGAGGACTTATCTGACACGAATTTCTCCACAAAAGTGGTGGGGATTTTTTTGGTGTTTTTGTGTGTGTGTGTTTTTGGTTTGTTTTTCTTTTTTTCTAACAGTGAAAAATGAAAGTATTTATTTCCTTCAGAGTTTAAACTTGGTATTTTTGAATTTTGAAGAGCAAGAATGAGCTATGGCTCCTTCCTGTCGAAAAAGAATATTGAGAGCTTCCTATCCAGGTTCTGCAGGAACTGGAACACTGTCACAAAAGAGTTTATGCAAATGAGTCTCAGACCTTGATGCATTTCCTTTTGTTTGGTAAGTGGACCACCTCCTTTTCCACGGTGTTGCTTAGTGTGAAGAGGAGTGCAGATCATCTGAGTTTTTTGTACACAAGAACTTGGAACAGGTAAATTTTCTGTTTTATTTTTGTTGTTTTGTTTTGTTTTGTTTTGCTTTTGGATTCTAGTTTAAAGTAGAAGTGTTTGTTGATAAGATTTTAGGTGGCAAAAACTGGGAGATGTGAATGTGGACAGCCTCAGGAAAAGAGAGCTGACCTTTCTGTCGAACTATTTGATCAGCTAATGTGTTTAGCATGGGTAAGGTACCTTTCAAGGTTCCAATGAATCAGTTGTATGGTTTAACATTAAACAAAGCACTTTATGAAATAATAAAACTGTCTGGTACTGTGCCTTGAATAATTCTTAATGGTAAATTATAACCACTAGACTCATGTGTCACCTTCATTTCTTCAGCCAAGTCTGAAAGAGGGCATTTGGATAATGCTCTTACATGATTATGTGGTTTAACTGTGGGTCAGCCCTGAAGCTGTCTGCCAATTGGACTTGCTGATTGGTCTTGGTTCCTTCCACCTGAAAGTCCTGTATTCTGCGCTTCTCCTGACACGTTTGTCCTGCCTGATTAGCAGGGATTCTGGCCATCACATTGTGGAAGCCCAGAGCAAGAGACAGGGTATGAACCTTTCTGGTCCTCATGTCCTTGAGGGTGCTTGTGGTTGTAGATGGATGCATATCCATCAGTGTTTTTCCTGTTGGCGCAGCACTGTGCCTAGCACTTGCTCTTGGGAAGAGGCTCTGCCAGGTGTACCTGCTCTCTCTGAAATGCTTTCTTTTGTTTGGGACTGCTGAAGTTGAAGGGTATTTATAAACCTGCCGTGACCTATCATCAGGAAGCACGTGGATTTCTGCACCCCTGTCCTTGGCTGGTGATTGAGAAAAGTGTCATAGTGCCTGAGCTCCTTTCTGCGCCAGTGCAGTAATGGCTTCTGCTGTGATTTTTAGATTTTGGTTATTCTGTGGTTTTGTTTTGTTTTGTTTTTAATGTATTTTCTGTCACATGTGCTGCTTTGTTTTTTGCTCCCATGCATGCTTGCCTCTGCCTCCTTTACTCACTGGTAGCTTCTTTTCAATAGCAGCACAGATGGCCCTGCCACCTGCGAACTTGGTGCAGTTTGGGCAAAATGGAGAAATAGGTGGTTTGCCAGGTGTGTTTGTCCAGGTAAAAATTCAGCGTGGTGCAAAAGGGAAAGGGAAGAAACAGACCTCTTTGATTCCCTACAGCCTTGGAGAGATGGAACAGCTTCTGCGAAATATGTGCCCTTTTTATGATGTCAGTAAGGTTTTCTTCTGTGTAATCTGAGAGATATCAAACTGCTACCTGTTTCTTCCAAACAGTGACTCACACCATTATATTTCTTTGATTAACTAAGCTCACTTAAACAGTCTTCTATTAAATTTTACTCTTTTTCCTATCTTATAGTTGCTAAAACTTGCTTAAGAAAATGGAAATGGGATTAGAGTGGAAGAGAGGTGAATTGAATGGTCAAGGTTGTGTCCCTGCAGAAATCTTTTGTTACTCTCAGTATCTTATCCTATGGATGTACATTGGCAAAATAACTGTTTCTTTACTCTCAGCTTCTTTACTCTCATAAAGTGGTGTATCTTGGATCAAAAAAAGGGATGCAGAAGTGCTCTAAAACATAATTTTTGCTTCCCACCCTAACAGCACACTTTCTGAGCTGATCTGGCTGAACTTGCATCACTAATAAAAGACTTTAGTGCACTGAGATAACAGCTGAGGTTGGTTTGTTGTTTGTTGTTCTTTAGAAGAGGTAAGGAAATGAAGAGAGATCCTCAGCTGCATTCCTGGTGTTACAAAACAAGAGTAATGTGTCTTGAGGACTCCAGATTCAGAACTTCTGGCTCTGAACTGGATTGCATCAAGAAGATGAGGTCCTGGAGAACCATTTTCTTAATGCCTTATGAAACAGATTTAAAAGCCACTGTGTAGGACCCAAAAGAAAATTTGTTGTTGTTACTGTTTTTTGTAGTGTCTGAGCCATGGCAAATTGGTGATGGTGTGCATTTCTGATTTGTGGAAGGCAAACCAAGTTTCAGTGACAACTTCTGGCTTTGTAACTGCATATTTATTTCATATTTTCCATATTTTCCCTCATGCAAGTGTTTAGCATACGCATTGTTCTTTGTGGTTTCTTTTCATTGTTTACAAGGGCTTACACCTCTCTTGTTCATAGCTGGTGTGTTACCTAACTCAGCATTTCAGCTTCGTACGTTATTTTGTCTGTATCGTAATTTGAAGGCAGGGAGTGTTACAGCTTATGTCTATGCTTTTATTTATTTTTGTTTGTTTATTTATTTATTCTGAAGATAGCACTAAGGCAATCATTCTTAACATAAAGCCATAAGAAGCAGTGAATTTTCAGCTGTTGTTTAAAGACACCATATGTCATTTTCTTGAGATTAACACTTACAGGCACTTCACATGAGCCAGTGCATATTCATATTGCTAATTGAAAAACATTTTATCCCTACATGAATTCTTAAATCACGTGGGCTGAGTATGTAACCTGACACTAACAGGTTGTGATAAAACAAATCACTGCCATTACCTTCTTACCCTATTACTACTTTTTGTTCAAGGGTTCCTTATTTTTTTGTCTCTGTGCCTTTGGACGTCGTTTTTCATCTGCCTTGCTCTTTTCCAGAAAATGGGGATGAGGTATGGATTTGAAGGCTGAACTGTTTGGTGGATAAACAATTGGTTGGATTGTTGTAAATAATCAGTGTAGCCAAGGATTGTTGTCAGTGACTCTTACGTCCTAGTGGAGGCCAGTCACGTATGGTGTCCCCCAGGAATCTGTCTTGAGACTGATGCTCTTCAACATCTTTATCAACAACATAGGCAGTGTGACCAAGAGTACCCTCAGCAAGTTTGCTGATTGCACCAAGCTGAGTGATGCACTTGACACAACAGAAGGTAGGGATGCCATGCATCAAGTGTATGCATCCATACACTTGAAAAGAGGGTACATGAGAATCTTCTGAAGTTTAACAGCGCCAAGTGCAAGATGCTGCACTTGGGTCGAGGCAATCCCAGATGTATTTGCAGACTGGGAGAAGAACTCACTGAGAGGAACCCAGCAGAGAAGGACTTGGGGATCTGATGGACAAAAAGCTGGATATGAGTCAGCAGTGTGTGCTTGCAGCCTGGAAGGTCAGCATCCTGGGCTGCATCATAAAGAGGGGTGGCTAGCAGGGCAAAGAAGATGATTGTCTTCTACTCTGCCCTCATGAGGACGCATCTGGACTTTTACATCCAGGCCTGGGGCCCTGTGCAGGAAGGATGTTGGAGTGGGTACAGAGAAGGGACATGAAGATGATCAGAAGGCTGGAGCATCTCTGCATCTCTCTTATGAAGAAAGATTGAGGGAGTTGGGCTTTTATAGCTGGAGAAGAGAAGGCTCCAGAAAGAGCTCATTATGATCTTTCAGTACTTGAGGGTAGCTTACAGGCAGAAGGAAGACCAATTTTTTACATGGTCTGAAAGTGACAGGACAGGGGGGAATGACTTTAAACTAAAAGAGAGAAGATTCAGGTTAGAAGTTAGGAAGAATTTTTTTATTCAGAGGGCAACGAGGCACTGGCATAGGCTACCCAGAATTGTTGACGTCCCATCTCTGGAGGCATTCAAGGCAAGGTGGGATGGGATCCTGGGCAGTCTGGTCTGGTGTTTGGCAGTGCTGTCCATGGCAGGGAGTTGGAACTAGATGACCTTTAGTGTCTCTACCAACCTAAGTCATTCTGTGATTCTATGGTGAAAACATTTATTTTGTTCTTTTGAATTAGACCTCATGTTATGCTAACTGTAATTCCTATTTGTAGTTAACGCGGTTAATGAAATATCTTATTTAGAAACAATCAATATGATTGGGCTTTTGTTTTTAAATATGTTGTAGAAATTCATGGCCAATTCCACAAGTTCAGAATCCTCTTTATGCTACTTTATGCAAGGCTTCTGGTTCTGTTAAATGCTCTGCAGCATGTTGTTCTTATATTTTTTACTGAATGATAACTCTGTCTTACCACAAATGTTTTGGAAAGAGTCTCATTTATTGAGATTTTTGTCTCGTAGCTGTCACATTCAGATGTCCACTTGTCTTATTTTGTTTGTAGGTTTGAAAACTTACAAGTGAGCACTAAATGTGAGAACTTGGAAAGAGTGGTGGAGAATAAACTGTCTTTCCTTTGGAGACATTTTGTGCTGTCTTTCTAACTAATGATAATGAGTAAATGATATGAAGTCAGAATGGCTGGCAGTGTTTATGGAAGGATGCTGTTCCATAAACAACTGTGACAACTGTAGGTTTTTGTTTTCCTTGTTTTGTGTTGAAAAGTTTTCACTTTCAGTGCAAGGTCTTCATGTTGCTGAGTTTGTTCTTGAGAAGAAATGTTACCTGCAGAAATTCAACTTCTTGTTGATTGTACAACCACTACCTTTTGTTCTGCAGCTGAATACGTAAAGAAAAGACTAACAGTGGTTCTATTATGTGATAGTTCCTGAATGTGCTGTTGTTGCCTGATGGGTAATGAAGCTTTTAATTAAAGCATCAGCTTTAATTAATGAACAGTCTGTTACTGCAGCACATATGAGCTGTGCTAGCAGGCCCTTTGCTCTGCAGTACATTGACTTGCGTGGAGATTTAGTCATCTTGAGGATCTTTCAGACTGACATCTAAGCCACAGCCTCAGGAATCTGCCGATAGACAGTTCAGGCTGAAGCTATAGCTGCGAGTTTTGATTTAGCTATTATGAAGCCCCTTTTTGGAGTAACAGACTTACCATCCGAAACTTCTGATGGGGAAGTGCATGGACATAATCCATGTAGACCAAGTTTTAATCACAGACCTACTAGTTCTTCTTCTTCAGATACTACTCACATCTAAGTTCATTTAGCAACTGTAATGTTTTATCTCTGGGAACTTCTGATAGTGTGTATTTATAGTGAGGTAGACTTCTAAAATAAAATAATACATTTGCACTACTAAGAAATGCAAGGCATGAAAAGCAAGGGTTAACAATAATGAGATGCCCATGTGTGAAATTTGCAATTGTATGTTAACTTCCTTCTGGCATCTGTAAAGTTTTCTGGACGTAGCTTTGATAGAAAGCAACAGTTTCTGCCTGCTTCAGGCACTTGCATCTGTGCCTCATGTTGTAGTCAATCAGTCACTGCTCATTCATTTAAAGAGGGTGGGCTTTAATTTCTGGTTTCACTGTTTCTGCATCATCTGATGAGGATGTCATTTTAACTTGGAGAAAAAATCAGGTGGCATTGTTTGGTTAGAGTTTGTTCCAGTGTGTTTCCTCAGAGACCAGAGCTGGTGTTGGTGTTGCAGGCTAGTGGTGCTGCTGCCTGAAGCTGCATGGAGCTGGGGGCTGTGCACTTTGTGCAACATGCACTGTGCATTTCTGCCGCACCAAATGTTTGGGGTTCGTAAGCAATAATTTATGATACATTCTCAGACTCCAGCATGGGGCAGGTAAGCTAAAATATGCAAACAATGTTTTTTTGCGATTTCCAGGTAGTGAAACCAACCTGTGGCAGAAGTTGTAGTTGCTGAACTTGTGGTTCAGGGATTTATCTGCTCTGTCTTCCAGCATTCAAATGAATGTTGCACAGTTAAAGAGATGGAGAATATTCTTCTTGAAAATCTGCCTGTTAAATGAGTTCTTACTTGTTTCATTGTTAATATTAAAGCTTATTTGGCTGTACAAGAGCTACATGTGCATGTCAGTCCAACAGAGAATATCTCAACCTCCGTTTCTGTCCAGAAAACCAAATGGCTCAGTTTCAGCTGAATAGATTTTTGAACCAACATAAACTCTTAAATTTAGTATTTTTGTTTATCTCTCAGAACAGGGTAAGACAGGTATGCACACACAGCTTTTTGCATCTCTTCCACTGGCGTATGAGTGGAGAGCTTTCTGCTAGGGGAGTGTCCTTTCAGGTGCTGCAAACTCAGTAGTTGTTCAGAGTCTTCCAAGAGTTTCTTTGCTAGTCTGATTGTTCTTCCCCATAGTCCTGTGAACAACGATATTCTGCCCTGAGCTGTGCTGGTGCAGAGGAGATCATGTCTGCTGTTGGCAAGTCTCTGCATCTTCATTAATGTTCTACTAATACATGTTCAAATTCTCTTCCCTCTCCTGTCTTCCACAGTGAAACAAGAAAGCTTTGGGGCTTTCCCTTCTGCTTGAGGTTCAAGCAGTTGCTTGTTAGTTCATGAATTAATTCCTGATAATGCTCATCGAACAGCAGCCAACAGGGGTAGAAATTTGCCTGCAGAGATGTGATTCTATCAGTAGCCTGGAAAATACATGTGTTTTTGCTCTTATATCCCAGAAAAATTAACTGCCAATCTCCTCAGGTCCAAGAGTTGCTAAAGCAAGCAGCAGAAGATTCAACAACAGGTTCCTGCTGTTCCGCTTTTAGCTGAGACCTTTGGTTATCAAAGGGAAGAGTAAAGAGGCAGCTGTGGTTCTTTTTGCCGCACTAGCAGAGGAAATCAGCTTTGTCTGGCCAAAGTTTGCGTGGTACTGCAGTGAAGGGGATAATGTGAGCAGAACGTTTTGGGAGAAGGTGCCTCTGAACTTTCAGTTCACTAGAGGGCCACCAGCCTTTTCACAGCCTGCTCTGCCACTTTTGATGGCAAATCTCTTGCTTCTGTATCATGCAATGATTGGATGTGGTTTTGGCTGCAGGTTTTCAGGCCTGAAACCAGGAAGAATAACATACAGCTTCATGGAAATGGGGCGGGGCACGTAACAAATGCCTGGCCAGCTCTAGTCCAGGAAATTAGCATCAGGATCAGTGCTGCATTTGCCTCCACAGTAGGCCAGGCTGCAGCATGCTGGTTATTGCAGTCAGGGCATAGTTCATTGTGCAGGTACCAAGGAGGAAAGGTGTATTTGTCTGTTTTAAATCCTTGCATGTCATGAACACCCTGCCTGCACCATTTCCCTCTGAATTACAGAGTAGTTTTGCTTCTCCAAATAGAAAGTGCTGCGTGTCTTCAATGCCTGTAGCAACATGCTTGTGCTTTCTGCTTTGGTTTTCATTAATCTCTTGTTTTAATGATTTAGCATGTGCAGAATGAGAAAACCATACCATTTGCAACTGGAGAACTGGCTTCACGTGGGATTTGAATTCTGGGTTGATTGAGTCCCTCTGGTAACCTTGGCCTAATTGTTGAGTTATATCAGTCAGATTCTATTTCATACAAGTTAGCTATGGCTGCTTTTGGACAATGCAGGCAGGCACTGGATAAAAAATGATGTCGTAGTCTCTGCAGTACCATCTCTACTTCTGCTTCTCACTACTATAAAATAAAAAAATGACAGCCTTGCTTTCATTCCTCTGTGAATGTGAAAAGACTAGATTTGGAATTCACTGGTTTTTTTTGTTTTTAACAAGTACAAGACAAGGACTGGCTTTTATTATTGAGAATTCTGGGAGAAAAAATGTAAATTGTGATCATGTTTCAGTTTTTTTTTTTTAATACTTGAGGAGGTTTGTGAACAGCTATTTGACACAAATATTCTGAAGTGTGATCACAGAACTGGGTTTTTATCATTTAGTGCTGCAAGAGCAAAGTAGATATTCATACTCACCTTTCATTATGGAATTACGTTGTATGTATGTTGTATGTTGTATGTTGTATGTATAGCAGTTTAATTTTGACTTTCTCTGTCATCTGCTACTGCTCTGACTATCCCAACCTCCAGGTTATTACTGAAATTTTGAATAGGTAGTCTAATATGTTAGATACAATACCAACTGAGAAAGTAAACCTTTGGAAATGTTCTGATTAAAACCATTCATAATGGGGATACTTCTGTTTTCTGTCCTCTGGCTCTTAAACATATTAAGATAGAAACTGTGAAACCTAAAATACTGCATGATGTATATTCAGTCTCTTACTGGTTGGTATCTTTAGACCGTTACAAATACAATTCTGTTTATTCACCCCATTATGCCACTTAAAATTTTCTTGATTTTTTTTTTTTTTAATGATTATCAAAGAATCATAGAATGGCCTGGGTTTAAAAGGACAGACCTCAAAGATCGTGGACTTTCAACCCCCCTGCTATGTGCAGGGTCACCAACCACTAGACCAGGCTGCCCAGAGCCTCGCCTCGAATGCCTCCAGGAATGGGGCTTCCACAGCGTCCTTAGGCAGCCTGTTCCAGTGCATCACCTCTGTGTAAAAACCTTCCTCCTAATATCTAACTGAAACTTCCACTGTCTTAATTTAAAACCATTCCTCCTTGTCGTACTTTTTTTTCTAACTTGTACACAATAACTGGTTGTTTAGAAATATCATCTAGAAACATCAGGCAAAATTGAAGGCTACATTGTGTTTGGCATTATGGTGGATGTACTTTCTGTGCCCAGATTACCTGCAGAAATGTTAATTTTGGACTCTTGGAAATACAGTTTAAAAAAGCTTTGATTGTATGTAACGGGTGTATTTTTGAGTTGGAAATGTAGGCTTGTGTTTGTTATACTGCTGGCTGCAGTAGAGTTTAATCCTTCGCAATGGTCTATCACACTGAAAAGTCATCTTTTAAGTCTGCTGCCAGATGACTGCTCACAGACCAGAAATTGGAAAAATATACTTGTAAGTGTGGAGGTATTGATGTGTGTTATATATCTTATCTCCCTGTAAGACAGTAACTTAATGCAGGAGATGTGCTGAGATTGTCTGTGTGCAGCTCTTCGGCACTCCTGTCGTGTATATCTATGAAAGACAGGAGATACTCTAACATCTGAAAGGGGCAACTCAGTCATACAAGTGCCTTTTCCTAGGGGCCCATACAGCAGTTATTTTACATCTGTATCATTGGGCTTTCAGTGCTTTACAGTTGGACTGGAAAGAGGTTTTTGGGAAAAAGGAGTAAATATTCTTCATTTCTTGGTTAAGCATATACTAGATCTTAGCATAGAGGTATTTAAATTGTTGACCAGTTTAAATAGCCTCCTTGATTTGACGTATTTGGTTACTAAGTAACATACTGCATCACAACAGAAACAAGCATTGCAAGATTCAATTTTATATGTATGTTGCAATTTATTATTTTATCTTCTTAAAATCATAAATATTGCCAGAGTTGTCAGTGATACACAGTATATGTGCGGATATTGAAGTACTTTAGTGTATACATAAACAAAAAAAAGCACTTTTAGTAGTGTTTCTGCTTTTTGCTTTGCTTTTTGCAAAGGTTGTAGCCTTGAGATACTGGCCAGGCTTTGAACTGTGAAAGGTAATATAAAAAATGCAGGATGTTTTTAGAATATGCTCAGCCATGAGCAGATGGCTTCATTAAATTCTCTTTAGGAGCGAGGAGAGCAGTTGCTTCCTTTTGGAAGAAAACTGGCTAGAGCAACTATTTTTATGTTGCTATTCAAAGTGTGTGGCAGGTAGTAATACTATTTGTAGAACTATTTTATGTAAAGCAATCAGTCCAAGTGCCTTCAAAAAATGAGGTGAAATTGAAGTTTCTGTTCCATAAGCTGGTAGACAAACATTACGACAAAAAATTGAATATTGCGTCGTCATGTTTTCTGCTCATATTCTAAGTCTTGGTTGGGGAAACCTCTGCTAGTTTCTTTTGTTGTTGTTTTTGGTGGGTTTGTTTGTTTGTTTTGTTTTGTTTTGCTTCTTGATCCCAAAAATCATCACATAGTCCTGTCCTGTTTGCAACAAAATCTTGGTAGTTTTCTTCTTTTTTGATAAGTACTAACAAAAAATGCATCTCTAACTAGTTCTGTTTATAAATAACTTGTGGAGGAAAGAGATGTCTCAAATGTATGTTTCCTTCTTTATAAATAGAGAGATGTCTAGCAGAAACATTTAAAGTGCTCTGGTTACTCAGAGGTTCAGTGTTTTGTGGGTTATTGGAGTTTATTGGTATTGATGATTGCATGTTCATTCCTTCACCTGTGAAATGCATTAATATTACAAATTAAGGTAGCAGTTAATTTCAGAAGGAAATTGATGGGGTCTGCTGATGGGGAGCCTGGACTCCTCTGTTGAGGTTTCTCTAATGAAAAATGCTGTATTGTGGGGAGAATTTGAATATTAATCAAGCTGCCAGACTAGTTTTGGCAAGATAGTCTAAGAGACCTTCAGCAGGTAATCCATGACAATGAGATGCAGCTGTTGTGAGATCACCATCGGTAGGGGAAGCCTTTATTTGTAGCAGTGGTTTTGGATCAGTTTTACTGCTTAAAGCAAATATTTCTCTGTAAAGGCTGTGTAGGAATTTCTACATGAGCACTTACAGAAAAAAATATATATACCGACTTTCCTTGGCAGTCTCTGAGAACACAGGCTGAAACATGGTCTCCACTAGACAGCGGGCTTATTCTAAGAAGACCATGGCAACCCAGATGGAAAGTTTACTGAGAAATGTTGCTATTCAGGCCTCTGGCTGCAGGGAGTGCCTGAGCCTACTTCTACCCGGGGAGAGTGGCAGGGACTTCACCTGTGCGAGGTGTGAGCAGGTGGACAAGCTGCTCAGCCTGGTGGTGGAGCTCAAGGGTGAGGTGCTTAGAGGCCATCAGGACCTCTAGAGACCATCATAGAGACTTAGGGCCATCAGGGAGTGTGAGCAGGAGATTGGCTGGTGGAGCGACTCACTCGCTTACCTGAGGGAAGGGCTCTGGGAAAAAAACCCAGGAAACTGCTTAGGAGAGAGCCTAGGGTGAGGCGGTCACCCCCACGCCTTGAGACTGCCTCTGACAGTAAAGAAAGAAGGGTGGTCGTGGTGGGTGATTCCCTTCTCAGAAGAACGGAGGGCCCCATATGCAGACCTGGCTCATCGGGAAGTATGCTGCCTTCCTGGGGCTTGGGTCAGGGACATAATCAGGCAACTCCCAAAGCTGGTTAGGTCATCTGACTACTTTCCGCTACTCGTAGTTCAGATGGGCAGTGATGAAATTGCTCAGACAAGCCTATACACGATGAAAAAAGATTTCAGGGGGTTAGGGCATTTAGTTCAAGGATCTGAGCTCAAGTGATCTTTTGCTCTATACCTTCAGGGACAGTGAGGGACTCTGAGCGGGATCGGAAAGCACAAGCAGTGAATAATTGGCTTGGAGGCTGGTGTCAAGCCAGAAACTTTGGGTTCTTTGATCATGGGGAAGTTTATTCAGCCCCTGGCCTGTTGTCTCCATGGAACCCATCTATCTTGAAGGGGGCAACGAATACTAGCTTAAGAACTAGTGGGGCTTATTGAAAGAGCTTTAAATTAGCTATGAAGGGAGAAGGGGACGAAACAGGCCTCTCAAGAGATGAGCCTAGAGGAATGATGCTTGAGCTGGGGGTGAGGCAGATGACTCATCTGAAATGTGTCTATACCAATGCACGCAGCATGAGCAACAAGCAGGAAGAATTGGAAGCGATTGTGAGTCAGGCTAATTATGACCTTGTTGCTGTTTCCGAAACATGGTGGGACCACTCCCATGACTGGAGTGCTGTGATAGATGGCTACAAGCTCTTCAGAAGGGATAGACGAGGAAAGAAGGGTGGTGGTGTGGCTCTTTATATTAAAGACTGTTTCGAGGTTGAAGAGCTTGGGGTTGGGAATGATAGAGTGTAGTGTCTATGGGTAAGGATCGGGGGAAGGCCTGTAGGGGTGACATCTTGGAGGGGGTCTGTTATAGACCGCCTAATCAAGATGAAGAGTTGGATGAGGCATTCTATGAGCAGCTCGCAGAAGTCACACGATTGCCAGTACTTGTTCTAATGGGAGTCTTCAACTTCCCTGATATATGTTGGAATTATAATATAGCGCAGAGGAAGCAGTCCAGGAGGTATCTAGACTGCGTGGAAGATAGCTTCCTTATGCAATTGGTAGGAGAGCCTACCAGGAGTGGTGCCTGCTAGACCTGGTCTTCACCATCAGAGAAGGACTGGCTGGAGAAGTTAAGGGTGGAGACCGTCTTGGGCAGAGCAACCACAGAATTGTAGAATTCTCCATTCTTGGAGATGTCAAAAGAGTGATCAGCAAAACTACCTTCTTACTTCCAGAGGGCGGACTTTGATCTCTTCAGGGTGCTTGTAGCATGGGTCCCTTGGGAGTTGATTCTCAAGGGTAAAGGGGCCCAAAAAGCCTGGACGCTCCTCAAGATGGAAATGGCACATTTCAAGATGGAAGGCACAAAAAGAGGCTTTCCTGAGTCCTGTAAGGCGAGCTGTGGGGAAGACGACTGGTGTGGATGAGCTGGGAATTACTGTTGAGACTCAGGGAGAAAAAGAGAGTCTGTGTCCTCTGGAAGAAGGCACAGGCTACTTGGGGAGATTACAAGGAAGTGAAAGTTAGGAAGGCGAAAGCCCGACTTGAACTCAAGTTGGCCTCTGCAGTAAAAGACAATAAAAAATCCTTTTATAAGTAAATCAATGGCAAAGGAAGAGCCAAAGATAATTCTGATCCTATGCTTGATGCAGCAGGGAATGTGGCCACTGAGGACAAGGAGAGGGCCGAGGTTCTCAATGCCTTCTTTACATCTGCCTTTAATAGCTAGATCAGTTATCCCCTGGGCTTTTTATGCGCCGATCTGGAAGTCTGGGACGCTGCTCAGAATATGCCCCCAGTGATTCTGGTGGAGACAGTCAGAGAGCTTCTCCTCCGTCTGGACTGTCACAAGTCCATGGGACCAGATGGGCTGCACCCTCGGGTGCTGAGGGAGTTGGGGGGAGGTGATTGCTTAGCTGCTCTCGGCCATCTATCAGCACTCCTGGTTAACTGGAAAGGACCCAGAGCATTGGAGGCTTGCTGATGTGACTCCCATCTTCAAGAAGGGCTGTAAGGAGGATCCGGGGAACTATAGGCCTGTTAGCCTCACCAGGGGTACCAGGGAAAGTTATGGAGAAAATCATCTTGGATGAGATTGCACAGCATGTGCATGGTGTCCAAGGGATCAGGCCCAGCCAGCACAGGTTCATGAAAGGCAGGTTGTGCTTGACCAACCCCATCTCCTTCTACGACTGGATGACCAGACTGGTAGATGAGGGAAAGGCTGTTGATGTAGTCTGCCTAGACTTTGCAAAGCCTTTGACATGGTCTCTCACAGGCTTCTTCTGGATAAACTGGTTGCCCGTGGTCTGGACAGGTATACACTTCTTTGGGTAAGGAACTGGCTAGAGGGCCGTGCCCAGCGGGTCGTGGTGAATGGAGTGAAGTCCAGCTGGTGAGCCATTTCAAGTGGTGTCCCCCAGGGGTCGGTACTGGGGCCCATCTTGTTTAATATCTTTATTGATGACCTAGATGAGGGAATCAAGCGTACAAACTGAGTAAGTGTGCAGATGACACCAAGTTGGGAGGTGGTGTTGATCTGCCTGAGGGTAGGGAGGCCCTTCAGAGGGATTTAGGCAGGCTGGACCGCTGGGCTGAGGTGAATGGGATGAGGTTCAACAAGGCCAAGTGCCAGGTCCTGCACTTGGGCCACAACAACCCCATGCAGCACTGTAGGCTTGGGGCAGAGTGGCTGGATGAGTGTGAAGAGGAAAGGGACCTGGGGGTGTTGGTTGATGCTCAGCTGAACATGAGCCGACAGTGTGCCCAGGTGGCCAAGAGGGTCAACGACAATCTGGCCTGCATTAGAAATAGTGTGGCCAGCAGGAGCAGGGAGGTGATCATCCCCTGTACTCAGCACTGGTGAGGCTGCACCTCGAGTATTGTGTTCAGTTTTGGGCCCCTCACTACAGGAAAGACATTGAGGTCCTGGAACGTGTCCAGAGAAGGGCAGCGAAACTGGTGAGGAGTTTGGAGCACAAGTCTTATAAGGAGCGGCTGAAGGAGCTGGGATTGTTCAGTCTGGAGAAGAGGAGGCTCAGGGGAGACCTCACTGCACTGTACAACTTCCTGAAGGGAGGTTGTGGTGAAGACGGATTTGGCCTCTTCTCCCAGACAACTAGCCGGACATGGGGTAATGGCTGCAAGTTGTACCTGAGGAGGTTTAGATTATATATAAGGAAGAACTACTCTCAGAGAGTGGTCAGGCCACTGGAATGCCACCGGAATGGCTGCCCAGGGAGGTGGTGGAGTCGCCGTCCCTGACAGTGTTCAAGAGGCGTCTGCATGACGTGCTGCATGATATGGTTTAGTGCTTGTGGTGGCAATGGTGATGAGGAGACAGTTGGACTAGATGATCTTATAGGTTGTTTCCAACCTTGTGATTCTATGATTCTGTGATTCGATATTTGTATACTATAGGAAATCCTTTATTTTTTTCCCTCAAGTTGCCTTTTAAAGGTAAACTTGCAGTTTATATATACGTTGCAGAAGCTGTCTGAACCACACATGAACAACTTCTGCTGCAGGAAGATTTGTGCTTAATTGCAATCAGTATATTTCATTATGAGAGAAGAAAATGACCTTGTTTGAGTTACTGGCATGATATTGTCCCTGCTCTGAGCTTTTCCTTGCTCTTGCTATTCTCTGCAACTTCCAATGAGTTTTATACACCTATAATACATACTTGTAAAATGTTATCCTTTACATATGTTGTCCAGAACATGGAATTAGGAAGAATAGTACTAGTGTTTTTTATAGGATTAGGTTAAGTGGACTCACTTAAGTAGAATTCTGATCCTAGTTAACT
The DNA here is from genome assembly GCF_019232065.1 of Centrocercus urophasianus. Lineage (NCBI taxonomy): Eukaryota > Metazoa > Chordata > Aves > Galliformes > Phasianidae > Centrocercus > Centrocercus urophasianus. The sequence continues at coordinate 21,464,036 of NW_024884767.1, read as the reverse complement.
AATACCTGCCTCTATACGTAAGATAAACTTGTGAGAGTTTTTTTGGTACATTTCTGTCAAACCTGAGGTCAGTGACAAGGCTTTAAGTGCAACACTTTCCCTCCTCTACCTGCTTCTTCAGGTATTTTCCAGCATGCTCAGGATTGGCAGAATTTAATAGAGCTTGTTACTGTGCTGCCCTTCTTTGTTGCTGATCAGTGCAACAGTGTTGTGTGGGGAAGAGAGAGGACCTTAATTAGCAACTCCCATTACAGAACAAATTGTACACTGTTTTTACTGTTTCTTTCAACAAGAACTGAATGCTGCATAATTACAGTTGTGATACACAAATGAATGTTATCAGTATCTGTTACCAAAAATGGTCTTGTTGAATTCCAGGCATTGCACATCTGCTGGATAGGCATTTCGTCATATATTAGTGTCTGTTATTTTTTTTTTTACGTTTTGCAAACATCTCACAACAAAGACTGCTAAGCCATCCGGACATCTGGGGAGAATGACATTTAACCAGCTTATGTGAGCAAATGTTTTTATTTGTTCACATAGAGAGATGTTTGCTATGAAGTCTGGGACATTCTGCTACAGAGATGAACAGCTTAATGTGGTTATGATTAAATAAAATCACTCAGCTTATTCTGACTCTGGATTTTTCACGTGAATGCAGAAATGATCACAGCTTTGCAGTCCATGATTTTAGGACGTTTAGGCCCATAGAAAAACTTCACTTTCACATTTTTGTGTTTACCTTTTTTCTAGCAAGAGAACCATTATAAACAAGAAAAAAAGAAACTGCTTTCAGAAGAACCACAGACAGGACACTTCTCATTTTCACTCAGCATCAATTTGGACCAAGCAATAGTCAGCACGTGAAAACATCTTTTGCTGTTGGTGATGTTTTGCTGTATTAATTGAGTAAATTGTCAGCTTCCTTGAACCCTGAACTGTATTAGTGCCTTGCTTTCACACGAAAGAGATTAAATGCTCACTGAGACCTGAGTAAAAGTAATCCTCAGCCAGAGGTACTGCTTGCATTGCTTCCAGAGCTTTCCTAACCTGCAGCAAAGAAAATCAGACCATCATTCTTGAGTTTGTTCCTGCAGCTCAGAGTCTGCTATCAGCTCTACATCTCATAAATAGAAGCAGTTTTGCACTGCTCTGAGCTGCCAAAAAAAAAAACGACATGCAGGAGGAAGGCTAACTCTTGGGGATGCAGGCTTGAATTGTGCCTTCAAATTATACTGAAATCAGGGACCAGAGCTTAGTACTCTTTGTCCTGTCCTCCCTTTCTCTGCCTCCTGTCATGCTGCATCTTCCCTCAGTTGAGATCTTTATGATGGAACTGTAGGGTACCTGGACTGAAAGTTTGTTCCCTGAAGTAGCTCTCTGTGAATGAGATGGGATTCCTTAGCAGCCGTATGATGCCTGTCTGCTGCACACTGCTGCCATGTAGCCTGATGTGAGCTTTTTGCCTGGCTCTGATGCTGGATTCTGGTTTGGAGCACAAATCCTGCTCATCAGCAAAGAGCTGTTTACCACTCAGGCAGAAAATTTGAGTAGTTTTACACTGTCCTCCTCAAGTCCTGCTTGAAAATCAACATCCATTGTATGGGTTGAGTGTCTGGGCCTGTGCTGCAGGTCTCCCTGCCTGAACACAAGCTTGACTATGGTCTTATGTGCAAGGTTGGCTGATCCCCCCTAGTTCCAGGCCTGCTAGTTTGCCTTGTTCCCAGGTAGATTTTGGCAGTGCTGTGGATGTAATCTTCAGAGTGGCTTTTCTGTAGGTGACATATCACTTTTATTAATGTAACAGAATTTAATCTTTTGGACTACAAACAATTTACGTTATTGAAATGGACTTCAAATAAATTGATGTTCTGTACTCATGTTCATTTAGTGTTTTCCATTTAAATTTGCCTGTGATAGCAGAAACAGCCCTATGGTCCACTGTGGCTCTGACGGCCTTCCAGTCCCAGAAATCCAGAAATGGGATTTGTATTGTAGCCATCTGTTTCATGTTGCTGTAGTTACGCTTTGAAATGTTTCCTTTGTGTACTTTAATGAATCGTTTAAAGATCTTGTAAACTAGTTTGTCTAAATTTCAAAGCTACTGAGGGCAAAGGTTAGGGTACAGCAGGTGTTTTTTTTGTTGTTGTTGTTTTGTTTTTGTTTTTTGTTGTTGTTGTTTTGATTTGTTTTTTTTTTTTTTGCTTTCATACCGAGAACATGGGCAGCGGTAGCTTTTGTAGTGCCTTGGGCCTAAGCAGGGAGGATGGTCCAAGTGATCCTAGAATCATGGAATGGCTTGATTTGGAAGGGGCCTTAAAGATCACCTAGTTCCAACTCCCTGCAATGGGCAGGGCTGCCACCCACTCAGATCAGGCTGAGCCCTACCGGCCTTGAACGCCTCTTAGGGATGAGGCATTCACAGCTTCTCCGAGCAGCCTGTGCAAGTACCTTATCACCCTCTGAGTAACAAATTTCTTCCTAACAGCTAACCTTAGTCTCCCCCCTTTTATTTTTGAACTGTACCCTCTTGTCCTGTCACTATCACCTTGTAAAAAGTTAGTCACCCTCCAGTTTCTAAGTACTCAAAGACAAGTGAGGTTTCCCCAGAGCCTTTTCTTCTCCAGACCAAATAACCCTAGCTCTCTCAGCCTGTCTTTGCAGGCCCAGCTTTGTGGCCATTCAACAGCTTGGAATGTCCCTCTTGTGCTGGGGGTTCTAGACCTGAACACAGTAGGGCCTTAGAAGGGCAGATGGTGACAGTGCTTATTTTTTTGAAACTGTAAATCTTTGCCTGTCAATGGCAGGGGCTATCCCAGAATAGGTCCTGTGGCTCAGTTAGTAACTGCAATGCTGAGAATCCTTCTCGTTGTTACCCAAAAATAAATTGTTCCCTGCCAAGCACTCCAGGTAGTAGATTGAGGCCCTGTTGTGCATTGAAACCTGCTCATCTGGCCATATGTTCTTCTTTTGGTGGTGTAAGGTTGAGCAGGTGGTGGGACTTCTTGCCCTTGCTTCACATTGGTTGAAGCCCACCATAAAACTTCTCTTGGCTTCCTGAGCCTAGCTCTTACTAGAAGCTAAGTGTATCACAAAACTGGTGGAGCTCTCTGCTGAGCAGCATAGACATGTTCTCACTTTCTCCTGCTTTCGTAGTTACTGTGTCCTTCGGGGATGAACCTGTGCTTTTGCAGTCTTTCTTGGGCAAGGAGTCGATCACTGCACTGACGTGTGTCAGGGGAGGTTAATACTAATAACGTATGCCTGTGAGAACTGGAAATATACCTAAGAATTTAGGCAGGAAATAAATGCTGCTGAGGGGTCCTGGGCCTGGAATGGAAATACTAGTCACCCACAGAGTGGATTGAGAAATTGTTAGTCAGCAGTTCCAGTCAGCTTATCTTGGCCAAGGTCTGACCTGACAGCATGTAGGAAGACATGCTTTTCTCAGGAAAGCTCTGACTTTCTCATGGAAGTGTCCTGTGATGCCTCACCGGTGTCAGATAAGAAGGTCTCCTGTAAGAAATCCGGCAAAATATCCGGTTGAAGGTAGAGTGAAGCCTCTTCTCGTATCCTGAGAATGGGGGAGAGGTAGTGGTTCCTTGAGTATCAGAAGTATTGTAGTGAATGTAGGTGTATGTCAGCAGATGAAACATCTCAGGTATGTTTCAGCACTAATACAAAAAAACCTTTTAGCTTAACTCTTGTCAAGGTCTTGCAGAAAGCTAATTTCAGGCAGTGTTTCCAAAAGTTAATGTTTGAATTCCTCGTTTCATGCTAATGAAAAGATACAAGAGCAGGGGCTATTTTCCTGCTGAAAAAGTGTTGTCACTTCACATAATCCAAAATGACCCATAGTGTGACAGCGTCTTGAGGTACGAGCCGGTTGTTGTAAGACTGTATAACTGTTGGCTGTCACTTAACACTGGAATGTCCTACCAATCTTTCAAAGCAGATTAGATTTATGAAACTTAACTCGCTCAGGTATTTTTAAGTTTCCTTGTTCAAAGGAGCTAACAATAAAGTGCTTGATTACTGTCTCAAATATGAAGGATAGAGAAGTTGTTTGAATATAAAAGCTCAGTAATTTTGGGGTCAGTAAGGAGCTGATTGTGTTTTGTATTGAGACACGCAGTGTCTGCTGATGTTGCCATGGACTTCTCAGATCATTGCGGGGAAACTGAAAATGAATCTTACGTTAAAGATGCTAAGTGTTTTTACATATCATAAATATGTCTGCAGCCTTTAATAGGCTTGCTATTTAAAATCTATCTTAATAAGTGAGGACCAATGACAAACACTCCCAACAGGAGGCTGGTTTTCATAGCAACAATAATAATGAAAAATGTAATTTGGTCTTTCACTGCAGAATAGCAGTAGCAAAGCAGCTAGTAAAATATTGTTAAGCTGCAATGCTGATGATATTCAGCTTGTAGTCTGTTTACCCTTAGGTACTATGGAAGACTTCTAAGAGATCTGCAAAAGCTACTTAAGAAAAGCAGGCTGATTGGTAGTTGACTATTCTAAGTGTAAACGTGTATGTTCTCTTGGAAACTTAGTGTTTTTGAATTTCTGAAAAAATTTCTTTTGAGTCTAACTAAGTGCTTTGCTGGAAAGAAGAGTGTCTGTGAAAAGTTCTCCTATAAATAAAAAAAAGTTCCCTGTAAATACATGAAATTAGCTCGTAACATTAGCTGAGTTTAACAGTTTAATATTAGACAGTGTTTTGATTTGACGATACACATTTTTAAAGTACTTTCTATCTAGTCATCCCAATTAATATAAATTGGGGGAAGTGTTCAGGGAGAACCAGAAGGAAACTAAATGCTTAGTAAGAGTCGTTATTTTGTTTGCTATGTGAAATCCATTACCTTAAACCATTACTTTAAAACAAACAAAAAAATCTGATTGAACTACTTCAGGAGATCACCTACATAACACTTGGTGTGCAGAAAATGAATATATCCACAGAGAACTTTGAACTTACGTTTAATTGATTTGAGTTAAAATGGAATAACAGTTTTTACAGAAACAAACCATATATTTTGCAGGATATAGGGGAAATAAGGTTTGTTTTTTGTTTTATGAGATGCAATTCAGAAGGGAAGGATATGCTGAGGTGCAGAGTGACAATTGAAATGAAGGTGATGGCAGTACATTCTTGAGTTCGTTGGCTGTCTTGAGATGCAGCCAGGAAGTGGACCAAACTGTCTTCAGTATCTTCTCTTTATTCTTTCTATATCTTTTGATGGTATGATACTGTAGTGGGTTAATATGGCAAGGTTTGTGAAGCTGGGGGGGCCTCTTTGTGCAAAACCGTCAGTGTCAGAGCAGAGCCAACTCCAACTGCTCCAAAGGGACCCACCTCTGCCAGAACTGAGCCATGACAGGCACTGGGTGTTCTCTGGGAGAGCAGATGTAAGAGAGGGAAAACTGCTGCACAACCACAACTGGGAAAGAGGAATGAGAAGTGGGAGAGAAATGGCCCTACAGGCACCCAGGTCAGAGCAGGAGGAGGGCAGGATGAGCTCCAGACACAGAACTCCATGCAGCCCAGGAGAGGGCCGTGGAGGAGCAGGTTGTTCCCCTGCAGTTTGTGGCCACTGTGCAAAGTAGATCTCTCTGCAGCCACAGAGGAACCCATAGCATAGCAAGGGCAGAGAGTGACCATGAAAGAGCAGCAGAGGCGAAGTGTTGTGGGCTGGCCGCAGCATCTATTCTCCATTTCCCTGCCATGCTCAGATGGAGGAGATAAAAGGAGGTGGGTGAAGGGGTAAGTGCTTTTAGGTTGCTTTTAGTTCTCACTGCTCTCATCTGTTTTCAATAGGCTGTAAATTATATTTAATTCTTTTATGCCATGTCTCTTTTGCCTGTGGCATGACTGGTGTGCTATTTCCCTGTCCTTATCTCAACCTGCAAGCTTTTTGTTAATATTGTGTTTTCTACTCCTGCTGAGGAGAGGAAGTTAGTGAGTGATTTGGCAATGCTGAGCTGCACATCGGTGTTAAATTACTGCATATGGAACTTTATTATGAAGGAATAAAGAGGAACAGTTCGCAGCTTGGCCACCTCTGCAGAATCCATCTCACAATTAAAAATGCTCATTGCTGTCATGTTTTCTGAAGAATCTCTCTATGATTGTTTTTTGCATATGAATGAGTGTATCCTAATGTTTCACTGTGACATTTGAATTGTGAGAGCTGAGAGGTTTGTGGTGCTGGTCTGTGGATAGCTGCTGTTGCATTTTGAGGTCAGCTTAGCTGAGCTCTTGCTTTATGTTTTATATTGAGCCCTAACTCTATAAAGAAGCACATAAATTTTATCTTTTTCCCAATTGGTGCTTTCATGTAATTTTATAGTTCTGCTTTTCTGTAATATTTGAAACATCAAGCTTTGTTGTCTGGAAATATGCAGTAATTGTTGCTTCAACAAACTTAGAGGCAGAACCTGCAGAGTGTGTGACTGTCACATCATGTATTTTCATAACGTCCTTAATGATGATGAAAACAAGATTCATACATGTTAATCTTCGAGTATAATAATGAGTCTCTCTGCTGTATTTCACTTAGCATAAGAAAAAGCTTAATTTTAGGCTTGGCAGGAGTTAAAATCCCAGTAATGCTCATGAGAATGTTCTGCAAGCAAAGCCTCTATTAATCCTGTTACTGACATACTTGCACATAATTTGATGTAAGATCTGAGGCATTTATAATAAAAGACCTGCACTCATGTTTTTGAATGTGCAGGAAGACGTAATAGTGGTACAGAGTGATACTCAATTTACAGAATTGAGTATCTCAAATGCTCAAATGCTCAGAATTACCTTGGTGTTTGTAGTGCGAACACAAGAATTCTAAGTGTAGGAGCAGATGTGATTGATGCTCTGTAACCTCATGGAGTAGCTGCAGTAAGAGAAGTCGCTGCATCTGTACCAGCTTTCACAAAGTCAGGGCTGCTTTTTCCCATTTCATTGCTGCTCACTGCTAGCCACTGCTAGCTGAATTGCTGCTCAACAAATTCTTCAGCATTGGCTTCATCTGGGTGCCTGGGAAGGAATATGACAGCAGTTGGTGACATTTCAAGCAGCTCTGTGCAAATAAAGAGCATATTTCTTTCAGTCAAGAAAATTTTTAGCACTTCAAAAGTGGGCTTTGCTGATGAAGGAAAAATGGCACAGTTTTTCCAGTTCAGCCAGCATGAGTCATGTCAGACGTAAAGCTAGTGTGTGTAGTGGGCAGCAGGGCAGCTGAGTGGAATGGCAAGTGAGACATGGGAGGGACACTGCCTTCTGCATTTGCAAGTGAGAGCTCAGGTTGTTACTGCAGGCATGTTTGTCAGCTGGGTGTCACAGCTCTTTGTCTCAAATGAAACTGGGAGTACAATTCAGAAGGGTTTGAGAATGTCTCAGTCTCCTGCAGTTCATTGTGGTTGTCTTGCTCTTAAGAGAGCATGTTTTTTACACAGGTATCACTCTAACCAGTCTTGTTATGTAAATGATTATGCAGTTGGACATGTGAGAAGATATTTCTAAAGGCATGTGTGATAAGGGAGTAGTACTGCATGATCAGTAAGATACGGATGTTCAGAAGCACAACAGATTTTATCTATTTTTCCTAACTTGGAGATGTTCTTACGTAACTTGTAAAGCTTGAGGAAATCCTTTTTTGATATCTCTTAGGGTTTTGTTTGAACATGAATGGTTTTAGTTTGTTTTTACAAAAAGGGGGTAAATTCCACCTGTGGATTTTAATAGGTTTTTTAATAGCTGAACCCTACTGCAAGGTTAAAATTCTGAATTTCATACAGCCAAAAAAAATTAAGCTTTGTTTTTGTTATTTCTCTTTTGTTTTGAGAATAACTTGGATCACATTCCCTGCTTCAGCAGTCTTGCTCAGTGCCCTTGGGGAAGCCACGCTTTAGCTTGCACAACCTAGGAAGTGGCTTCTGGCTCCCTGGAATGAATGTTGCTGTTTTTTAAGCATTGACACCTTTACTCAGGAACTATAGGTAACTTACCAAGGCTTCTCTTGAGGAAGCTGAACAATATTTTGCTCTGGATGTTAAAGAGATGTTTTTATCTTGTGCACTGATTTGAAACTTTTTCCTTCTTCTCCTACTTCTCCATCTGCTGCCAGTTTATTTCAGAGAAAACAACAACAAAACGGAGAAACAGAAAATAGTAATTTGGAAGATCTGTGGTTTAAGAGTTGTCTTTTGCAATTTGCCTTGTCGCTGCTGCTTTCCATGAGCAGTGTATGCTTGGCAGTGTGTACTAGGCTCGGACTGTTCATTATCAGGTGGTATTGTGAATGGGCAGGTGGACGGATGACACTTGAATGCTTGAAAACTTGCTCTCTCCTGACAAGATGGCTTTGGTGTTTGACTCTGAAAACCAGAAAAATTCAGGCTTTGGCAGCTATCTCAAGTAATTCACAAAACTTGTTGAATTGTTTTAAAAGCTTCTGTTCTTTATGCCTTTAGGACTTATCTTCTTATTGCCTTTTTTTTTTTTTTTTTTTTTTTTTTTTTTTTTTTTTTTAAGAATCCATGCATTTCTCAAGGGAAGGGAGAGAAAAAATGTGGAGTGTTGAAAACTGCTCAGTGAAAAATGTTGTGAAAGTAGCACTTGTGTGTTTTGTGGTCTCAGTATTCAGGTAATGCTCTTGAATATATTTAGACTATAGCTTATAAGCAGTCGTTAGAGCTAGAGAGTGGTTAGAGTGGTTAATTTGAAAGGAGACAGAATATATGATCTAAGCTATTAAAATTATGTGTTGAATTAAAGCATGTTGATTTTAGCTTTTTTATTATAGTGGATAGAATCTAGTGACATGCACTTCTCTAATACTGAAGCACTTCCACATAAGGCATCCATGAAACAGAGGTTGTAGCTTCTTTGTTTTTTGTTTTTTATTTTGTTTTTTAAACTCTGATCTTTTTGCAAGCATGATTGATACGCTTCCAGTGATCTTTCCTCTGCAAAGAATACATAGTTTATTGACCATTTAAAATATTCTAATGCTGTTCTGGTAAACAAATCTACCTTCTTGTGACTACACATAAATTTTACATCACCATAAAGCGAGGGCCTACAGTTCGGTCTAAATGCTCATAATCTGCTATTATCTATATGCAATTGTGCTTCCTCTTTTCCTTTCTCTAGTGCTCTGTGACTTTCTGTATTACAGAGTTGTAATTCTGGTGCCCTGGAATCTGATTAAGAACCACCAGTATGCTCTTGATTAAAATTTTACTAAAATAGTCCTGAGTTATATTTGCTTAAGATTGTAACTCCGGGGAAGTTGACCGTGCTTGTGAGACTCAAGGTTAGGATGGTGAGGAGAACTGAAAGTTGATTGTTACAGTCTAGCTTCAGCTAAATTAAAATGATTGAGACATAAGAGGAGCTTTGATGTGTCAAATACCCAATTACTGAAACAATAGGTACAGTTTTTAAATTTTATTATCTGACTTATCTTTTCATGTAATTATTTTATTTTAAAACTCTAAAGTCACACAAAGTAGCCACAAGAACATTTTTAGCATGCTGTATGTGAACAGTGTGTGTGGATGTAATTATTCGTAGCTACTTGTCTGCTTAACCTGTGGTTTCTGTACAACCATTAAAAATAGTTTTCTTAGACTCCTAGAGCACAAGTAGGTTCTGGCTGACTTGAGATATGAAAACCAAATGCTAACTCACAATCTTCAAGGTCTTGATCTAAAAACAATTTTGGTAAGATGAGTAAATGATGTTGTAATAATGCAAACATTCCCGAAGTTGACATTTGCCTCCATGGTCTTCCAGTGAGTTTTCTGTGTGCTTACAGTTTGCTCATGAGCTAGTTTTCTTCTGTTTCCTTTCTTCTTTTTCTCAGCTACCTGCATACAACATTAAAGAGTAAGGCCAAATAAAGGATTAAATAAATGCTTCTGATTTGGATGGTAGCTGGTACACAGAAGGAAATAGTACAGGTTATTTTTTTGTCGGCAGGTTTCTGTGACAGTCAGAAGTACGTTATGACAGGTTAGTGTGTTTTGGAGTTTAACAGATCCTCAAAGAAATAAACATGTACGTGTGAATGTGTGTACATATGTATATGTATACATGCATAGATATATGAAAGATTGAAGCTCTTTTATGTGAATTTTGCTTAAAGTGACTTTCATGTTATTCTATTTAATATATTCCAGGCTGTCTTTCATTTATAATCCAGTAGGTGTTTTCTTTAATCTTGGAGAATTTAGTTACAGTTGTCAAAACATGAATTTGAAAAAAATTTCATGGTGTATTTTTTTTTTTTTTTGTTGTCCGTGTATCTTTCTCCCAAACTTAAGTAATGGTTACTAAAGCAATCAAATCTTTTCCTCAAATTTACACTAGAATATGATTGTCACTCTTAAAACGTGACAGTGTTTGAGGTTGCTAGGGAGCTCTTCCAGTACCTGTTCTAATGGATCATACAAGAGATCTGGGTCAAATCGTAGAATCACAGAATGACCTGGGTTGAAAAGCACCACAATGATCATCGAGTTTCAACCCCCCTGCTATCAGCAGGGTCACCTACCACCAGACCAGGCTGCCCAGAGCCACATCCAACCTGGCCTTGAATGCCTCCAGGGATGGGGCATCCACAGCCTCCTTGGGCAACCTGTTCCAGTGTGTCACCACCCTCTGGGTGAAAAACTTGCTCCTAATATCTAACCAAAACCTCCCACATCTGAGTTTAAAACCATTCCCCGTTGTCCAAACGCAATCCACTTTCATAAACAGCCATTCCCCTTCCTGTTTATATGTTCCCTTCAAGTACTGGAAGGCCACAATGAGGTCTTCTCGGAGTGTTCTCCAAGCTAAACAAGCCTAGTTCCCTCAACCTCCACTCATAGGAGAGGCGCTCCAGCCCTCTGATCATCTTATTGGCCCTCCTCTGGGCTTGCTTCAAGAGCTCCACATTCTTCCTGTTCTGGTGGCTCCAGGCCTGGATGCAGTACTCCAGATGGGGCCTCACAAGAGCCGAGTAGAAGTGACAATCACCTCCCTCTCCCTGCTGGCCACTCTTTTTTTAGTGCAGCCCAGAACACAGTTGGCCTTCTGGTCTGCAGGTGCACGCTGCTGGCTCATGTCCAGCCTCTGTCTATCAGGACTCCCAAATCCTTCTCTGTGAGGCTCTCAAGGAGATCTTCCTCCAGTTTGTGTAAACACCTGGGATTGCCCCAACCTAAGTGTAGCACCCTGCACTTGACCTTACTGAAACTCATTAGGTTTTTATGGGCCCACTTCTCCAGTCTGTCCAGGTCCCTCTGGATGGCTTCCCTTTCTTCCAATGTCTACCGCACCGCTCAGCTTGGAGTCATAAGTGGTAAGACCTGCAGAGTGCCTTAAAACTTAAATTATTTACATGAATATTAATTTTATATTCAAGTACTGGTTGAATTAAAATGTGTAATTATGACATGGTTTTTGACAGTCTGTGACTAGTTACTTATTTTGTTGCATGACAACAGGTGTCCAAACTGGCAGCCAGCAGATACCTGAGGGATCAAATCGACTTGTACTGCAGACATTGCATTTAGCTGCCCTCACACTAGACCCTGAATCTGCGTGCTTCTGTATTTAAAAAACAACAACAATAAAAAAATCCCAGACCCCCACTAGATAAATAGTTGCAGGCATTTCCTTCTATCTTCCTTCTGTCTCAAGAGGGAAAGCCCTGAGAAGGAATAAAGAGTTCATGAAGGTCTGAGTTTTGGAGCTGAGACATGGCAGCCTTCACGTCCTTGCAGCTTCTTACCACCTCTCCCACGTCCATGGAGATCTGGGAGCTTCCTGGCCTGGGGTCTTTCCACATCCTCTGTATGGCTTTCAGCTCCTCCGTGGTCGCTGCTCTCAGCTTAGAAACCTGGAGCTGGTTGTTCACTGATGAACCATTATAAGAACTGCTGAAGTCTACTGATCATCTGATTTGGTGCAAAGGTTTATTGGAACAATTTGATGTCTACTTATAACTATTTACTTAAATGTGAGTCCTACATTATAATTAGCGTTTGCAAAAGCCACATAATATTAGACGTTATCTCTAAGGAGAGCAAAAGAAAATTTTCTTTCCCCTTTAATGTAGCTACAGCTGAAATGAGTATGTTTGTTTGCACTCGAAGCAATAAAATGTTAGGAAGCACTCTGGCATCTGAAAATCAAAGTTAACCATAATCTCTGTGGCAAGTGGCCATTATTACAAATTTCAGCTTCATTCATGTACAGCCAGAGTGATGATTAGATGTAAGCTAGCTTATGAAGGCCTTCATAGTTTCCAGAATGATTCACTGTTGCTGTTCTTTTTTCTCAAGCAGAATGAAAGGTAAGCGGTTGCATTTACAACAACAGAAAAGTCGCTTATTTGCTTCTAGAAAATTGAAAAATATCTACTGGGTAATGGCAAAGGTAGGGAACAGATTTCCATGGGGTGTCTTGTCCAAAAAATATTGTAGTGAAAGAATCAGAGCTTTCCCTTTCTGTAACCAAAAAGATTTTGAATTGCTGAAAGAAGACATTTTTCTCTAGCAAAAGTAGGTGGTTTGATGTAGCTATTTGATATTTGCTAACATACTGGACATCACAAAATGTACTCTCAAGTACATGCTGTTGCTCTGTTGACGAACAGGGCAGACATTGTAGTTTTGAGGATACATTGTATAGGTTCCACCATTCCTTTTAGACCTGTAATATTTATCTCAGTTTCTTGTAATTTTGTGTCTGGTCTATTTCTTTTTGAGCATTTTGTATTGTCTGCCTTGAAATACAATCCTCTGGATCCAGAATTGAGCTTTCAGATGTACAGCAGCAATTGTTTCCAATTGTGCTCCCTTTCCAATTAAATAGACAAGAACATTTTTAGTGTTCAAATTCAAAATGGGAACTGTGGTGAATAGTACTTAAGGACACTAACCCTACAAGTGTGAATACACTACTTTTTATTAAAAGTATCCAGATAGTCTTGCTCTGAGCTTGTGTTAAGAGTAGTTTGGTAATGCAGGAGAGTATTGAAATTGCTGTATGTGGATTTGATAAAGCTAATTGTTTTTCTAACTGCTGGAGTCTGAATTTTTAGAACATTATTTATGCATTCAGTCACAGTGTAAGAGACTGGTCCCAGGTGCTTACTGGAATCAGTAATTGCTACCACAAACAAATGCTGAACAATTTTGTCCAGGTAGACTTGGGAGAGACTTGAGAACAAGCTGAATTGGAAAAGGGCTGGTGCATGTGCTTTTTGTCAAGCCAGCGTAGTAGTTGTTTTATTGTTTTTTGTATTAAGTGCAGTATCAGTATCTTGGCTCATTGGATACAGATATATCAGTTCTGGTCTCTGTCAGAAACAGTCTCTTACAGAGAATCTGGGAAATGAAAGCAAAATTCTGGGGGAGGTTTTATTATAATTCTCATAGCAAAAATGGCACTTTGGGTTTATGTGGTATTAATGTCAAATTCTGTATATTACCTCTTGCAGAAGAGAAGGGTTTAGGATGACTTCATAGTTCCAGGGTTGAGCAGGAGTTTCCAAGAAGTACCAGGTATGGTAATAGGCGGGTTATCCCCTCCCTGCTATTGCAATATGATTCTTAGTGACTGTTACGTATCTTAAACTCATGAGGTACTCATAAGCAGGAAGGCTAGTTTCTTCTTTTGTGTAGCAAACATGAATTATTTTATAATAAGCTTGATTGATGATTCTGTTCCATTTGAGATTGAAATGTTTTTTCAAGAAATTCACTGGAAAAGGGACATTTTTCACTTAAGAACAAAATATATCCTAACTTGTGTGTTAGTTATCGAAAGGTCCTGTTCAGGATTGCAGATTATGTGTCAGAAGGATAGTGGCCTTGCTTTCAGAGACAACTGAATCTTTGAAAGCACTGCTGGACATCCTGTATAGTTTTTATTAAAAAAAAGAACAGCAAGAATAGCTGGTAAAGACATTCAGGTGCCTTTGATAGTACCATTGGTTGCCATTAACATCTTTAAATAGTTTTGATTGATTGACTCAGACCCATAAGTCTAAGAAGAAATTATGAGGAAGCTCACCAATATCTGATAGTGTGAGAATATGGTATGGGAAGATGAACTTGAAGTTTCAGCAGCCTTATTTCTTAGGCGGTTGAACAGTTTCTGCTGTAGCATTGACACTGTCACAACGTAGGTTCGATGTCTAGCAGAACTCAATGAAGCAGAAAAGTGTTTTATACACGTATTTTCCTTGGGCACATTTTGAATTCTGGATTTGGGATAGCTCCAGGTTAGCAAAAGTTGCTGGCATTGCAGCTGTAGATGGGTCTTGTTGATTGTCCATGCTGTTTTACACTAATAATTTCTGTTTAGTTTTCTTTTACATAGCCTCTAACAATGCCCTCAGCCTCTGCTGTCTCAGAGTTTGAGTTGTCCAAGGCCAGAGTGAGTTTTCTTGTTCTTAAAAGAAGATAAAGTAAGAAGAAGCAAACCCATTTACTCTTCAATGTTATCTTTGGAGTTGGGATCTAATGACAGTATAGTTAGAGTTATCTGGAAAATAAGACTTATTATCTCTTATTTGTCTTTTGTAGTCTTTGGTTTCTTTTTTTTTTTTTTCCCAACATTTTAGTTTGTCTTCTAGTAATCCTTGCCTTTTGTCTTCTTGTGTCTTTCTTTTTGTTTTTTCCTGTTTTGTTTTGCTTGGCATAGTAGTTAAGAAAAGATCAGGAATGTAGGTTTTAAAAAAAAGGACCCAGGTATTCCACTAAAGGTTGTAAATATTCCCTGCTTTAAACTCAACAATTAGTTTCCTGAATACATCTTAACTGTGTATTTATCATGCAGAATAAGGAGAATATTCTACTAGACTTCACAGAATTATTGAATTGAAAGAGATTTCTGAGTCCAACTTGGTCTAATGTCCATGCTCAAGCAGGACCACCAAAAGTAGTTTTTCAGGACCATGTCCAGGTAGCTTTTGAAGATCTCCAAGGAGGAGACTCTACAGCCTCTGGGCAACCTGTGCCACTGCACAGTAAAAATGTGTTTTCTGATATTCAGAGGGAACCTCTTGTGTTTCAGTTTGTACCCATTGCTTCTTGCCCTGGCGTTGTACAGGAGTGGGGAAGGATCACTTCTCTTGACTGTGCTATGGTTGAGGTCATGCTTTGGAGGGATATGAGACAGGCGAAGAGAAAATTAAGAAGCTGAACTTTAGGAAAGCTAAACTCTAGTTCTTCAGGGAGTTAGTCAGCTAAACAGCCTAGGAAACTAAGGTGTGAAGCAGAGCTGGCAAATGCTTAAGCAGGCTTTCCTTAGGGCATAAGAGATCTCCATCCTCAGGTGTGTAGCAAGTCAGAAAGGGAAGGGAAGAGACTGGCATGGCTGAACCAGGACATGCTGGTCAAACTGAAGAACAAGAAGAAAATGCACGGGCAGTGGAAATGGGCAGGTACTATGGGAAGAGTATAAGGAAGTTGCTATGCTCTGTAGGGATGGGGTCAAAAAAGCCAAGGCCCAGTTTGAACTGAACTTGGCAAAGATGCCAAAAAGAACAAGAAGGGCTTTCAACCAGAAAAGGGAAGTCCAGGAGGTCCTTCCCCTCTCCTTCCCCCCCAAGAAAGCTTAAGTCCACTGTATCATGGACTGCATCAAAAGAATTATTGGACAGCAGGTCAAGGAAGGTGATCCTGCCCCTCTGCTTCACACTGGTGAGTCTCATGTGGAGCACTGTGAAGTCCTCAGTACAGAAGAGACGCAGACCTGTTGGAGTACATCCACAGAATAGAAGACCTCTCATATGATGGCAGGTTGAGAGGGCTGGGGCTGTTCAGCCAGGAGAAGAGAAGATTCCAAGGTGACCTGATAGCGGCCTTTCAGTATCTAACGGGGAGCTACAAAAACAGACAGACTCTTTAGCAGGTCTGTTGCCTATACATCAACAGCTTGTCTCCTCCCTGCTCTCAGGATCCTGAACTCCACTATGTCATAATCATTGCAGCCAAGGCTACCTTTGATCCTGACATTTCCAACAAGCCTCTTATTGGTGGTGAACTTCTTGAATTGCCTGTATCTTGCTATGTTCCCTTCAGTAAATACTAGGAGGTTGAAGTCCTCCTTGAGGACCGGTGCCTCCAATAGTGAGGTTGTTCCCATCTGTCTGTAGAAGGCCTCACCCGCTTGTTCTTTCTGGTCAGACACTGTGTGACCTTTACCTGTGCTCACCCATAAGCTTACAATCAGTTCCTAATTCATCCCTAGGCAGAGCTTCATGCTCTGCAGCTGTGCTGTCATATAAAAAGCACCTTCCTTTACCAACCCGTCCTTCCTAGAGAGTCTTTATCCCTTCATGGCATCACTTTAGTCATGGGAGTTGTCTCACTATGAATGCCAGGAGGACTGTAGCCCTGTGACTAAGCTCTCGGAAAGTCTTAACATTTTAGTCAGGATATAAAACTGGAAATTTCAATTTCCTTGGATTTCTTTTTCTTTTTTAGAGCTAGCATGTCCAACAGGCTTTGTGGTGCAGGTACAGACTGCTTCAAATTATCTTAAAAGCTTTATCTTAAGTGTTAGAACCTAGTATCTATAAGGTATTTTTAAAAATAGAGTTTGAAAAGTAAATAATTAAGTTTCTCTACATTTATATTACTCATAAAGGGACTCTGGATTATTTGAGATTTTTAGTCACCTCAGCAAAAAGTGTGTTTATAGATATTGTACAATAAAGAAAAAAAAGAAAAGTGTAGAAATGAAGTTTTCTGTTACGCAGTTTAAAAATGGCACTGTGCTTGAGGTTGTGAAAGGATGAGAACTAAAGCAAAGGATATTTCTAGCCTGTCCTTACCAGTCTAAAATAAATGAACTATGTAAATAAAACTCAGTTGACAAAAGTAAATTGTATGTTTCTGTCTCTTATTGTATGTTTCTGTCTCTTTGATCGCTTAATATGCAAGAGTGCTCACTTTTCATTCTATTTTTGGAATAAATAGCTAAGCAAATTGAAAAAAAAATCAGGTTTTAGTGAATTCTCACAGTGATAGTTCTGTGGTTTGTTTTTTCTTGTATGGAGCCTGAAAAATTGTTATCAAGTGGGCATCAGTAAATATTGAAGGAGATCTGTATTCTGTTAAGGCTTTTTGAAGCCTTTGAAGAAAATTATTTTGGGAGAACTTAGAATTTATGCCCTCATGACAGATGATTTGTTTAACCCCTGGTTTTTGCCAGAAGAAGCAGATTGCTTGTAAATTTGCTTGTCTCCCTGTATTGAATTTCATATATGTCTTCTCATAGTAACATATAGCTTTTACTAATGCATAATTAAATTTCTGTATTTATCTATCTTAACAATAGTGGGATAAGTTGTCAAGGACAGTTGTGCGTGTTTTGCTCTGGTTGGGTGAGGATGCCTGGTTGCCAGCCAGTTGCTTAAGGGGAAGCCCACTCCTCCTTTGCCTTGCCTGGGCAGCAGGAGATGTTGAAGTAATTTGATGAGAGGTAGAGAACTGTAAATGTGAGAAGGTCTTCCTCCTTGCTAGAGTTAGGTGGTCATTTGTCTTGCAGTCTCACCAAAGGCTTGCATCACCTATGTTACTATAACTAGATGCAAACTTACAACATTGCTGTTTTCATCCTTTATTAGGGTCTGAAAACCCCGCTTGGGAGGCGATGGTGGGAGCTCAAGCACAGAATGTGGCATGGCAAGAAAAGATGGCCTGAGTGAGAGTGCAGGGCTGTACAAAGTTAGGGTAAAATGCTGTTGGGCACTTGGTGTGTGTGCACAGCTGTGAGTAGACTGCCAGGATGAGACCAGGGTGCCTGTGCCCATTTTGCAGGCAGGGTAGGTATGGTGTGGCTAACTATCATGAGCTCCCAACTGTCCTGCTGGTGTTGTTAAGTGTCTCTGCCCATTGCCATACAGTCTGTGGCATTGTCAAGAAAATTAAAGGTCCATCTAGCACTTTGAGTAATACTGAGCAGAATTTAGGCATTGCACAATGTAACTAAGTACTTATTAAAAGAAAAAGAAAAAAAAAATTCAAAATCAGGGTTACCAAATTGTGCATTTCCTGTCTTGGAAATTCCAAAATTCACGTGAGTTGTGCAGGTATCCCAGGTACTGGTTGCATATTTGAGTGAGGCTTTGCAGTGTTGTTCAGGGAGAATGCACTGACTTCTTATTGTTTGGTATTGCATTTTATTACTTTGTTAATCAACTAATGCAATAGTGATAAGAGTTACTGAAATTAGCATCTGTAACAGATGACAATATTTTCCACATACAACTCTGTGGTGTACTTTGCTTTTGTGTTCTCTGTGGAGGATGGAAAAGACAGCAGTCTTCGTCCTGATAATGGTTTCTCAAATTCTCCCATTGCAGAACCTGTTCTGTGATGTGTTTTTTGTTTGTTTGTTTGTTTTTTTTTCCAGAAGGTGGACCAGAACACTTTATTTCCAATAAATCTATCAAGTATTCATTTGATGCCCACTGAGGTGAGGCAGATGTTTTTCTGACTCAGAAACAGTCAAAATAGCAACTCTCTGGTTTCCTAATTTATGTTAGTATTTCACATTGTTTGTTCCCTGCTAGCAGGTCCTTACTCTTAAATTTTTCTATCCTTTGGGAGAGCAGGAGCTTATCTCTTTCCTTTTCTCTGCCTTTGCACTAATTATGTGTGTTAACAGGAAGGTTCACGGCTCTCTGTTTGTAGTTGTGCTCTGCCAAACTGAGAGGAGCTCTGTTAATTTTACTTTTACTGCAGTTGCCTTGTTTTCAGTCACCAGTACAAATATGGAAAACTCATGCACATGGTGTACATATTATTTTACTCCACTTAATCAGAAGTTGATTTAAAAACAAGCACAATGTTTAAGTGAAATTAAGTCATTTAAATTTATCTCAGAAAATTTTCAGCAATTTTACTGAAAACTGAAAAGTAGACTTGCAGTCACTTTAATTAGTTTAATTATTTAAGTAAGCTTTTCAAGTTTATTTTTGCATTATAAATTTTGCATTTGTAACTGTTCTTGTTTTCAAGATTTGCAGCTCATATTTTGTTACAAAGCCTAAAGCATTATGAGGCAAACTTTCCAAAAATACAAAACACTCAAGTCTAATGAGAGAAAGTGAACACGATGGAGGTGTGCTACTTTGGAAATCAGGCCATTGTATGGTCTTTTTTTTGCTCCTTCTACCCCTATGTTACATAAAAACAGTTTCTAATAGATCGTGAGTGACTTCCTAGTAGATGTGAATTAAGGAGTTATTTTAATTTTCAGCGCAGGGAAGAAGGATAAGAGGAGGAGTAATTAAATTGAAAGCTAAATTAAAGGACGGGGTCCTGAGTGCATTTTAGTCATTATTTAAACTAACAAGAGTAGGAACATCTTGCGTGATTTGGCACTAAGCGTTCACTGTGGTCTGTCACACCCCTTTTTTAATATGCAAAACTTTACCTAAGGTCAACAAATAATTTCCTCTCAGTCAAACTTAATAATATGAAAAGGCTGTGTCTTGCAAACTTATACATGAAAGGACATATTTCTGCTTTGAGGAATTCCCTGGCTCACAGCAGGGTAAGCACTAACTCAGCCAGGTATTTTGTCTTCTTCAGAAGGTAATATTATGTGTTTTATTGCCATTTTGCTTTTCTGTAGGTAGGTGACCTAGGCTAGAAGTATAACCGTGGCTTTGGGAAGACTCAGGATTGTTTATAATGAAGATTTCCTAAGCCCCAAAAATTTACAGGAATTCAGAAGACTGCTCTGGAAACATTACTTGACATTTGTTATTGGGATTGGTGCTGAACTATTTTGTTCCAACTGTTTGGGGGGGAAAAAATGTTTAAGGGAAATGATTATTGCTTTGAGACTTTTCATTGTGGCTTGAAAAGAAAGTATAGTATTGAAATAATGCTGTGGAATTGTTTCTTCTAACTGCTGTTTTTCCCCTGACCTTTCCATTAAAATAAGATTAGTAGGCTGCCTTGAAAGTAATCATTTAATTACTGTTTCTTCTTTAAATACTTACCTGTAAGACTGTCTGCATCACAATGTGCATGGTATTTCTGTAATTCTGATGCATGGGTGCTCTTAATGTTTTGGATAGCAAAGCACAAAGTTGCTTGACTGTATGTAAACAGGAAAGGTACAATACAAAAAAGCCTAGTAAGGTTAATTGAAATTACAGTGACTCGAGAAACGATTTTTTTGTATTTTCCATTACCATAGTTAAATCTGACCCAAACTGAGAATTAAATAATGATGATAATAAAATACAATGCTTTGCTTGAGCAAGTTGTATTTTTAATTTTTTTTCTGGTTAGGCAAAAGATTTGTAGGAAGAACAAAGTTATTTTTTAACTTTATCTGTAATCATTCAGTAAAACAGATGTAAAAGCTTCTGATGTCTTCTACTCCATCATGTTATTTCTAGTTCACAGTGAATCCTTTCTGCAGTTTCCAGAGGTTCTTAGCCTATGCTTGTTTATCTTGTGGAGGGACGTTGGCACTAGATACCACCCTCTCTCCCTAGAGATATTCTCACTGCAGCTTTTCATAGCTTTTATGTCTGGCATCTTCGGGTACTGCCCTGTTTAAACGGCACTTAGGGTTTTGAAATGCTCAGTACCCTGCTGCAAAGTGCAGCTTGCATTTTGTGCACTCCTACCCCTAAAATGTACAGCCCCGTGGAGAACTCCAAACAGTTACCAAAACACATTAATTTAGTGGGTGATAAATGCATCCCCCTCTCACCAGTCTACTGAAGGTAAATACTTGCAAGACCCTTTACCAAGGAGTGATCACAGAAAAGTGGAGAATTGAAGGCTTGTGTGAAGATGTCTTTGGAAATTGAATGATAACTGAGGACAGAGCTCTTCTGGGCCTGAGAACAACTGCTTGGAGACAGACTGACTTCCCTATGACTACTGAACACTTCGAATATTTAAGCATTTTCTTCCTTTATTTTTGTATGCTTTTTGTTTTTTTTTTGTTGTTGTTTGTTGTTTGTTATTTTTTTAGCTTTTTGTTAGCTAAATTCCTTTCTACTCCATTCCTGAGTGCATAAAAAGACACTGCTAAAAATGTCATTTCTGCTCATAAGATCCCAATAATGGGAGATGAGGCAGGTTTATATAAATAGCATTTAGCATTAAGCTGCACTTCTTATGTTGTTTGCTTTCTGAAATTAGTCCTACTGGTTTCTTTTTGTCTTTATTTGTGTATTTATCATAGAAGGTGATTTTTCTTTTACTCACTATTTAAAATAAGAAAATATGTACATTGAAGTCAAATTTTGAGCATCAAACATAAGTGACAGCTCAAAATATTCATACCACAGACTCTAGATTGAAGCGACTGCTTACGTTGACTACCTTTTTGTCGTGTAATGTGTGGGGTGTTTTATTTTCACCAATAGATGCACTCTTAATCCAAATTAAGCAGTGTAGGCAGTTGTAGAAGTACTGCAAGATAAGTGCATGCATTATGCTATTTTTGGCAATCCTGTTTGTTTTCTGTTCTACTTCTTGCTCCCCTCCTCTCTCCACAGCATCATTTATTTCTTCAATGAAACTGAAGAATGCGTTCGGTAGCGCTTCTCAGCAGCTCTGCAGCCTGTGGAGAGTGTGGGTAGTCTGTATTTAGCATCCTGGAAAGTGTGTGTCCCCTTGAAGAAGTGATCTGCTGAAAGTAAATACTTACAAGACAGGCTGGAACAATCCTTTTACACTGCTCTCAAAATCTGAAATACCTGGTTTCTGATACTACGTGGAATTTGCATTTCTTTTGCTAAAGAAACGCTACCTGCTGCAGCTATCCAGGGAATCTCAAGGAGCAAGGGAACTGAAGATGACTCTGCTTGCTTTTTATTCAGCTTGGGTTGTTTTGCTGGAATTGGCAGTGGCATTTGGTCCTGTACCAAGAATCACTTGGGAACACAGAGGTAAGAAGAGAAACTTCATTAGTGTAATGTGGGGCATTGCAACATGTGTATGTTCTTCCAGCCTGCCTACAGGAAGTTTGGTCAGTTTGTAGTCCTGCTCAGCCTGTCTGTAGTGCTTTGGACCAGAAAATTCAAAAGTCACTTGGGCTCTGAGTTGACTGATTGCATATCCTCCAAACAGTTATGAAAATGTCACTTTTTAAAAGAGGATTTTCAGATTCAAATTTCTCAGTTGGAGGATCTTGCAGCTGAATCTTGCTCCAAGAAGAAAACTCAGCAGCTATTTTGTTTTCAGTAAGTTATTTTGACTTTAGGCCTGAACAGAATTAAACATTTGGTCCTCTTCTGGCAGTGTTCTGTGATGAGTAGAACCTTTGTAGCCTTTTTCTCAGAACCTTCTTTTGCTGTACTTGGAAGTTGCGGCAAGTAGTTGTAACCTCCCAATACAGTTAGCAGGAGGTGGCAGATGAAGCGATGAAGGATCAGATATTCCTGTAGGCTTATGATGTAATTGTTCAGCCTGGGTCTGAAGAGAGCTGTAGAGTACAGGCTGTAAAGTAGTTGCTTGCTGTTGTTGAACTTTTCTCTTTTTCCTGCACTTTCAAGTATCAGGATATTTTGGCATTTAAAAGATTTTTTAACTTGTGCTTTTACTATTGCTTATGATTAGCAACCCTGGAATGCTGTAACCAAACAAATATGTGGGTACTGTGAGGAAGCAGCCTTAAGTAAAAATGTTAGATGCTGAAGAGTCACACCACAGGGAAAGACGCATGGAGGTTAAGAACGTAGATAGCTGATTTATGAGATGGCTGTAGGATATACTTTATTATTATTATATTTATTATTGCATTGAAGTATGAGAAGCTTTGAATAGAAGTGGAATTTTAGTTCATTGGAGGAATTAACATCTAGAATTGTGTGAACCAACTCATCCATTTAGAAAATATTTTCCTGCAAAGTGAAACATTTTAAAATGCATGCTTGTGAATCTAATTTAAAATAAGTGTTTCCCAAGTTCTACAGATGAAAAGGTGCAATTTTTTGTGTTAGAACTGGGAGTAGTTGTATGTTTTCTGTCTGTCTCTTAAAAATGAAACTAAATTAGACTTCTAGTAGTCTCTTTTACAAAGTCTATCATCCAAATTTTAGTAATTTTTCCATAACAGTTCCATATGCAGAATATTTTTTTCTTGTTTATTAATAATTCTGTCATCTTTCTCCACGCCATTCTGTTCCAGTTTGCATGCCTCTTTCCCTCTTGTCTCCCTCTTTCTTTTGTTTTCTTCCTTTTTATTTTGATTCTCCCTCATTCGTTTATCTTGTGTGCAATTACTTCCAGTCTCCATTCCATTTTCCATTTGAAAATCAGCTTGTTTACACTGTGTACTTAGTTTCTTTTTAGACTGTATCTTCTTTCTGCTGGGGTAATGTCTTGAAATGTCTTCTTTATTGGTGCAGGATTGTTGGTTAGATTTGTGTGGGGAGGGTAAATTCACGTGGTGAATTATTTAATTTTCCACAGTAGGTAGGTATGTGGAAAGGAGAAGGTGAGGAAAGAACTGGCAGGAGAGGTGTGAAATGGATGTTAGGAAAACGAAGAATTAATGACTGCAGAAAATGAAGGAAGACATGAGTTACAGGGATCATTGCAGGAGGAAATTCGTAGGCATTTGAAATTGAACTAGAAAGTAGGGACCATTGATTTCAACGGTAGCATAAATCATGCTGAACCAAGCTTCCAAGGATATATATCAACTGTTACTGTGTTCTCCAAAGTAAGCTTTATTGCTTTCAAAGTTACTTAAAGGCTGTTAGAATAGTTTAGAATAATGACCCATGAACTTGACTCTAAGTGATCATGTTTCTCCATGTCTGCTATTTTCCTTGCATTTCAACAGAGGTCCAACTAACACATTTTCATGAACCTGGAGTGTCAAACTATTCAACCTTGCTGTTAGGTGAGGACAGAGGTGTTCTATACGTAGGAGCCAGAGAAGTCATCTTTGCATTAAATGCAATGAATATTGCTGAAAAACAGCATGAGGTGAGTATGCATTTAAATACATTATCATGCATATAAAAATCGTACTTCCAAGTTTCACTTCATTTCCTGTTATCAATAGCACCGTGCTTGAGATGAGGATCTTGCCTCTTAAGTTTCTGCTTCTGTTCAATGTTTTGAGTTGTGTCTGCACGTTTATGTGATGGTATAAAAAGATATGATCCAGCTCATTTGGAATTAGTTTACCTACAGAAGTACTTTGCATGTACTGACTCTTCTCTGACTGGATTGACCCATGCAGAAGTCTGCTAATGTGATCATGTTTCCCCAAGTTCTTCTCAAGCTCTTTACTTACTCATCCACAGCACAGACTGGTGCTTAGAGCATGGAATCCCAACCAGAATATTTTGAAAGATAATCTTTGATTTTTAATCTGAACAAAATGCTTAGGGATGGTGATAGGAAATTTTACATGTATATAAAGCTTGGTTTTCCATTACTGCTTTGAGTGGATGTAACAGTCAAAGTTATTCTTTAACATAAAGTATAACTTGGTCCAGTAAGTTTTGTTAAGTGTTTTTTTCCTAGTGCATATTAAATAAGAAATAACTAAAGCAATTACACTTGCATTTCTCTAATGAATATATTAATAGAGAATAATTGGAGGAGAAGGATCATAATGAACGCAAAAGATGCTAGCAGTGATTCTGCACTCTCTGGTGACCCACTCATTTGAAAGTGTCACCTCTACTGAAAATAATGGCTTTAAACCTTTGAAAGCTACTTACAAAATGATTTATAAATACTGCAGCCACTGATATTAAAATTGCTTGTTTTGTGCATTATGCAAGGTGTGAAAATACTGCATTTACCTTAAAATGTTCTGAATACAACTTTTTTTGCTTGTTTTTCGCTTAGTTGCAGTGGAAAGTCACTGAAGATAAAAGGACCAAATGTGCAGTCAAGGGCAAATCAGAACAGGTATGTTTTTTCTATTGAATCTGGAGAAAGACATTTTCTTTAAGGAGAAGTGATGATAAAGAAGAAAGGTTCTAAGTATTTGAAATTAAAATCTTCACCTAAATTATTTAATAAGCTTGAGCTTTGGAAACTGCAGTTCATTTGTTTATAATTCTTAGTTCATTATTTCCTCCATTTGAATCTTGTTGAAACTGAGCACATTCTCGCGTGCCTAGTATTATCATTTTTTCCATTATATTAATAAACCAATATTGTTTTCACTGAGCTAATAGATACTAGCTGTTATGTTTTATTAATACAGTGATTCTTCACTAGCATTTGGTTTTCCAGAATGACTGATAATTTTATCTGCTTTGCTCTAGGACGTAAGGTTTATTTTCTGGGCCAGTGTTTTTCCAGTAGCACATTTTTCACCAACTGCATACATCTTTATGATGCTGAGCAGGTGTACTCCTTGCTGGTCTGACTGCTCAGACAGCTTCCCAATCTCTTATGTGCTTGGCAGTGCAGACAGCTCAGTCTCCGGACTCCCTCAGCATTTCTGGCAGCCACAGACCCCTCCAGGACTGCTGGCACATGCTAGCTTGTTCACACTGCCTTTCTGTAGAGGTAGTTTATTTGTGATGATCTGCCTTAGGTGGTTGTGCCTTTCTCCTTGTGTTGTGACACTGGCTTAGTAATATGTCAGACTGGGGTTTACTTGGCAAGATTGATGGTCAGACTTTCCCCATAGTTTTTGAAGTGTAGGGTTCAGAAGGCTGCAAGTGCAAAAATTAGTACTACTACCCAATTAGTGTGTTCTACATCTCACATCTCCAATTTCTTTGTTGCACACTGATTATAAAATCCCAAGTGCATCTAGGGACTCATCTAGGGTGAAGTGGGTTACCCTGCCTTTACCCAACTCTGCATTTGCTTGAACTGAGAGTCATCAAGGCAATTCACCTGCCTAATATGAGGTCTGATGGGCAGTTGAGGGCCGGTTTCTCTTCCTCTTTGGCCCTTCTTGATGCATTCTGATTACTTTATTCTCCAGGTTTGACTGAGGTTGCTAGAAATAATCACATGCAGTCATGATGGATGTATGTGATGTGACTCATCTTTCATGCACTTGCATATGCTTTTGCAGACATGTCTAGGTATGTACCAATCCTTTTCAGAGATTATTGATGGTGACTGGAAAGGATGTTAGAATCTGTATGTAGGCACTTTGCTCTTAACTCTCTCAGACCTCCAGACTGTTCTTCCTATTTTTTTTCTGCCCCTAGATTAGCAAGTTTTACTGTATTAGACTTATTGCCAGCAATGCTTTTTCTCCATTGTACTCAGGATTTACTAATAGCTCTGATTATGCTATAGCCATAATGTTTTGCGAAGTGCAGTTGTTTCAAGTGTTAAAAGTATTAAACAATCACTGCTATTCCTTATACTAAAATGGGCAGCCTTCTCCCCCACCTATCATCACTACGCTATGCAGTGCTAGCAAAAAAAACCCACTTACATACCTGTTCAAGGAACTAATCTGGCAGAAAACTGGTTTTGTTCTGTTTGTCTCCAGTTTTCTTCCATACCTGATCCACCACACAGTCAGAGAAATACCTGGTTTGTCTCATAAGAGTGAAGAGTAAGGACAATGGTTATGCTTGTTTAAATAGTTTATGGAACTGTAGTACAATGTTGGTATCAGTCTTTGTAGCAGAGAGGATTAAGCAGTGTTGATGACACTACTTTTTCCTCCACTGAGTGCATGTTTACTGTGTTTGTTTTGTTGTTTTGAATCCTTACAGCATGGGTATCCAATCTTTTGGCTTGTCTGGGCCTCAGAGAGCAAACGGGAATTGTCGTGGGCTGCATATAACATATATGATGAAATTAAAACAAAAAAGGCATGGCTGCCTATTTTTCACTGATCACAGGACTGCGTGGCCAGTATATCAAAATGCATGAAATTATTTGCCGTAACTAGAGCTTGCCATAATTTAAGTTTCATTTCAAACACTGTTACTGTCTGAAACATAGCACAGATAACTCGATTTTCCACCTTGAACACACATGTTTAACTCAGTTAAATGAGTGAACAAATCTACCAGAAATGCTATACCTGTGAGCCATTTTTCATCTTAGTATTATGGCACAAATTTAATTTTGATTCCATAAGGGACTTGATTTTATTTTGCAAATCAGGAGGTATTTTTAGCATCTTACCCTGACTTAGCCACCTTCCTTCACAAAAGTAAATTAAGGTGTCCATAATCAGCATCCAAACTTTTAAGGATCTCCTGGAATCAGTGGTGTTTCAGTCCCATGGATGTCACGAAATTCACATCTTTGATGATGATTTGCAAGATATTATCAATTTTTAAAGTTATTCACATAAATTTTCTTGATGTGCAATGCACTCATGTTTCATCAAATGTGTGTTGTCAGTGGTAATTGCATTGTCTTCCATTAATTTTATAAGTCCCTCTTTTTTCACCAACTATTCCTGGAATACCATCAGTAACTACATCAGATACGTTCAGTTAAGTAATTTGCTTTAATATTTTGTACTGCTTCAAACAAGTCAAGAGATTTAGCTGTGTCTTTTAATATCACCAAAGAAGCCATTTTTTCAGTGACATTAATATTTGTTATTTATATATATATATATTGATATATATGGTAAGGTGAGCAATATCTGAAGCATCAGTACTTACATCTGTTGCCAAAACATAAAGTTTGAAATGGCGACTTTACTCTAAATTTCTTCCAGTATATTTTCCTGTTTCTTCAGTTCACCTGGCTACAGTCTGGTGAGGCAAACTGATTTTTCTAAAATCCATTTTCTTATGAGGACACATTATATCTGCCATGCTTTCCATGCATTGCTTAACAAAGTCACCATCAGGAAATGGTTTTGATTTTTTTTGCAGTCAGATTCTGCTACTGCTTATGTAGCTTTTATAGCAGAGTTGGTTTTAGTTTTAACTTTCTAAAAAAATACTTGGTTGAGGTGACAGACTTTCTTTCAGTTCCACTGTTTTGTCTTGGTGATGCCTTCTTTGATATGCATCGAATTTGGCACTGTTTCTGTATTCTGCATGTTCCTATCCTCTTCAATATCTTTATTGACGACCTGGATGCGGGCATTGAATGCACCCTCAGTAGGTTTGCAGATGACACCAAGTTGGCTGGAAGTGTGGATCTGCCTGGGGATAGTGAGGCCCTGCAGAGGGATCTGGACAGGCTGGAGAGCTGGGCTGAAGCCAATGGGATGAGGTGCAACAAGGCCAAATGCCGGGTCTTGCACTTTGGCCACAACAACCCCAGGCAATGCTGCAGGCTTGGGTCAGAGTGACTGGAAGACAGTGTAGAGGAAATGGACCTGGGAGTATTGATTGATGCTCGGCTGAACATGAGCCAGCAGTGTGCCCAGGTGGCCAAGAAGGCCAATGGCATCCTGGCTTGCATCAGAAACAGCATTCCAGCAGGAACAGGGCAGTGATTGTCCCCTGTACTCAGCTCTGGTGAGGCCGCACCTCGAGTACTGTGTCCACTTTTGGACCCCTCACTGCAAGAAAGACATTGAGGCCCTGGAGTGGGTTCAGAGAAGGGCAACAAAGCTGGTGAGGGGTCTGGAGTGCAGGGCTTATGAGGAGCGGCTGAAGGAGCTGGGATTGTTAAGGCTGGAGAAGAAGAGGCTCAGGGGACACCTCATTGCTCTCTATAACTTCCTGAAGGGAGGTTGTAGTGAGCTGGGGGTCGGCCTCTTCTCTTGTGTAACTGGTGATAGGACTGGAGGGAATGGCTTCAAACCGCGCCAGGGGAGATTTAGGCTGGACATTAGGAAATACTGCTTTTCTGAAAGAGTGGTCAGGCACTGGAATGGGCTGCCCAGGAAGGTGGTGGAGTCACTGACCCTGGAGGTGTTCCAGGAACGTTTGGATTCTGTGCTGAGGGATATGGTTTAGTGAGAACTGTTGGTGACAGGCGGATGGTTGGACTGGATGACCTTGAAGGTCTTTTTCAACCTTGATGATTCTGTGATTCTGTGATATAATGTCTTTTCAAATTGTAATATTCAAAAACTGTCACAATTTCTTTGCAAGTTAAGCATGGTGTATATTATTTCTCAGTGCTACACTGTGCCCTGCAAGTGTCCTGTGCTGGACCAGTTGGTGGGGCAGAGCTGATGCCATGAAGGTGTGGCAGCAGGGTGCAGTCTGCAGAGCAAGCTGTGCTGGGCTGCATGCAGCCCACAGGTTGAACATGCTTACCTTATGGCATCCTTTTTTCAAAGTTTTGTTCAAACTCCTTATTGTCATGGAGTTTCATGAACAGCAGCAACAGAAGAATTGCCAGCACAACTTCATTTATTTTATGTTGTAATGTGGAGCTGTGGTTTATCAGACCTATCCTTTTCTCATCCTTTATTACAGACTGAGTGCCGTAACTATGTGCGTGTCCTGCAACAGCTAAACGACACTTTTCTTTACGTATGTGGTACTAATGCATTTCAGCCAACTTGCGATTACCTGGTAAGAATATGTAGATTTTGTGACCCAGAAAAACTTCAACAAAAAAGCAGCTCATCTAAACAATGAGCTAATCTTTCTTTTCCCAAATAGTGTTGCAATTTCTGTGCTTGTCATAGCTTATGAAATATTCATGATACTCTCTCACAGTGATTATTAGTGTACAGAAATAAACCGTACTTTTCACCTTTTCACTGAATACTGACTTATCGATTCAGCTTAGTTAGATTTACTCTTTCACTGCTTTTTGTAGTTCTTTGTGTATTTTACATTAGCATAAAAGTGCTTTCTGAAACTGAAATGACATTCTTTGTGACTTCCATCCTGTACTGAATCTTCCTGAAATTTCTAGTATCCCTGTCTCTACTTGTCTTGTCTCTACTTGTCTTGTCTCTGCTTCTGGCAATGCCATAGCTTCATAATTCTGAATGCTTTAGAATGAAGTCTTAGCATAAAATCAAACGTCCCTTTTTTCATTGCTTACTCTTCTGTTCTTTTCACTGTGTCTCTTAATGATTCTGAAATTCAGAGACATTGTAATTATGTTCAACTTTGTTCTTTTTTGTCTCCCCTGCCTGTAAGTTTGTCTGCCATTAGCCCTGGACAAATTTAACAGTCACAAAAATTGCTAAGCTCACGTCAGAAAACCTTCTTAATTTGTAAAACTGACTATTTTTGTGCAAGCTAATTCAATTATTGCAAGTTCTTGGCTTTCATCACCTAATTTCTCCACCTTTCATATTTTGTGTTTTTTTGGCAGATCTCTCTTTCCTGTCTTTCTCATTCTATGCTTGGATTTAACGTCTTGTTATTTTTATTTATTTATTTCTTATTATTCTTTAATACTACTTCCCTCAGTTGCCTCTTTCTCTTTGTTATACTTGATCATATTTTCTGAAAACTTTTTACAATCTTGGGAAAACAGGCATTTCACTGAAAGTTACTGGTCTATTATTGGTTGGTTTTTACTTACCTTTACATGATTCAGTTGGTTGAAAGAAAGAGTACAAATGGTTGGCTTGTGGTTTTCAATTTAATTTTTTGCAGAATTTAATTTTGTTTGAGCTTGAAGGTAAGAATGAAGATGGTAAAGGCAGATGCCCATTTGATCCTGCTCAAAGTTACACATCTGTTATGGTTGGTAAGTTCAGTCTTTGCATACTTTGTTATGATGTATAAATATTCAGTCTTCTTCACTACTGTTCTCTGATTTTTCACTATTAAGATAGTTTCTAGATATTTACTGTGC
The DNA here is from genome assembly GCF_019232065.1 of Centrocercus urophasianus. Lineage (NCBI taxonomy): Eukaryota > Metazoa > Chordata > Aves > Galliformes > Phasianidae > Centrocercus > Centrocercus urophasianus. The sequence goes on along the minus strand of NW_024884767.1, from coordinate 21,433,337 downwards.
TTTGACTGCCTCTATAGGGCCAATTACAGCCATTTAAATAACAAGTAGAATTTTTAGCTTTCCTTAAGACGCATGGTGAAACGGAACAGGGAAGTGAGGTATGTATTGCAACTGCATTACCACATGGTTAGATGACTAAATGTTGATGGGTAAAACCAGAGTTGATAGCTGTATCGTGGTGTCACAAGATCATAGAAAGGAAGTTCAGAGTAACGTGAAACAGGAAATGAAAAAGAGCTCAATCACTATGTTGTTTATTTTATTTGAATCATGGTGGCACATAAAGAGAGAAAAACAATTAGTTCCAAAACTTCTGTGGCATTTCTTAGATACATTTTGATACGTGTTAAAGTACCATGTTACAGTACCAACAGTGCTGACTTTTGCCAGGTACTTGTGTTAGAGAAATAATAAATGAAGTGTAAAAGTGTTAGCTCTGAGAATGGTCAGTAGAAATACAGACATAGAAGACACATCTGGGGCAACTGAGAGGAAATTCTTGTTTATCTTTTCTTGTGAGAAGTTTAAGCTAACATAGTCTCTTGAAATATTTATGCGTGTTTTTTGGTATACAGTGCATAAGAAAGTTTAAAATATTTGTTTTTGTTTTAAAGATGAGGAGCTTTATTCTGGGACTTCTTACAATTTCTTGGGAAGTGAACCTATTATTTCAAGGAACTCTCATCAGAGTCCTCTGAGAACAGAATATGCAATACCTTGGCTTAATGGTAAGTGGGTGTGAGAGCACACAGATCAAATTTTTTTTCCTTCTTCGGTGTCACAAATTCAGACAAAGAGTTTGAGCTTCCTTTCTGAGGTAAGGAGCTGTTGTTCACTGTCTCAAAGAGAGTGACTTTTGTTATATTGGTGTGTGCTCTTAGCAGAATTTTTTTCTCTTTAAAATTTCAGAACTTTTATCATCACTAACAATGAAAACAGCTTAGAGATGCACAGACTTTGAATGACAAGCGCTGTGTTTTATTTTATATCCATTTGTTCATCCTTGCTATGATACAACATACATGTGGTGCAGTAAGAAAAATATTCCTTGTCCTCAACATATAAATTTTAAAGCCAGTATGTTCTTGGTTCCTGATAATCTCAGTTCTTGACTTTCAGAATTGGCCAAGTTTTGCACACTCTCAGAATTTTGTGACTTTGGGCCCAAAAAAGACTAAAATCATGAAGTCAGCATATTACCAAAAAAAATCAAAACAACAACAACAACAGCAAAAACAACACAGTGTCCAAAAAGGAGAGAATGTTGAGTTTGTAGTGCATCGTGTTATTATTGTTGTTTTTGGTATTTCAGTTAACAGCAGAAATACTAAGTGGCTGATATTGTGTACAAGTAGTTGAAATAAAGTTGTTTTACACGATGGAGTTGACCTAAATCTTATATCTAATTTCATGGCTGGATGACAACAATGAGAGTATGCATGTTGAAAACCAATAGGGCTTGGGAGCGTGGATAGTATTTTTGGATTGATTACAATTTTTCTGTGGGACTGTGTCTTCATATGTGTCCAGCCAGCTGCTAGATTTGCAGGTGCTGGTCGCTGACCAACCCTGGCAAATTATTGCTTGTAAGTTGTAGCTAATTCTATCCTTGAATGTGAATGAACAGAAATATACCATATGCTTTGTATTAAGTTTGCATCAGGGTGGAGAGATGGGCAATGGAGGACAGGTATCATCAGAAAACCATGTTTGCATATAGGTGAACAAGAGGACTAATGAGATACAACAGACTAAGAGGTATTAGAGATCTTTAAGGTATGGTATGTTAAATAGCTGATTTTTTTCCTCCACTATTGTACTTTTTTAGAAATGCTAATCACGGGCTTAACAACAGTGTAGGCAGATCAGTAACTGAAGAACATTTAAATACAGTGTAAGGTCTGGGAGAAGAAAATTTGTAGAGAGTCTTCAAGAGAATGAAGTTAAAAGAGTTGTTTATAATGTAAAATTCTTCTCTTCATATTTGTAGAGCCAAATTTTGTTTTTGCTGATGTTGTAAGAGCAGATCAAAACAGCACAGATGGAGAAGATGACAAGATATACTTTTTTTTCACTGAGGTGTCTGTGGAATATGAGTTTGTTGGAAAACTTATGATTCCAAGAATAGCTAGAGTATGCAAGGTGAGACATGGTTCAATTGCCTTTTACTAATTACAGTAGATTTTGGGTTTAGTGAAAAAAATGGCATTTATTGTAAATTAAATGGAAATTGTTTAACTTCATCTCATTGAAACAGCACTTCTAACCAGTTTCTTATAACTGGCAAAGTCTCATTGTTGCTTTGGAAACTAATATTTGACTTAATTTAATTAATGGTGAAATTTCAGTACATACGACGGTTCTGTCCTCCCCTGGGGGGTGTGGGAGAACAACAGTAATGACCAAAAAAAGGACTCTGGTTTCTGTTTTATATTTTAAACTGAAAGCTTAATTACAGTCCCCGAGGGAAAAAAAAAAAAAAAAAAGGAAAAAAAGCCTGAGTTGCTGTTGAGCAGATAGGAAGTTTCTCAAAGATTCAAGTTGTTCTCAGGCAGCTCCATGCAAGCAAAATCATTTTGTTCTGTAGTCATAGCTAGTAATAGCAGATGCGACTTCTGTGGAGCTGCCAGAGCCACAAACAAGACAGTCACCATTCTGCCACAATTAGTGCAATTAAACCTTTATTATTTTGGTTTAATCAAGTAGTGTTGGTGCCAGTACAAAATACCCTTTCCATTGGAATGTTATCAATTTCCTCAGTACTTTTTCTCCAACAGGAAACTTACCTAGCCATTTCGTTTTGATTAAGTTGAAATGTTTTATTTTGACTTTACTCTTCTATATTTAAATGTGGAAGTCGAAATATCAGTAACGAGTCAGTGGCCTTGAAATTTCCACTGAACAAGCAGCTGGAGGCAGATTTACATGGGACTTAATATTATGGCCCTCTGCCCACCAACAACTTGTACACTCTTCAGAACAGGAGTATCACAGAACATGAGAGATATATTGCTGCTGCTTGTTAGTAAAAGGAATAAATGGCAAATTGCAGTTCTAAAGGGAATTTTACTTCAGTTTTATTAGATATACTTAAATGTTCATTTTTTTCTTCAATTCTTTGCATAAAAGCACTGGATAATGAAAAAAAAAATTATTAGTAATGTCCAAATATGCCTGCTTTTGTAAAGAAATAACAGAGCTGCAACTCACAAACTAAATATTTTGAGACATTTCTAGTCTAGTAAAAATATCTTTCAGTACTACAGATTCTTCATGAAGGTGGTAACTGCCCACAGTATTAGGCCATTTGTGCATTTTTTTCCTAGTGGAATTGTTAATGTCAGACATATTAAATACATCTTGCAAGATTACAGTATAAATCATTTCTGTTTGGATGTCGGAGAATAAATGTGGTGTTACTGATTTATGTTAAAGGATGTGTATAATACCTCCGTGTTTATTTTAATTGTTCTAATAAGCATTTGTGTCTTATAAAGGTACATTCTCAGCTCTGTTTTTCAAATGCTGAAGTATTTGAAATTCTTTTACAAGAACTTAGTATTCTAAGTTCTTTTAGAAGAACAATGTCTTATCTGATTTCCAGATGCTGACAGAAACCATTCTGCATTATTTTTGTTTACTCCGATAACTAAATAAATAAAAAATTTCTGTGGCTTCCTTACTTTTCTGTATATGAGCACATTAACAGTTTTTGATGCTGCTGTAGATGAAATGCTAAAGAAGTGTAGTAGTTACAAAAGTTTGAAAACAGCTAGAAAATTGAGAAAAAAATAGTTTGGTAGCTTTGTAGCTGTGATTCTTAAATGCAAAACTGCTGCCTAATTATCTTCATAGACACTTTTCTTTTTTTTCCAATGCCAAAAGAGGGACCAAGGAGGATTAAGGACTTTGCAGAAAAAATGGACTTCTTTTCTCAAGGCCAGATTGATATGTACCATTCCTGATAAGAATTTAATTTTCAATATTATCAATGATGTTTTTATTCTGAAGTCTCCAACCTTGAAGGAACCAGTGATATATGGAGTCTTTACCCCACAGCTGTAAGTGTGCTATTACAGTGTTTCCCTGGATGAGTACTTTTGATCTCAGCTAGTTGCTAAATCAAGTAATTATTCCTGTGATTATTTTTTTTTAATTATTCCTGTATTTTTAGGAATAATGTGGGACTGTCAGCTGTGTGTGCCTACAATTTGTCTACTGTAGAAGAAGTTTTCTCAAAAGGAAAGTATATGCAGAGTGCTACAGTAGAACAGTCCCATACCAAGTGGGTACGGTACAATGGGGAGATTCCTAACCCTCGACCTGGTGCAGTAAGTTTCTGTAAATTTGAATATGACTCACAGGACTAAAGAAACTAGAAAAGCAAACAAACAAACAGAAAAAATACAATAAAAGCAGTCCTACTAAAGCGAAGTATTAGATTGCAGTGATATAGATGCTTTATATTGTAAAGATTTCCTGAAAGACACTTCAGGTGATTTTATTTCAAAGTTTGAATCTGGGAATCAGTGTTTTTTTAAACATACCATACAGTTAATTGCAGTTTTTATCTTTTCATTATTTCATTACTAAATTTCTAGTGGTGAAAAAGATAATGGTATGCCTTAGGGAGCTCAGAGATTTTTTTAGTTCAAGTGAACAAAATTGGAAAAGTTGTTGCATTGTCTTACTAGGTCCAGCAGGTGTTGCTATGCAAGTTAAAATCCTTGTAAAATGCTCCTGGGTCTCTTCCACACTCACGTTTCTTGCAATTGTCTTACTGCAGCTGATGAGTAGGATTACAGTTAAAGGTAGTTAAGAAACATGGGAATCCATGGAGTATTTTCTTGTAATATATTTTGGGTCCAAATAAAAATGTAGTATGAACCATTTGCTTAGATCAGCATGTTGCTGAAACCAAGGTGCTGTGGAGCTTGAGTACCTTCCAGGATGAGTATAATGCAGAAGAAAATGCATTTATCTGCTGCTTTGACATAATTTGCTTTTCTCTCTGTTATTTCTTTCTTGTATTTTTAAATAACAGTGTATAAACAGTGAAGCCAGAGCTCTGAACTACATGACTTCACTGAATTTACCAGACAAAACGCTGCAGTTTGTTAAAGACCATCCGCTAATGGATGATTCAGTGACTCCAGTGGGAGACAGACCACGCCTTGTAAAGCGAGATGTGAAATACACCCAGATTGTAGTAGACAGAGTCAGAGCACTCAATGGTACAATGTATGATGTTATGTTCATCAGTACAGGTAAGTTCTGCTTACGTTGTTTTTAATAATGTACTTATTCTTAAGGCAGTAGTGTGCTCTAACAGAAACTCAAAATATTTACATATTTATAATATTTTTACAGTATGTGGTATTTTCATAGAAAAAATGGGGAACCACGGTAAGTACACGGATAACCTTGCTTGCTTTGAGGAGCTGCTGAAGGACGAGAATTGAAAAAAAACTATTTTATCAACATTGACAGTAGGATTCGGTGTATCCTTCAGCAAGTTCGCTGATGACACCAAGCTGGTTGATGCAGTTGACACAATAGAAGTGGAGGGATGCCATCCACAGGGACCTGAATAGGCTTGGAAAGTGGACAGATGAGAATCTAATGAGGTTTAACAAAGCAAAATGCAAAATACTGCACTTGGGTCGAGGCAATCCCAGATGTACGCAGACTGGGAGAACTCATTGAAAGCATCCCTGCAGAGAAGGACTTGGGAGTCTCATGCAGTGTGTTCTTGCAGCCTGGAAGGCCAACAGTATCCTGGGCTGTATCAATAGAGGGGTGGCCAGCAGGTTGGGGATGATTGTCTCCCTCTACTGTGCCCTCCTGATGTCCTATCCAGAGTACCCCAAGTATGGGAGCCCCAGTACAGGGAAAATGTGGAAGTATATCAGCAGGTTCAGAGAAGGGTCATGAGGATGTTTAAAGGGCTGGAGCATCTCTCCTATGAAGAAAAGTTGAGGAAGTTGAGCTTGGTTAGCTTGGAGAAGAGAAGGCTCTATAAAGAGTTCATAGTCCACTTCTAAAAGGGAGCTTACAAACAGGAGGGGGACCAACTTTTCACAAGATCTAAAAGTGATAGGATGACGGGGTGAGGCTTTGAGCTCAAGAGGGTAGATTTTAGGTTAGATGTTACACAGAAATATTTTACTCAGAGGGCAGTGAGGCACTGGCACAGGCTGCCCAGAGGAGTTGTTGACACCCCATCTCTGGAAGCATTTGAGGTCAGGTGTGATGGCACCCTGTGCAGGAGCAGCATGATCTAGTGGGTTCCCAGCCTGTCCATGGCAGAGGGTTGGAACTGGATTATCTTTAAGTCACCCTCCAACCTAAGCTGTTCTGCAAACTGCGAAACTGTAGTGTTTTGCTTAAACATACATGAGATAATCCCTGAAAGCCATTCTTTATTTCAGAAGGCCTTTTCCAGAACTCCTTGCAGTGGCAGGTATTATGTTTACCATTGGCACAGGCTGATGTGAAGTCTCAGCTGGATAAATGATTCAAATTGTAACAAGTGTTCATTTTTGCCTGCCTTTTTATTTTAAGAATCTCACTTAAATACATTGCTATGTTATTGCAGATCAAGGGGCCCTGCACAAAGCTATCAGCTATGAAAATGGAATGCATATTATTGAAGAAACACAGCTTTTCCCAAACTTTGAGCCAGTTCAAACACTCATACTTTCATCCAAAAAAGTAGGTGCTACAAACATCACAGTATTCATCTTTTTTTTTTTTGTTCTATAAAAAACTTATCTACCATCTTGTAAAATAATCATAATGAAGCAATGCAGACTGTGGAAATCTGCAGCTGTAGTTTCTGTAGTAGTATCAGTATTTTCCCTGATAATTTCTGTTGCTGCTGATAGATCTCAAGCTTTTGAGGTTGTCTAGATCTGGGGAAAGTATGTGTGGTTGTGGAATGGGAATGCAGGTGTGCAGTATTACTGCGGTTGTGCAGGAGCTAAAAGCTGTAATGTATTTAGAGGTACAGATTTTTAGGTTAGGAGTGGTGCAACAATCCTGACCCCTTGAGGCCAGGAAAAATTCCCAGGAAATAAATACAGAAGTGAAAATATTTTTCTGAAACAGACATTAGTGGAGAGAGCCTTTTCTAACAAATTGAAGATTCTGTACTTAATTGATTTTTGCTTTTCCCAAGTTATCAGGCTAGTTTTGTCTGGAAGATTTATTAGGAGACTAAGCATGTTGGTGCTGCTGCTATTGTAATGCTCTGAAAGGGATTACTGGTGAGGTCATGCCAGCCAGATAGGGCTTCAGCCACAGCTGGACGACATAAGCTTTGCTACAGACTCCAAACACAGTGATGTTTTGCATTACTGAACATTCACTGGGTTTAATTGTGGAGTGATTTTTCAACAGTTGGAGAACAATCATTTTGTGTATTTCGTACACTAGTCTTCTGGCCCTGTTTACTCTGACATGCAGATCCATGAATGTCTACAAAAGTATTACCATAATAGCTTGTAGCATCAAACCCTTCAACTGGTGAAATTTCTGGCGAAAAACCCTTCAACTGGTGAAATTCTTTCTTAAGGAAAGAACCTGCTGTAGGGAACCTGCTTTGACATGGGGTTTGGACTCGATGATCTCTGGAGGTCCCTTCCAACCCCTACAATTCTGTGAAAGAAAAAAAGTGTCTGATAATCTTACATTATCAGTGACATTCAGTAAGTACCCAGCAATCAGTAAATGCTCTGATGTTAGGGATTTAGGAGTATTGCCAAGATATCTTAAGAGCAGCTATTCCAACATGATCAATTCCATGAAGAAAGACCATTATCCCAGAATTCTTTTCAGCTCATCTTGCATATGTAGTAGTCCGTGTAAAAGAAAGAAGTATTGTGAAAATAGAGTGTGCTGTTGACAGACAAGTCAAAGTCATGTGATTAAAAGTTTCCTTTTCCATAGATTTCAGTGGAATCTATTGTTTTTCTGTGTTGTTCATCACACTGGCCAGGGTGTAGAATTAAAGAATAGTTAAGGTTGAAAGGCATCTGTAGGTCCATCTTGTCCAACCCCTGCTCTAGCAGGGTCACCTAGAGCAAGTTGTTCTTACAGTTGTAATTTGATACGTGTAGTGGCATACCATAGTAACAGATTAACAATAGGAGAGCAGTACTTCCTGTTCTTGACAGTGGGCCTCGAACTCTCTTATACCTTCACCTTGCTCGGAGGGTTGCTGTCAGTAACAGAGCTGATCCTCTAGCTCCTGTCTGGCTGAAAGATGTCTGGATTTTTGCAACGATCTGTTCAGCTCTCCACTTGTTTTACGAACTCCCTGAATGTACCAGCTGGGAACCATATCAAGGCACTGATACCCTCATGCAGTGTTGCCCTGTTGGCTTGGGTGTTAGCCAACAGAACACTAGAAAGACAGACAGACAGACAGCAGTGAACCAGGGGAAGCTTTTCCTAGAAAGCCCTCCATGTTTTGATGTTGCAAATTTATTTATGTGGACACTCCAGCATAGACTAGTGTTAAGCTGGATTTTAGTATGAAAGACTGCATTTGAATGTATGTCTCTGAAGTTTAGTTCTTTTTGGAATTCCCATCTTCCAGTAACGTACATTTCTTTTTTGATTCAGTTTTGTCTCTTGTTAGGTTTTCCTTTGAAATTCACACATGAGGGATCTAAAGTACTTTGTGCTTGATCTTCCTCTAGAGAATCCTGTTAGCCACAGTGAAGCATTCATTTACTCAAAAATGCATGTTCTTGTGTTCATTGCATTAAAGAAAAGAGACTACCCTCTTTTAAGTTCTCATGAACTTACTAATACCTCTTCATATAGTTAAATAAAAACATAACAATAAGCCTCCAAATCTAAATACAGCCCTACTGTTTCTGTTTGTACATGTATCTTGAAGTTGTTCTTGATGTGAAGAATAAATCTTTACCGTGAGTATGATGTTTAGGACGAATCTTGCTTTACTAGGATGGTTTTTGCTCTGATTTGTTATTGCTCTGTGACAGCGTTCATCCTGCCAGAGTTGAGAAGGCATCCCCCAAGTGCTGTTTCTACATACTGAAAATCTGTGCAGCTTCAATTCAGAAAAAGCCAGTTGTTGCTTAAATCTGACTTCTTTGCCATGACAACTGTGGTAGAGTGCTGATACGTTTGGTATTCAACTCAGGAGGAAGTAAATCCATTGCCAAGGTGGAGCGTGCTATCTGGCTTTGTATGCACTGTCTTAGAGATACTAGATAGTAGATTGCTTATGGCGTTTCTTTGCAGGGCAAACCTATTTCCCAAGGCTTTGTACAGTGGTGAGTAAATTCACAGTGTACCTTTAGTCATCAGTTTCCCTGAACTTGGATACTTGCCTATTTCACTCATTTCTTTCAGTCTTTTATGACAAGGATGATCAGAACAAGTGTGAATGTTTTCCTGTTGTACATAGTGTGAGAGTTATTTGCAGATCCCCAGGAACAGTTGGTAAGGCAGTTGTTCTCTTTACATCCCCCTTTTGCTAAGCATTATGCCAACATTCATTCCTTTGAATGCTATTCACAGTTCTTTCTTGCAGAGGATTCAAGGAAGTAACTGCCAGTAAGCAACTACAAGATTCAAGGCTGACACTGGGGCTGCAGAGACCTGACTAGTAGGCAAAGAGTTGCCCTGGATTAACAGATGTAGGAGCAGTATAGAAAACCTTCCCATTTCAGGCATGGATGTAACCACTGCAGTTTTGTCATTAGCACGTGCTTGTCTTTCCTTCCATGAAGTCTATCAGTAAATTCATATTTATGGAAAAAAACTGATATATAAGAGCCACAGTTAGGCAGTTACTTTCCTTTCTTATAAAGTGTATTGATTGTAATTTTCTGTTCTTTTTACTTATTTTCACTTCAAGTGTCGCTAAATGTTTAAGAAATGTTTTTTACAAGCATACAAGTATGTATGCACCTCTTTTAATAATTTTTCAGTTGCTTCACAAATGTGATTGACTGTGTAGGCTTGTTTATGTGAGGTTTTTTTGTTTGTTTGGTTTGGTTTTGTTTTTAGAGCAGAAGATACCTCTACGCTGGTTCAAATTCTGGTGTGGTTCAATCTCCTGTGGCATTCTGTGAGATGTACACCACTTGTTTTGACTGCGTTTTAGCAAGGGATCCTTACTGTGCTTGGAAACCTCTTGAGGGTTCTTGCGTTGATATTTTTCAAGAAAGTGAAACTGAAAGGTAATGGCAGCCTTTGACTATAGTTGCAATTGGTTTTGTGTCTGTCTTACCTTATCTTAACAAGATTTTTTTTTTTAACTTATTGTTTTCAAACACATGCTTCTTCCTATCCTTTAATTGCCTACATAAAAAATTTCAGCTTGTGCTATTTAGATGAGATAAAATTTATCTTACATTAGAGGATGGACTGACATGGGAATCACATTTGAAGCTGTCATAATTGCACTATCTTTCACAGGAATTGGATTCAGAACATAGGTGGAGATGCATCTTCTTGTTCTGGTGAGTTACATTCTGTGAAGAATACTTATCCAGGTGGAATAGGAAGACTTGTATCTAGATTTTCATTTATATTATAATGTGTATGAAGTTCTCTTGTTTTTTTTTTCGTATTTGAGCATCCATACAGCCTTCATCTTGTCTTAAAATGTTTGTATTCGTGTACATTTCAGTGTGCAGTGCACAAAGTTCTGAAATGAATGGGGGTACCTCAACAGCACCTCATGAATGAAAGTACTATTTACCATAACAACTTCTAGTACAGAGGTCTCTGTCTCTAATAAAATAACATTTGACATTCTACTGTGAGTCTTGGTTAAATGCTTAATTGTTTTTGCTGGATCAGATGAAATGATGCTGGAAGAAGCTGCTTTTATTATGAGAGGGGAGGGAGGCTCAGTACATCATAGAGAGCAGCTGAAGTACCCTCTGGTGTATTTTAAGACAAGTAACTGCAGGTCCTTTCTTTCTCGTGTATGTTGCTGCCATCAGATTATGGAAATCTTAAAGAAGACTAGTGTTAGAGAACATTTGTACTGCAGAAAAGAGTACATTATTTATTCTGCTTTCATTTCTTATCTAGAGCAACCATGAGAGTTTGACCTGTTAGCTATATCTCATTTATCATATTGTATTGTGGGTATGCAATAGTTACTGATGTTTTCAGAAGAGAGTTGGAGTACTGATACTTAAATTTCTTAAAATTAAATTATTTCTTCAACATTTTGTTGTTACTTAAAATATACTACTTGGTTTGAAAGTTATACAAAGTTGAGCATCTTTTTTCAAATGATGACTTAGAGGCACACTCAATTTGGATCAACTAAGTCTCCCCTGCTTTTCTGGAAGTGGAAGCTGTTTTGGAGCTTTTTGAGGTGTCTGATCTTGTAATCTGTTTTGGTGTCCTGTACACACCTGTAGTTTAGTATTTCACAGAGACCTGCATGATGTTATCTTGGTCTTGAGATAATCTTAAGACTGCAGTCTTTGCGTTTCTGTTATGACTAGTACAGTCTCATGAAACTGTACAGAGTAGATCAAACAGGAATCATTGCTGATGCTTTGCACGTTTATTTTGGTGTTCCAGATAAAGTAAGAGAGAATTCGCTACAGCATACATTCAAGCATGGGAGCACAGCAGAGCTCAAGTGTTCTCAGAAGTCCAATCTGGCACAGGTAGTTTGGAAATTCAGGGATGACGTACTGAGGGTGGAGAGTCCCAAATACCGTCTACTGGAAAAGGCACTGCTCATCTTCAATTTATCAGAAGGAGACAGTGGTGTTTACCAGTGTCTGTCAGAAGAAAAAGTGAAGAATAAGAAATTCTCTCAGGTGTTGGCTAAGCATGTTTTGGAACTGAAGAAAGTCCAGCATACTACAGCAAGCCCAGTTGTGGCAGCTGCACCAATAGAAGGTAATAGCGATGTACCAAAAGTGTCAGCTGTATCAACTGAGGGCTCTACTGCTCAAACCTCAACCACTCAGATTGTACCGGTAACAACTGCGAGGATAATAACAAAACCCATTGGCCCTGTCCTAACAAGTGCAACCTCCAACATAGAGCTTTTCAATTCACTTCCTGACACAGTCCCTGAAAAGACAATGTTTCTGAAGTCAAACGATAACTTCCTGTTGATGTTCCTGTTCCTCTTCTTTTTTATTCTCTTCTTGTGCCTGCTTTCCTACAATTGTTACAAAGGGTATTTGCCAGGGCAGTGCTTGAAATTTCGCTCAGTCATGTTGCTTGGCAAGAAAAAAACAAAGTCAGATTTTTCTGATTGTGAACAGAGCGTGAAAGAAACCCTGGTGGAGCAAGGCAGCGTCAGCCACCAGAGTGGGGAGCAGCCAAAGCCAGCGCATGACACCGGCTATGAGACGGAGCCGGACTGTGGGAATGGACAGCTGCAGGACAGGGATGCACAGATGCCCAGGGAGGCCAAGGACAAACCTTTTGATGTGAAGTGTGAGCTCAAGTATGCTGACTCAGACGTGGAGGGAGACTGAAGGACAGCGTTGGTTCTGTGTTGGAAATTAACTATGGTACTACAGCTGTTTTTGAGCGCCGAGAACATGGTTGTGACCACTGAGCCATAGGCGAGCTTTATGTGCTTCAGCTACACAGCAAGCCACTTCACATTCACATCACACCAGATACAGAAGCAGTGTTCTTGTCTGCAGACCATACCATCTTGTATTGTTCTATCAGGTTTCTTTAAATGGCCAGTTTCAGATCCCCATTTGTTTATTCCTGGTTCTTACCCACACATGGGGTACTTAATGCTGGTGAACAGCTGCCCACTCCTTTTTGGCCATTTTCTTCCTTAGGATAAGAGTAACTAATTTAGTTGGCTTTAAAAAGTACTTCAGTCTGCAAATCTTTTAGCTGCCATTAAAAAAAGTTCTAGTTTAATTTGCATTCCAAATTGGAAATTAAGTTTAGTTTATCAGATTGGTAAATTATAGACTATTGTCCAAATTGGGACATTTTTTCTTTGCTTCTAGTGATTATTTTTCATTTGACGCTTTGTGTTTTGGCACGCTAGATTTCTTTAGTTGGTTAAAGTTAATTAACTTTTAAGTATCTTAGCTTTTAAAGAATATGGGGATATATAGTTGGCTTGATTTGTGTAAGATTCTCAGGGATAATCTTGTTTAAAGGCTTTTTTTCTCGCTGCTTTCTAGAAGTTTAGATAACAGTATTGGTATAAAACTTGTGGACTGGAGTAAGAAGGGAAAAGAACAAATGATAGATTTAGAAACATTTTATTTTCCTTAACCAAGCTGGACGTAGTCACCTGTTGTTTTTTTTCTGTACACCATTGGATTTTTCCACTTTCTTTTGATTATTTTTTTTTAATGAAACAGTACAGGCAAGCAGCTGTCACTTCGCGGTGACACTGAGAGAGGTTTTTTGCACTGTGAAAGCAAAAAAGGAATTGAAAATTCTCTGCAGTAACTCATCTTGCAACTCACTGGAATGGACTGTTAGGATACAGCCTGATAAGAAAACTTTGGGGATGTTTTTTTTTCTTTTTTATGATTCAGAAGTAACTTCTTTTCCTGTGACACATCTTTGCAGCGTCACCCTTTCTGGATGACACCTTCTAATCTCTTATGCAACTGGAGACTGAAACTGGAGCTCCTCAAACAATCAATAATTTGAACTGTTCATTTGAATCGTGTCTGCAAAAGTGAAAATGTGCATTTGTTTTAAGCCTGCTTCACAGCTGCACTGTTTGTCTCTAAAAGCATTTAGTGTGGTACAGTTCCACAGAGAGTTGTCCCTCTCACTGCATCTTTCTGTAAATATTCTAGGAGTGCATCTTAACAGTAAATAGCAGTGTACCTAGGCTGCTTCTCTATGTTGAACTTTCATGCAAACTAATTTCAACCATCTTAGTGTGAACAGTTTATATTTTATAAGATTCAGTTCGGTTTTATTTTTCTATTTTTAATTATGTACATATAACAGAATAAATATTAAAATGAATTGTATTACACTTTGACTTTTATGAAAGTTGACATAATGGCAATCCTTTACATACTGCAAATGCTGATGTTCCTTGTGGCTTCCTTTAAGGGGAAAAAAAAGAAAACTCTCACCAGTTTGGAGCGGGTTCTCTTCTCGGCTTTATTTACTTGGGTTGTAATCCTCTGGGGGATAGGACGGATGGACAAAGACGTGAGTGAAGGAGAAAAGTGTTTTGTCGTAGGCCTCTGGGGATATTTCCTTTTATAACCCTTCTAAAATTCATTTGTCATTTTGCATTATTTCTTCAATGTGTGATGTATTTCTTGTAACTTTATTCCTTAGTACCATTTTTTTTTTCTTTCTTTTCTGTCCTCTTCTGTCACACAGCCTCATCTCCTATACCTTTCCCTCCTACTGGTACTTCCTTTTTGTCTTGTGTGGGATGTGGTCCACCTCCTTCACCCACCAGTATCGAGCCTGATGTTTGGTCTAGCACAAACCCTCTAAAGGTCATGTTGTTGCAGCCTTTCCTAAATGACCAGGCACAGCATGTTAGTGCTCGGGGATCGTTCCACCTCTTCTGCCAAGCCACAGGTAAGTTGGAGGACCCCTGCGTGAACTAGCATTTTCCTCACTAAAGGTTTGGATATGTGGCCATGTACAGTGTATGTTCTTTTCTGATGCTTAAAAAAGAAAGAAAAAGACTATTTGTGAATGTATTGTGAACATGCTTTTGCTGCAAATTGGGCACTGCAGACACTCTCCTGCAAAATTCTGTCATTTAGCAGCCTGTTTAAATATGCAAAGTCAGTTGACTTCAATAGGCTCATTTGGATGCTGAATGATGCACTTGCATGCATATGGATGTGTAGTAGGTAAATATCTTCATTGTTAGATGTATGCAATTAAAAAAAATACCATTGGATTTGGATTTTGCTCTTATTTTGGACCTGGTCGGTTATCCCTTATTACTTATTTCAGATGATAAAGTATGTACTGTAATGGTAATTCCATTCTCTGAGGAATATATTGTCTGTGATCGATGGGAGCAAGTCAAAGCTATTTTTTTTCTGTAGAAATTATACATTTGTCATTCAGTTTTTGTTTGGACAGCATTTGCCTGGTTAAGTGAGAATTAATGCATCTAGACAGGTCTTAAAATGTAATTTCTGTCCTTTAAAAATTAGAGATTAATTTTGAAGTAGGATTGTTTTTTACTGGTATGTCTGTGATTGTTAAATGTTACATGGAATCAGGTCAAAATGCAGCTATCTTCATTAAAGCAGGTCTTACCAAAGACATGATTTGTATTTTCATGGCTAGAAACTAGCTGTGGGGTCTAGGTGGGTAGGAATAATTTTTTCACTGCTGCTGGTGACACTGATACCTTTTACTGTCCACCATGGAAAAAAAATCACAGAATAATGGTGTAAATACTGCAAAAGATTCAAGCAATTTGGTAACCAGGCAAACACTGCAGTGTCTGGGGCACGGGAGGAGCAGTGAGCTGATGATGTGCTCAGCTGCACTGAATTCAGGTGTGGTGGAGTGTGGGTAGTTCCTAGTTTGGTTCTGTTTCAAGCTTCATTAACACAGGCACCACCATCGTCCAATGCAGAATATCCTTGGACTTGTTACAGACAACCCATATCCTACCATATCCTGAGTGTGCTGAGCAACAGTTTGAGTGCATTTGCAAATGACCAGTGTGCAACATTGTGTTTTTGTTGTTTTTGCAGATAGATAAGATAGATCCTGTCCACTCTATGCTGTCCAGAAACCTGACTCCTCCCCTTAGCTGTTAGAAGCTTTTCTTATCTGTTCTGTAGCTTTTTGGTCTCATTAAAACTAACCCTCATATGTGAAAATAACAGTTCTGCAAACTTGGCGTCCTTCTTTAAAGAACCGTTCTGCAGTGACACTGAGGTGGGTGCCTGATGCACACCTACAGACTGCGGCTGTGCACTGTAGCAGTGCTGTGTACAGGCGGTGCAGGAGAGCTTCCCACCTCATGGGGGGAAAGTGCATCACTCACAAGTCAGTGTCACAAGAGCTTCATAGAAAGTTTTTTCTCTCCAGCAACACTTGGAATTACACAGGAAGCTGTGCAGGGGAAGAGCTGGAGTGAGGGCAATGAGAAGACTGCTACAGACCTACAGACCTAGCTCAACCTCAAGGAGTGCTCCTGCAGCACATATGCAGAATGGGCCCAGACGTGGCCATGTGCCAAGCTGTGCCGAGTGCCTGGCACTGGCTGAAGGCCAGCCCCCTAAAGCAAACAAGCTGTCCTACACTGCTCCACTCTAATGGACTCTGAGATTTTGTGGTGAGGCTTCACTGGAGCAGTGGCCCTAACTTTGATCAGTGCTGGGTTTGTCTTTGCCTTCATATGGGTTGCTGTGCCAACACCTTGCTGAGTGCTCTGTGTCTCACAGACCAGCTTCTCTGGTGTGCTGCTGCTGGCAGTCTGACTGAGGGTCAGTGTCAGCATAAAGCATGTGTGGTTGCCAGAGTCTGATGGAGTTAAGTGCGGGTGTGGGATGATGCTGTTTATTCCGGTGATTCCTGCTCTGACTGAATATTCATTACCTGAAGCCATTTTAGTAGACTAAAACCTTTCCTTCAGACAGATCTGCAGCATATCACATTCTTTGTTATTTAAACTGCACCTAGGAGATAACTTTAAAAGTCAAGATTGCTCTTCTAAGTGTTCTGTTAATGCCTTAAAAATATTACAACTTTTATAATAACTTAAGATTAGAGAATCAACCATATACTACCTAAAAGTCAAAGACCCTGAAAGTATATAATCTTGTTGCAGTGGATTGCAGTGCCCATACAGGAATACCTGCAGCGTTGGGGTTGAAAGGGACCCAGAGCCTGCCCAGTTCCAGCCCCCTGCCACAGCCTGCTCAGGACACTATCTGACCTGGGCACCTTCAGGAATGGGGCACGCACAGCTTCTCCGGGCAGCCTGTGCCAGGGCCCCACTCTGAATGAAAAGTTTCCCCCTAACATGTAATTTATCTACCCTCTTTCAGGTGTAGCTGTTCTCCTTGCCCTGTTACTGCATTCTTTGGCACGCCCTCCCACCCTTCCTACAGGCCCTCTAAGGCCACGCTTCCCTCCCTGGCTGTTGGCAGTTCTAGTTTCAAAACAGGAAGAATTTCAGCCCTCCAGTGGCTCCTCAGTGATATCTGCAAGCCAACTGAAATTAGTGGCAGTAGGTTCCATGATGTGGATGCCACGTTTTTAAATTCTGGCATCAACAGCAGATTTTATGTTGCATAGAATGTTTTCTGTTTTCTTTTATGTGTGAAACCTGTGGCCAATCTAAGAAACACAATAAGCAACAAGGTGCAGTTGGAGAATCTCTTCTTATTGACTTTAGGCAAAATGCTTAGAATGTAAGAGAAATTGAAATATTTTTCCTCATGAGGAAGTCATTCTAGTAAGAATGGATAGTTGTGGCCTGCCACTAATTTTTGCTGTTGTGATATGCTTTAAGATTAAAACATCTCAAACCACATTCAGGTTGTAGCCTGTCATATACTGTGAGACACCTGTGTGTGTCCTAGTGAAACAGCTCTGTGAGTGCCCTGGTGCATTCACTGCCAGATTGTACCATCTGCACCATATGTTGGCAAAGCACTCAGAAAATTCAGCAGGTTGATACTCCTCAAATACCTGAAATTGCACTGTGAGAAGCTTCTGCGCTGTCTGAATAAACTGCTCTCCGTTAGAAGATCTCTTAGGGCCGAGGACAGTGGCTGCCCCTGCTGACACGGGTGAGAGCCCAGGACAGGAGAACCTGTGGGAGATGGCACTGGTGCAGGCCTTTGTGCACACCTCTCTCCTGCATGTAATGCGTGTGAGACTTCAGCAGCACAGATAAAAAGTGTACTGCAGAATCTGTGACAGCTTCTGTTGTATATCTAATGCTGTATGTAACAGAAAGTGTAATGGCTGATGAGGTGGGAGCTGATTTGCAGCTGTTGCTTTGTTTTAACCCTTGTCAGCAATGGGTGCCCATCTCACCCCTTTCTCTGTCACTACTGGGTCTGTCCACTGATCGCTGAGCAGAGGTTGTAGTTTGTATACTCTAGAAAGGAGACTGAAAAGGCATTCTACTGTCAGAGGTATTTTTGTTCTCTGATTTTTTTCCATTTTATTTTACAAGATAACGTCATGGCTTTAAGATGGTGGACAGAGTGGGCAGGGAAAACAGGCACACTCAGGCTGAGGGTGCAACAATTCTTTGTTGCCAGACCCCAGTTCATCTCACTTAATTACTCTCCAGATGCAGTTACGTGGGTTCCAACCACACAGCCATGCTCTGGTTCCACTTAGAGCACAGCTGGGAGTGCTGGGGAGCAGGGACAGCCATACTGCAGCTCTGTTCTGCCCATAGGAGGGCAGTCATGTTCCACCTGAGTAGTGCAGCTGTGCCTGTGCTGTGCACACACTGGTGTTGGCCTCAGATCTGGCTATCAGCAGCACTGTTGCACCATTGCCAGCTAACAAACCATGAGCTGTGTTTCAGAACAAACTGTTAGCTGTTTGAGGTTAAATTCTTTGTTGGCAATTGTTGTCATATTATTTTAACTGTTTTCTAGAATGGTAATGTATTGATCATAATTTCTTACCCAGCTAACTGAAGTACAAAGACAGAAGGCCCAACAAACACACTGGTTTCAGAACGCTACAGAGATCCCCATCACAGCTCAGTGACCCTCCCCCTGCAGCTCCACCACTAACCACTCTGGGTGTTGCGCAGCTCGCAGCACTAACAGAAATGCTCATGCATTGTCGGGCTGCAACTGTTTGGGGCTTCAGGACACAATTACCTTTCCTGTGCTTTCATCTCTTGAGTGTCTTGTAAAACTTAATCCTTGCTCTGAATAAGAGCTTCTTGTGGTATGCTGAAAGTTCAGGTGATCAGCTCGATAGTGAATGCTAAATCCAGATTCCACTTTTTTTTTTTTTTTTTTTTTTTTTTTTTAAGTTCAAGTGATGTTTGGAAAAGTTCTGAGGAATCAACAAGCTAGCATTGGAGGAAGACATCTCATGTTTGTAGATGGCCACTGTAGTGATGCTATGCTTGTATGACAGCTGTGCATGACAAGCTCCTACTGCCCCGCCAAGCAGTCCCTGAAGGCACCTGTTACCAACTGCTGGAGCCTTGGGCCACACTGACAGCACCTGCTCTGCTGCACTGGGCTCAGATCTCTCCAGCTGGAAAGGTTTCTCCATCTGTTACAGAGGTGTGAGTACTCCTCGCTGGCAGCAGCTGTTGGGCCACCCGCTCTGAGCAGCCCCATTGTGTCCCAGACCCACAGGGCAGCTCTGCAGGGCTCAGCTCTGCCAGCAGGACTGGCCTGGCCCCAGCTCCCTCCCACTCCCCAATTTATGTGATCAGCTCCACTCGTAATCCATAATCACCCACTCTTACATTGGTATCTAAAAGGAAAGCTGTATGCCTGTTAGGTTTTGATGCCTATATAGCAGATGTGATATTGGGGACAACCAAGTGGGGTCCCTGGCATGCTGCTCTGCATCTACAGCTGTATTACTCCATTCCTCACCTCCTGGTATACTGCTTGATTTTAAGCTAAAATGGAACATAAACCCCACTTCAGTGAATAAAGTTGGGGGGTTGGTACACAGTTTAATGCTGCACGCAACTGAAGAAGATTAACACATGGCTGATGGGATGCTCCTGCAAACCTCAAGGGGCAGAGGCACTGCACCAACAGAGGATGATACCCACCTGGGAAATGAGCAAACGATCACACCACCACTGGGCATTATGGAGGGCTGGGCAGAGAAAGGGCATATTTGTTCTGCTGTACAGTGTTAGCTGTCTCCCTTCTAAAAGTTAAGACTGGATTAGGTTAAGAGTAATGAATGCAATTTCTATGATGAAGCAATGTTTTCAAAATTAACTACGTGAAGTATCATTCATTGTTGCCTAAATGTACCTGTCTACATATCCAAACTGGTTTGGTGTTTAATTCTCTGCTTGAATATTGTGTTTTAACATGAGCATTTTCTTAAATCTTTCAAGCATTCTTAAGGTGGATGGCAATGTAAGTAGATACATTTTTTTAGCTCCTGTTTTAAAGATTATATGTCATTGGTTTTATCATAGCGAATGTATGCTCACAGTCATTTATCTTCAAAAGATAAATGTGTAACTACTGCATCTTTGAGCATGAATTTATCTTAATCCAGAGTTGTAGCAAACCTGAATCTGAGAAATGTGACTTCATGTTTTTGCAGGCGTAACTCTTTGTGTTTTTCTGTTGTTCAGTTCTGAAATGGAAATCAAAGTAGGGAAAATACTGCATGGCCCCCAGGAACCAAGGCTGAATGCAGCAAAAGCAAACTCTGCCTGCAACCACACCACTGCAGCCCATGGGGGGGACCTAAACCAACACAGCCTACAACCCTCCTTGTATTGGGAAACTGTTTACTTTTTTGGAGAAATGTGTCTCTGAGTGGGCATTCAGTTCTGTTTCCAGAATATGTGTTGCCTTTAGCACCTGAAAACAGTGTAGGTCCTTTGGTGTCAGCAGTGACATGGAGCACTTGAAGTGCTTTTAGAGTATGCCCTGCCATTTCCTTGCCTGGCCCTAAAGAAGTGTTTTTTAAGCTCATGGTTGTAGGTAACAAACTGCTCTATTGTCATGTCATAGGGGTTTGAAGTACTGCTATTAAACAGATGAGCACATGGCTGTACTTGAGCACCTGGCTTGTGGTTTGCAATGACTGAGCAACAACCGATAAGCTTCAGTGAGCTCCTTCTGATCTGCACTGTGCTTGAGTCAGTCCTAGTGCCTCCCAGTCAGCCTGACCTCTGACACTTCCACAGGTTTCTTCTCTAGCCCTCATCCAAGGACAGACTTACCCATGGCAACTGTCTGCAGTTCTCATCGAGTGTTCTCTCAACTCTTCAAGGAATAAATCCAAAGCCTGTTTTTTTATTATTTCACTGCTTTTACCCACCGCTCTTCCCATTTGTCCCAACGCCAACTTCATTAATGTACTGAAATAATTTGTCCATTGTTACTGTCTCCCATACTTTTAGTTACATGTAATCCACCTTCAGTTAATCACAGGGTTAGGACAGCCATCTATAAAACATGATTTACTTTGTTTAAAGAACATTCTATGCTCATTTCCTGCCCCCAACTCTGACAGAGCTGTCGTCATTCCTTTGGAGAATGTGCTGCCTTCTTTCCACCCCTCCTTCCTTCCAGGATGAAATCCACCACACTGCAGTTAGATCACATTCTCTGCTATTCATCCTTGTACTTAATAAAAATTTCTTTCTCCATATTTGTTGGATATTAGCAAATGATTTAAATCTGAATCTAACATATGCTGAGAAGGCACACAGATAGATGTAAAGGCTGCCATGCAAGCAGACAAAAAATCAACACCAGGGAATGTGAAATCTAACTAGTTAGCAGGCCTAGAATCACTTTTTTTTTTTCTGAAGAAAGTTCCATATCAGTTTGGAATAAAAAAACCCAGCAAAATCTGACTGCTGTAGCAGGTTCTGTTCCCTCAAGACCCATTTCAAAGAATCCTTTATTTTCCTTTTATCCAGCTTTCTTTTTACACCTTCTCTCAGTGTAAGTTCTAAGTCCGTTCTGTATCCCAAGCCCTAAGGGAGAAAGACGTGTTTCTCAATTCCTGGTGGATTAGTAGCTGGACATGAGCCAGCAGTGTGCATCTGCAGCCCAGAAGGCCAACTGTGTTCTGGGCTGCACTAAAAAAAGAGGGGCCAGCAGGGAGAGGGAAGTGACTCTCCCCCTTTACTCTGCTCTTGTGAGGCCCCATCTGGAGCACTGCGTCAAAGCCTGGGGCCCCAGCACAAGGCATGGAATTCTTGGAACAGGTCCAGAGGAGGGCCACTAAGATCAGAGGCCTGGAGCACTTCTATGAAGATAAGTTGAGGGAACTGGGCTTGTATAGCTTGGAGACGAGAAGGCTCAGGGAGACCTCACTGTGGCCTTTCAGTACTTGAAGGGAACAGGAGGGGGAACATCTGTTTATACATGGGTTCATCATGATAGGACAAGAGGAAGTGGTTTTAAACTGAGACAGGGAAGTTTAGGTTAGATATTAGAAGGAAGTTTTTCACACAGAAGGTGGTGACACACTGGAACAGGTTGCCCAAGGAGGTTGTGGATGCCCCATCCCTGGAGGCATTCAAGGCCAGGCTGGATGCGGCTCTGGGCAGCCTGGTCTGGTGGTAGGTGACCCTGCTGATGGCCGGGGGGGGCTGAAACTATATGATACTTGAGGTCCTTTTCAACCCAGGCCATTCTATCATTCTATGATTCTGTGCTTTAAGAATTGCTGCAAAGTTCTTACCTTGACCCAGATGCCTTTCCCTTTAGTGAAAGGACACAGATATTATGCTTCATCCAATCTTGCTAACTTCCCACTAACAGCTGTTCTGTGCTACTATCAATAATTCTGATTTATTCAAATTCTATCCTCACATGTTAAGATTAATAGTAGCAACAACTAAAAGATTAGATTGCTCTTTGTTCTTGATCCAAGCTATTCTGTCTTGTCTAATTGCCTGCTGTGACAAATGGTCCCACACTTTTTTCAGTTTTGCCTTTCACTATTTCTGGCATCTTTGACATACTGAATTCTTGAACTTTTTCCCCTCCTAGCCTCTATTTCAAATGTTGGAAGGTATCTCAGAATGCTTCAGCCTTTCACCAGGCATGAGCTTCATCAGCACTAGTTAGCATGGCCTGCTTCTTCAACAGACTGATTCCATTGTCTGGTCTATCACGGTTGTGGGCCCTGTAAGAATACAGGCACAGAAAACTTGTTTTTGCATATGAACTTATTTACAACTACAGGTTAAACCTAAATTATCAACGATACTTTTTTTTTTTTTTTTTTATCCCAGCTTTTTGGTGTCTAGAATTTCAGCTGAAGAAACTTAAGAAACATTGAAACCAAGCTTTTTATGTCTTTGAGCCTAGTCTTGAGGTCCTAAGCTTTCGCTTTTTTCCTCAAAGACTCAGCTTGTATTTTTCTCCCCAAGTAAGCTGACTGACATTTCTACAGGTCCAGATGACTCCCATTTTGTCTGGAAGAAGAATGGACAGGAAATGAAGGCATGCATCACTGAACAGGCTCACAGGCTGTTTGATGGCAGAGTGCATGTCCTCAGTTGGGTGAAAGATTCAGTATCAGGAAATACAAAATATAAATGTTCATTCATCTCAAAGATTGGGAACACAACATCAGAAGTGCTCATCAAAGTGAAAGATACAGGTAGGCTGGTTCTGACTGTACGCTCTTTTTGTTGGCTCTGCCAACAAAGGTTTTGCAGACACAGAAAATTGCTTCTTTCTCACCCTCCCATGGAACTAACCTGCAAATCAGCAAATATGCCTTAGTAATGAAACAAAAACTGTTAAACGAATGGACACGGATTGGATGTGAGTACTGAGAATACAAAATACCACTCTGCAAGAACTATGCAGGGTGACAAAAACCTTTGCTTCTAAGGAAGTGAGAAAAAGAAATGCCCAGTACATGGGCCTGAACCAGCTGAGCACCTGATAAAAAGGCATGGCAACTCCTGGAAGCACAAGTGCAAGCAATTCACTTGTGCAACCCTGGGCCCACCCTCCTCCCCAACCTCATTTAAGGGCTTGAAGCTGAGTGAGAAGTATCTCTACTCGCAGTTTGCCTCTACTGACAGTTTTCCTGTGAGCCCTATCTTCAGAATGGGGTAAGCTATTCCTTCCTTATTACTGGATTGTGACTAATACCTTCTTGAGCTATCCAAAAACTGGTCAGAGGTAATTGTTTATTTCATACTATACGCTTGCTATATGGGATATTTAAATATTGGGTGATCTGTGAGTTGCCTGTAGTCAGGTGGATGCAGTTCCAACTTTTTTGTTTTGCCACTTATGGGCCAGAGGTCAGACAGCTCAGCTGAGCACTTGGGTAAGATCTTCACGCAAGCAGAACTGATAAGGACAACTTGAGTACCTTTTACAACTAAGTTTTGCAACTTACCCATACCTGCAGAAAGTCTTAATCTCAAAAAAAAAAAAAAAAACAAAAAAAAAAAAAGCATCAGGAGCAACAAAGGTACATAAGATTATTTTTTTAATATGGAAAAGAAAAAATATATATATTTACCTGATTAGTGCTAAATGTGAATCAAGTCAAGAACAGCTTAGCATAGCCCTTTTCAGCTGAAAAGGAAAGCAGAATGAGGAGCATCTCAGTGAAACTGCTATCAGTACAAAGCAGGGAAGCTTTGAAAGCATTATACCATGACCATCTTGACAGATACTACATCTGTGTCTGCTGCTACCACTAGAGTGGTGGGGACTACAAGGAAAAAATGTTTGTAGGCAAGACTGGACTAAAAATTCATCAAGATGTGGTAAAACAGTCCATCTTATGCTCTGAAGTATGGAATAAAGAACAACTCACTACATAACACTACTGTAAAATGAAGAAATCACAAACTAGATAGTTGGCTGTATTATATTCTTTTCTTCATCCTTGGCATGATGTACCTGCAACATTCCTCTGCTTCTAAATGGCTTAAGCCTGCGAGTAGGTGATTTTTTTTTTTTTTTTTTTTTTTTAATTTTTATTTTTATTTTTTTTTTCCTAAACTTGGACTGACAGATAACCAGAACCTCTGGAGTGACAGTCTGCTCGCACTAGAGGTTGTAAAGTTTGCTGCAGAGGGGAAGAGACCAGATCATTTGAACAGAACTTACTTCCATGTAACCTAAGAGAAGGTAGAGCTGAACAGAAGATAAAATGGTGCCTTGCCTTCCTTTGAGCCCAATCACCAGTAAAAGCACTGTGGCTGAGTTAATGTCAGCTCATTTGATCACTATTTAGTTACATAATCATCCAATTTACAATTTTCAGATAGTGTTGGTAAGAATGGATGGACCGAAGAATTTGATACTTGGAGAACTGCTATCAGTGAACATGACAAGATGATGCAAAAATGGAGGAAGACATGGGTAAGAATTTTTGAAACTGATCTCTCCTATGGACCTTTCTATAGGACAGACTAGTCTTGCAGCTATCAATAGCCAGTGACCCACTGGCAACTGAATGGGTTTATGTAACAAAGTGATCAGAGCTCCTGTACGCGCTGTCAGTCTGACCCTCTCAACAGTATGATCTGCCTCATCCGTCATGTACACTTATGTCAGCTTGCTCCCACAGTGCACTAATCAAATTCTAAGTAAGTAGTCCTCATCCTACCCCAAAGAGTCTGCTTGCCAAATAGAGCAGATGTTTTCACATTAATGTGTTGATTTTGGTCTGCAATACAGTACTGGAGCTTGTAAATGATATTGTTTAATCAAAGCCACCCTTATTTAAAAACAAAAACAAAACAGAATCCCAAGCACCTACTTAGATTTAGTGTTTTTCTCCAACTGTTACAGCAAGCATTAATTGATAGCTGGGTACCGCATGTACTTGCTGCATGTGTAACAGTCAGTATAAGTAACCTTTTAACCCCACTTTATTTTAACGATATGTTGACAACTTGTTCTTTTTATCCTTCAGGGAAGTTGCAACAAGAAAAGCAGCCTCTCATGTACAAAGGAATAAACAAACTGGAACGAGGAACATATGTAACTTATCAGTGCCTGGCACTCTTAATATCACAGCTTTCAAAGAGGTATTTGCAAATGTTAGTGCTGGCATTACAACTAATGTTCAGGAGAAATCTGCTGAAGTTTGAGGTAGAACATGATATCCTTGCTCATCAGAGAACCAGCACAGTGTGTAGCCAGTGCTATGAGAGGCCATCTTCCCCATGCTGGAGCCATCTATTTTTCTGGCGCTTATTTTAGCTGAACTTCAAAGAATGACTAGTGGTCCTAGGATGACTTGTGCAGCTCAAACAACGTAACATGATCTATGCCTTCTGTTCTGAGTTGATTAAGCAAACTAATTATTTTGCTCTTGAGGCTCTTGGAAGGTAAATTAGAGATTGATAAATAAGATTTGAATAACTTTATTTCAAAGGCACTTCCACTCTTCCATTCTCCATTCAAGCATTTACCCTTGAACACAGTTCCTAGTATTCTGAAGAACAATCTTTTCTGGTATAAGCAAGTTCATTTGTTCAAACATATGCCTTTTGGTTATAAAGCTTCTGTACCAAATGAAGAATTTTTGACTAATGCTCAAAATAAAGATGACTCACAAAACACCCAAGTTATTTTTCCACATTGAGTTAACTATGGTAGCTTCAAACACTTACAAAGGGAGTGAATTTCAAGACTGCATTTGTGTTCACTTATTTCTAGTGGACAACTGCAGCTTGAAAATGTGCGGACCCACTTATTTCAGTTTTATTACAGTGCTGAGATTTGGCCTTCTGCATCCATTAAGCAGAAGTATCTGAAATCATTTTTCTTTCTTTTATCTTAATTATTTTTAAGCAGGTGCAACGTCACCGAAGAATAGTTTAAAGACTTCTGTATCTGACAGCAGTGAGGCAGCTACTTTCCAAAGTATGTGTTCCACTATTTATAAATGCATGACAGAGAGGCTGGCTGCAGCACACAGTATCTGTATCTCTTTTTCAGAACAGTGGATCAGTTATGTGCCTCCTCCAATGACTTTCTTAGGCTTGTCCTCTTACATCTGTAAGCTGTAAACAGAGGTGTTCATATTTACATTCCCATGAAAGAGCTCAACCACAGCATTATGAGCACAGTTTGTTTTCAAAATTTACTTAATGTACTGGATAAAAATTTTCCCTACCTTAGATACAAACTGATATTGACTTAAAAACTCTTGCATATATGTATACTGGCATAACCCTGAAACAAAGGAATGAGGAATATGTCAGCATGGAAAGCCACAGACAGGAAAGCAAGCTGGTCCATCTTATGTCCTCCGGCTCAAAAGCAGGATCTGTAGTGAACGGATTGCAGTAGTATCAGAGAGCAAAAAAAAAATTATCACAGGGAAAGAACTAACTGGTAATCTTCAACACTACAGCTTTCCT
Organism: Centrocercus urophasianus; assembly: GCF_019232065.1. Taxonomy (NCBI): domain Eukaryota; kingdom Metazoa; phylum Chordata; class Aves; order Galliformes; family Phasianidae; genus Centrocercus; species Centrocercus urophasianus. The sequence goes on along the minus strand of NW_024884767.1, from coordinate 21,406,309 downwards.
GAACTAGTTTCCAACTAGCTGCCTGCCCAGAATTCACCTCCTGCTGAAGGGTATAAAGTGACACTTATGCCAAACTGCTCACCTGAGCAGGATTATGAAAAACAGAACAAAAACAACAACAATTTTTTTTTTTAAAAAGAGCTTGAGTTCTTTAAACAAGAACTAGAAATAGAAAACAAATCCCCAAAGCTCCAAACATCCAGCATATGGAATCTCTCCCCCAAACTTCTTTTGGTATATTGCACTGTTAACAAATTTAAGTTCATAAGACCATTACTAATATGCCAAACTTGTTCAGGTTGTTCTTGGTTTAAACAACTTATTTGCTGTTATCATCTACTATAGTAATCAGCCAAGTACACAGAACTTAGAAGAATGAGCCAGTGTCTTATATACTCCAGTGTGCATTTTCTGTAAGGAGATTCAGAACAGCTTACTTATCTGACTTAAACTTTTCTTTTTTTTGCCACTCTCCCACCTGGATATTTAATTTCAGATAAAATATTTGTAGATCTATTACAAAATAAAACTTGAAAGCCTAGCAGAATATGATCTGCATTTAGTGATGCTCTTCTGAATTCAAAACCGCCATGTCAGCAGTTGCACTCTTTTCCAGTTCCAGTGCATAGGGGTTATATTCTTCTTCAAGGTTTTTCTTCCAGATTTTAACTTGAGGACGTTAAAACAAAACAAAACAAACAAAAAGAAAATGAAAAAATTCCAAGTTAGTGCAAAACTCTGTAGAAAAAACTTCAAATGAAAAGCCACTGACTTTCAAATTCCTTATCCTCAAAGCAAATGTGAAGATAATTTGGCACATTGGCATATACGCTACTCAGCATCAGATGACCCCATGAAAGAAGACTTCAGGCGTGAAAGAATGCCCTTAGGTCCTTGGTTCAGCCATCTGCTCAGGTAACACTTAACTACGAAGAGGGCTAAAGCAGTCAAATTTTAGGGTTGCCTAGAGTTTTGTGATAAATATCATCAGCTGAATGCATTAGCAGAAAAGGAAAACCTTTACAGAATTTGAGTCTACTGTAACTACAAAGCATGCAGTTTAGGAAAGAAACACACAATTTTCTAATAAATGTACATAGTAAAGGTAAAAGCCATTCTGTAAAAGCCTCCTTGGACAAAACAGTGCATTTCACCTAACATCAAAGCAATTTTGTCTTTCTCAGCCAGACCTCAGGTTCACAGAACTGGGGGAAAAAAAAAGACCACAGAAAAGCACAGTTCCTCATTACTAACCGTTAACATGCCAGGTGCCATTAGTTTCAGTGAAAACGGTAAAGCAGACTGAAAACTTGAATTAAAAATAAGTCAATAAATACTCACTGTAATTTGGTATATCCTCATCATTGTCCTTGGGAGAAGTTTTACCAGTTTCTGACAAGCAACTTTTTTCAAATTCAGTGGTTATGATGCTGAGTTCAGTTTCTGTTTGTCTTCCTTCAGCTTCTTCCTCTAAAGCTGCTACCATATCTTTGTAGGCCTTCCTGGCCTCTGTTGTCAGTTGTACCATTCTATGAAAATGATCCTAAGGAAATATTAGTATAAACTTTTATCACACAAAATTTTAAAATCTTTATGGAAATCTGTAATGGACATCCCTTATTCAAAACATATGGATATTTATATAGAAAGTTCAAACATAAACTGTCTTTTTAGTAAAATAGTATGGATATTTTACTGCAAAATCATGAATGGAATTTTTTTCAAAAACAACGAGCGAAGCTTGTCCACACAAGCTTAAAAAAGCTGCTGTCCACATTACATCCATTTTCATGGCAAATCTATCTTGGTGATTCATTCACACATGTATTCAGCTAATCAGAACAAGGCGATGTTTAAAACTGCCCTCCATATTCAAAGAATCACAGAACTGTAGGAGCTGGAAAAGACCTCTGGAGATCATCTAGTTCAACCCACTGTTAAAGCAGGTTCTCGATAGTAGGCTGCGCAGGAAACCTTCTCTGTAGGTCTTGATATCTCCAGAGAAGGAGGCTGTGTAACAACTCTGGACAGCCTGTTCCAGCGCTCTGTCACCCTTACAGTAGAGAAGTTCTTCTTCATGTTCATATGAAACTTCCTGTGTTCTAGTTTGTGCCCACTGCCCCTTGGTTCTGTCACTGCGCACCACAAAAAGAACCTGGCTCCATACTGTTGACTTCACTTTTGACCTTAGCTTTTCCCCCACCTGCAAGAAGATTGTTTAAGAGCATCCACTGTTTGATTAAATGCTGCAGCTCGGCACCAGATTACTTGTTATCGAAGTATGAAAAACAAAACAAGCATTAACAGAAACATAACATCTTTGGAAATAGGCATTTTGATAAGAGATCTAAGTGGAAATGATGTTAGGAAGAGACAGCAAAATCACTTTTTTTAAAAAAAAAAGTGCTGAGTGGTCATACATTCATAATTAACTTCACATAGAAATCTCTAATTTGGGATTAAGAGTATAGTGTGCAAAAGCAAAATAAAACCTCAAAATTAGAATTATTTTTTTCCCCTAAAGCTAAAAACTAAGTAAAGCAAAACAAAAGCCTGAAGTTTATTTTTTAACTCACCTGAGCTCCATCATAGCTAAAAATTCCCACTACACTCACAGGCACTGCTTTGTTCACACAGCGACCCAGGGCCTTGCGATTAAGAGCAAAAACAAATGGTATATTCTGCTCACAGGCACAGTCGATAATGTTGTGAAGAGTCTCATCCAATCCACCTGGAGCAGACAACAAAATTAACAAAAAAAAAAACACAAGTTTTTTTGTTTTTTTTTGTTTTTTTTTGGTTTTTTTTGTATCTTATTTACCCTTTGACTGAATCTTCTCGCAGTTAGGAGAGATGATGACACACTTCAGTTTTTTCAGCCTCAGATGTTTCAAAACTTCTCTAAGGCCCATAACAAGCCTGCGTTTTATCTTCGCCTTTACTGGGTCTTTCTGATACAAACGATCTTGGAACCGAACCAATTCTTTCAAGAGATCTGTCACACAACTGTCAACTTCTTTACTAAGTACTTGGCTGCAATAACTGGAAGAAGGAACAAATTAAACATTAACAACTCTGAAATTACAAATACGTCTTTGCCTTTTTTCTACCCCCAGTCCACACATACTTGTGACATAAAAGCAAAAAAAAATTACTTTGGATTTTTTTTCAGTAACTAAGAACTTACAGAAAAAATTTAGAAAACTGTTAAATTCCACAATTAACAAACTACACTAAAACATAATGCAGTATATATAAATGAACACACTAAACCCATATATATATTTGTATGAGTATGTTTTTGTATTTTTTTCCATTGAAGCATTTTTTCTGACATCTAAATCAGACAGTACAACAAACAGTATATTTAAAGTCTTCTTTAAATATATTGCTACTCATGATGAAGGTGGAAATCTGAAATACATTTCTCTTCCCAGATTCACATTGTTTGCCTTTCATCCTGTTTCACATATCACAGCTATCAAACCACAACCTTCTAGTTTTCATAAGGAGAAGATGATAACAGATGTACTCCATCCTTCTGGTATTCCCTGGGAAACATGAGGGTTCCATATTAATTTTTCTCCATCTTTTACACAATCATTCACTGAGGAAGGATATCAAGGAAAGAAACTAGAGATATCTCAATTATACACCCAGAAGAAGATGCCAAGTGGTAAATTCACATACCATTACAAGAAGAAAACGCAGGATCTATCCTGGCTCTCGAAGACATACAAACTTTTACTTAACTTCAAAGAGTTTTTTTTTTTTATTTACTGTTCCCAGTTTTTTCACTAAATCTCAAAGTCAACTAGAATACTGAAAAACTCAGAAAATCTAATCTAAAGATACCAAGTATTTTTAGCTGAATGTTCTACACTTCCTAGCGGACAGACCAGCCCCCTGTGCAAATTCGAACAGGGCAGTCAGTAAAACACTGTCGCATAAACATCAATTAAGTAATTTTTCAAGCAAATAACTTAAATTAATACATGGCAAGAGATAAAATGACAGTGGTATCAAGATTAATATTTACAATAACAACAATTATAAAGAAGGACAATGGGACAATGGTACCCTTAAGGGAAAATCAGAAGTTAAACTCTTTGTTCACAATTGTTAAAACCAGTCATAATTACTACACTGGATTTCTGACCTTTTCACACATAATGAGGACTATTTCTTTTTTACTAAGGAAGCATACACGTATCTATTTAAACAAAACTGAAGTGTCTGCACAAAATAAATAGCAAGTCTTCTTGCCTTGCACAGCATGAAAACGTCATCTCACTAGTCACATACTTCACATGTTTGCCATTTGGCTGGTAGCAGAAAACCAAACTATACACTGGAAATAAGTTGTTGAGTATTAAACTGGTACTCTTATTAATGCAACACTCATACTAAACAGCAGCTCCTTTTCATTCCTTAGCCTCTCAAAAATTTCTCATCTTTTTTTTTTCCCTGCAAGGATCATGTATTCTAAAGTGAATATTACAACAATGTACAGACATGTTTCTCTGGATATCATTTCTTCATTTGTGTGCCAGCTTACAGAAAAACTGAAAAAAAAAAAGTGGAATCATTAATCCAAATAGTGCTGCACAGAACACATTTAATATACGTTGTTAAAAAATGCTATATTTGTGGAATTGCAGAAAAAACAAACATCAGTACAATCCATACTTACTCTCTAAATCTTCTACTATGGATTTTTGGAAGATTAGATGTTGACTGCTTTGAAGTCATAGAGCTTTCTGTAGATTCCTTGATCTCTGTGCTCCCCAGAAGCCCTTCTACAACTTGCATTACAGGAACAACTATCATGCAAATAAAGATATTTCAATAAAAAGACAAACAAAAGTGCTGTGAAGAGACTGATTTGTAAATTTTCTATCTCCTGAAGTTGTTTCAGTACCACAGCAGTCTGTAGTAACAGGAAAACAAGTCGTTTAGCTTTCTTTTTCTCTCGTACCTCTTTTTAAAACTGATTGCCAGAAAGACAGTCTCATGATGCCATATAAATCCATTAAGCATTTAAGTGTGAAGCAATAATCTGAATACCTCTTACTCAGTTACAGAGAGTACAATTTAGGCATACTTTACTCTAGATAAACCCATACTGAACACTGAAAATTCCAAAAATACAGTTTTTGTTTGGCAGTACTTAGTACTATTTTTTAAAGTATCAAGTGTACTCACTCACAGATCTCAACCTATGTACTGTATTAAAGGACTGTCCTGAAAAATACCTGCTTGACTATCCTGTGGAAGTGCTTCATCTTCAGTAGCATTTTCTGCAGACACACAGGAATTACCTCCATCCTTTGGTACTGCTGTCTGTTCTAACAGGTGTTGCTGTTTTCGCAGTTCTCGTTCTTTCAAAATAATCTAAAAAACAAAAATAAATTAAAAATCAGTATCACAAAGCAGTTTCTCTTATCGGGTACTTACGTACAGACCACTCAAAAATAAAACTGGTACTACCATTTAAAGTTTACATGTATTTTTTTAATTTACATAAAAATGCTGTAGTTCCTCAAAGCACCATTATAGAGTAGGAAAAATATTAAATCTATATGCAAAGAATTCTTTTTCCTGGACTACTAGTGTTTGGGTGGAGAAAAGCATTTCTAACGATCTGTCTAGCTGGCAAAGAGAAAGTTAAGCAAGTGAAATGCCCTCCTCTCTACCTTTCTTCTGTAGACTGTCAATTTGTAGCTATACAGCTCAGCAACAAACGCTCTCTGCCTCCCTTTGCCCTGCCCACGTTGTATCACATGCAGTGTAGTTCACTTAACTACGAATCTACCCTTGCCAACTTGCTCTCCTGTCAGAAAGTCGAAGTCAGTCTGTATTGCACTGCTGTTTCTGAACTTGCAGGATGAAGTTAAAAACAATAAATAGATAACCATCTGCACGGTACACAGAAGAAGGAAGGTAAGACCTGCTTGATTCAAATATGCTGCTGCAGGTAAAAGAACTAAATGCTTTTTAAAACTCATTTTCTACCTTTCTAGCTGGCTAAGAAGCACTTAATGTACACATGGCTACTAGCTCAGCTCATATGCTCAAAGTTTGTAATGGAGGCTAATTGCCCAAATAAATTTACCCTTTTGTGTTTGAAAGGAAGAATGAAGAATAAAAATAAGTTTCCTACCATTACAGAGAAACACAAACATTACAGAGACAGAGTAGATCTCTGTCTTCTCAGACCTAGTTTGGAAAATAAATGAAGACAGAGCAGCCAAAGACATAAAGTAATTACTGTCATCCCCCAAGAGTTTGTTATCATTTTATACAGTATCAAACTCAACTAAGCAGAACAGAATAACTACTGATCAAAGCAAAAACTAGTGATGGAGTGCTACATGAGGAAAGGAAAATGCTAGATATGAAATCAGTAGTATCAAAATACTTAGTATAGAAGGTGTGACAATGAAAAATATGAATGGGCAAAGCGAAAAAGAAAAACCCCCTGGCTGATCTAACGCTAGCTTTTGGAGTCAGCAGAAGTCCCAGCTTGGAAGAGTACAGACACATTAATTAATAACTGCTTGTTCCATTCTCCTCAGTCCTGCAAATAAGCATATCCTGTCCAAACCAAACAAAGTTTATTTGGATATCCTTCTGCAACAATCATTTGCACGCACTTTTGTACAGGCAGTTCTTCAGCTATTGAGTCATTTTGATGTGAATTTGTATACATCATTTGGCAAGACTTCTCCTTCCCTTTTTCTTCTTAAACCAAGGAAAGCTAGAACTGAATTTAGGCAAGTGGAAGCTGAGATGTAGATCTCTGTACTACAAGATTTAACTAACTCTGAGTAATACTAAATTCACATTAGCCTGTAACTATTAGCCTGTAACTATTTAATGTAAAAATATCAGCACCTTTTTAAGAGGCGTTGGTCTCTTTGCTTTAGGGACTTCTCTCTGCTTTCCTTTCTTCACCAAAGGAGCGCTGGAATCCAAGGGGTTATGAGGCATCTTTTCTTGGTTTAACCGATGATTTTTTGTGGCTGTAGCAGATTCTTTAGAAAGCAATGGTATGGCACCAGCAACTGAGATAAAAAAGAAGTCTGTGTCAGACACCTGTAACAAAATAGCTAAGCCAAAATCCAATGCAAGAATATACTAGCCCTGTTGCAGTCACTGTATATACTACATTTGTGTTGTGTTGCTATTAAAAATGCGTACAGGCAACCCTGTGTCATGAAACAGTACTCTTCAATAAAGATTCTTCTTTACTTCCAGAAAGTTAATGACATTTCCTCTACTACCATTATGCAATTGGAATCACAAACTGTATCTCAAAAGCAGAATTTGGCAAATCACTGCACTCCATGCTACCTTCAGTACTAAACCATTCCAACTCAATAAACCTTCAGGAATCTCCAGGTTTCACTGTAATGGCATTTCTTTCTCCATGCTCACGTTTTGTATTGTGTTAATATGAATACTGAGTTCTAGGATTAAAGTTTTTAGATTTAATTGCTGTAAGTAATCTGGTGCAGTCACTCCAACTATTCAACCATTCCTAATTAATGTTGGTTGAAGTTCATTTGCAAGTAAGTAATAAACAAAGTAAAAATACTGCTAAGTCTCTTTTGCTCAACAAGGATGGCCTTGGATGCCTACTATACCTGCATTATTCTGAGGGCTCAGGGCAGAGGAGCTTTAAATGACTGATTAAGTGACTGAACCTGAACCTGTCAAAACGCAACCTAACAACAAGACTCCACTTGCAGCTTACATCACTAAAAATTGCTGTATGATGGTGACAGCACTCTGTCAAACTTCCAGGATCTGTAATATAAACTAGGTTACATTACCAAGTAAACGAACAGAATGACATAAATAACAGTGGAATCTGTTTGACATCTCTGTACCTGAGAAAACGTCATTCCACTAAAAACTACACAAAGTTTCTGGCAATTTGCCTTAAGCCATTCAAAGCACTTACACACTAAACCTCCAATGTCACATATACTATAACTAACATAAGCAGCTTATTTCATAAAACTGTACATTGCAACTTTTCTTTTTGGGGTCCCGTGTAACAAAGGCAAATTGAGAACACTGCCAAGAATGCAGTGCTGTGTGCTAGCACAGGCAAAGACAAGAATTAAAGCTGGATTTGTAGCATTATATAAGTATAAATCCTGCAGGCACCAAATACTTCATTCACTGTGTACTTCATTTCTTCATTTATTATCACTGAACATGATGGCTTCAACAGTTTGCCATTTTGAATAACAGGTGCATTTCCAAAATTGAACTTTTAAATTCAAATGGCTACTACTTTACTATGTTTTTCCATCTATATACTACTCTCTAAATGAAGTAGCAAGCAGAATGAAATACTAAACTTCCTCCACAGCTGTATTCCTTGCCTTTCTTGCTCTCTGTGCTTCTTGTCTGGCTACAGAGCTCAGCACAATGTCATATTATAAAATAAAGTTCCATTCTGGTGTATGCTGATTTAACAGCACTGAGTAATAATAAAACAAAATACAAAGGTGAGGTAACATCTGCCTTATACTTCCAAGATATCAACATGACACATTAATTTATCTTGTGCAGCAGATTCAGATATTTGGAACATTAGAAAGTAAGTCTTGTGATCCATAAACTTATGCCTTATTACCTACTTTACAGTCCCTGCATTATATAAATATATACAATCAAAACTGGTTGCTAGCATCTCTGCAGCATTGGCTGGCTCAAATGATAGGAAAAAAATCAAGAGCAGAATAAAAAAACTCTTACAAATCTTTCAGCGAAGTCTCAATGAGGCTTGGTACTTTTAGCTTTTTTAAAAAACTCACAGAAATCATATTAAACATTATGAGATTAACGCTCCTCTGATTAGCTCTTCTTCCATAGTGCCAAAATAAGGTGAGAAATTTTATCATCATTAACTCTAGCAAACATCATATTTCTTTTTGAAAAACATGAGGCACTAACACAATCAAGACCAAATTTACACCTTCAACAGAAAATACACAGAACTATTTGTTTCCTGTATACACATCAACAAAGTTTGATGAATTCTATTACCAAAATGCCAAAATGTAGCACTTTTTAAATGGCAATTACTTCACAATTATCAGGAACAACAGAACTCATCCCTTGACTTGGGCTGACTGATTCCCACCTGTATTTGCAAAGGAGTATTTTTTTTGCTTTTGTTACAGCTGAGACCTTCTAGCATCAATGGAATTTAAGATGGCATTTGTTATCACAAAGAACTTTCTTGTATCACAACAGCAACACACTTAGATTCTAAGACAAAGCAAAAACCTTTAAAAACATCACTATTTTCCTCAAAACTCAATTTTTAAAACTTCTAATGGTTACACCAGGTATTCTTTCACAACTCATTGCTCTAAAGATTTTTCTTTCCCCAAGTCTTCCTCCAAACAATTCAGATTTTATTTTATTTTTAAAACAAAGATCTGCAGAAAGCATAATGTGACTCTGGCGTGTTTGAACTGTGCTCCTGCTTCACAAATCACTGCATATCAGAATCAGGAGGCATTTAGAAGTTTGAATACTTGTAACTGAAGATGAAAGACAAAGAAAGTAAATTTAATTATAACCAATACCTGAAAACACCACAGGTTTAGAATATTGTTTGGACTTCTCTGTTTGCTGTTTCTGCTCCAAGACTGCCAACATGCCACCTAAATCCAACTGCACAGGAATTTGACTCTTCTTACCACTGCTCTTGGATGTTTCCTGAACAAAGACAATACAGATTAGGAATGCTTTTCATTTCAGAATGCAGAAATATATTCTTAGCTCCCTCACTCACAATTCTTCTCATTTTTACCTTGAATTTACTGAATTATTTTGATCTTCAGATACACATTACCTTTAATGTGAATGAGAAAAAGTCAAAAACAGTTCAAATAATGTATTTTTGCTTTTCAATAGCTACTAGAATAAAGCATATAAAATTGAGTCTTTATTAAAGCGGGTGCCTTGTGTCAGTATCCCACTTTGGCCAAACTACCACCTATCTCTGAAAAAGAAAAAAGGTTAGTCAGAATTTAAAGTTTTTATGAAAGTACTGTGAAAAAAGTGTGATTCCTATAGAGCATGTGATTGCAATATACATACATCATTATCTTCAACGTCTTTTGGTTGATAAAGGAAAAGTCACCAACTTTTCCCTAAGTAGTATTTCCTCATAAGCAGTAGTCTCTCTGTCTGCTTTGAAGAGAAGCTTAAAGTGGTGTCCCATATCTGCACTACATGTAATGATTCAAAATGCAAAAAGATTACAAATATGTAGTTCAGTAAAGACTAGGAAAGAATAAATTGTAACTCCAGAACATGTTAAGGAAATAACTCACTGACACTGTACATACTCTGGAAGTTTAATCATATCCTCTGTTATAATACAACTAAATACTACAATCTCCTCTTTCTGAGACCACAACTTTACCTGCATCAGAGCTACGTCACAACCCACTGACTGACCTCACTTTCGTGTTTATCTCTTTGCTCCAGCTAAGCAGATCTCTATGTCTTAATCTGGCTGAACCACTTCTGCCAGAAGTTCTCAATGTAAGACAATCAGTGAGGATCAGATTTACGTCATGACCAAGTAAAACGGAAAAGAAAAGCTCCGGACAGCGAAGCTTACAAGCACAAGTGAAAAGCTAGCATTTCTCACTAAAAACTGCAACACAAATAGGGAGTTAGCAATAATTACTATTGAATGTTTTGAAACAAGAGGATGCTGTCATTTACCTCATTATCTGCTGCCACAATATTACAATAGACTCGTTATTTCCTCATTTTCTGATTTGGAATTATAAAAAGAAAGGCATTCTTCTTTTCAAATATTTGTTACAGAGGAATATAAGCGACTTTATGGTAATATCTCTACAGTCTGTGTATGCTTTGAGAGGCGATATCCCACTGAAGCTTACAAAACCTTGAAGGTTTCTTTCATGTAAGCCACAAGTCTGCAAAGCATTTCCTTCACAGCAAATGTGGTTTCAGCAATCATACTGTGTTTTGCTTTGACTCTCAGTGAAATTTACTGCCTCCAAGAAATCAAACAACTGTGTTCTGTTTTTTTTTTTTTTTTATTAAATACTGTTAGTACTCACAGTGAAATAAAACTAAGGACAAAAATTTCCAGCAGCAAAACTAGTTCCAAAGAAACAGAAACCTGACATTTCCCTTCATTATTTATTATGAGCATCCCTGTAATTTATGTTTGAGATTCATTCTCAAATGCAATGAATTTCAAAATGAATCCTTAGTTCATTTCATTAATGAAAAAAAAAAATCAGCCTGGACTTTAAATCAAAGCCAGACCTGGGTTCTTAACTTTTCTAGAGTTCGACAGCAAATATGCCCATGAAATTTAATTGTATGCACAAATGGAAAAGCTACAGAATAAGAGCCTTACTATAATTTCTCTGTCCTTTTATAAATGCAAAAATAAACTACAACATTACCTGTAGGACAATAACCTGTATTAACAGAATTTACCTCACCTCACTTTAACTTGTCTTACAATTACAGCATGAACACCTATGTCCCAATTAAAAGTCAGGTAATCCCTGGAAATAATGTTAAGGCATAGGTGAGAAAAGGAGGTGTGTCATGTTTTATGATTTTTGTTATCGGTATTCCACATCATAACATCAGGTAGAGCACTGGGAGTTAAAGAGTTAATGCTCCAGTTCTGTGGATAGTCGGTATTTCTGGGAACCTGGTTCTCAGAAGAGAAGGTCAACTATAACTCCCAGAAGACTTTCACTGTTCCATTTCCATTTTCCATTTAGAGGGAAAGATAAAACTGTTTGCAAGTCACAAGATTGCCCTTTTTCTTTTTACTGCTCATCTCTGCTGTGCGTGCTCCCTAGCTGTCTCACCTTCAGCATTACATAAGGACATTCATTTGTTTGGTTTATTAGCTTCAATCCCAATCAACATGTATTTCCCCTTAGAGTTAGCAAATTAGCTTTCTTCCTCAGATCGTTGCCACTGGTTTTCTTTTATTTACTCCTTTCCCTCTTTGTTGCTTTCCCCCCCACTTCCATTTTTTGGGCCAGTGGGCCTGCTGTCTCCCTGTCATGGACACAGACAGATCGAGAGACAACTCCATGACAGGGTGATTACTCAGAAAGATCATTACTGATCAATCTGGTGGCTTTCAATGATTGAGTGACGGCATCAGTGGACAAAAGAAAAGCAACTGATATCACCTACGGCTGTGGGGACACCCCATTATGGCCTTCCAATACTTGAAGGGAGTGTACAAACAGGAGGGGGAAAGACTGTTTACAAGGGTGGATAGCGATAGGACAAGGAGGAATGGTTTTAAACTGAGATGGTGCGGTTTAGGTTAGATATTAGGAGGAAGTTTTTCTCACAGAGGGTGGTGAGGCACTGGAACAGGTTGCCCAAGGAGGTTGTGGATGCCCTCTCCCTGGAGGCATTCAAGGCCAGGCTGGACGTGGCTCTGGGCAGCCTGGTCTGGTGGTTGGTGACCTTGCTGATAGCAGGGGATTGAAACTAGACGATCATTGTGGTCCCTTTTCAACCCAAGCCATTCTATGATTCTATGATAATCGGGACAACTGCAAGGCCTTCGATATGAGACAGCTGGATCTGAAGAATGGATTCCGTGAGTAAGGAATTGCTTGGATGTTCTCAACCAGAGGGTTGTGCTCAACAGCTCTATGTACAGCTGTGTACACAGAGCTAGAGACCAGTCATGAGTCGTGTCCCCCAGGGGCCTCTATGCTATTCTACATCTTTATCAGTGACACAGATAGTGGAACTGAGTGCACCCTCAGGAAGTTTGCTGACAACACCAAGCTGAATGGTACAGTTCATACAAGATGGCATAAAGAAGGACCAGCACAAGCTTGAGAAGTGGGCCCTCGTGAACCTAACGAGATCCAAGATGTTGCACTTGGGGCAGGGCAATTCCAGGTATCAATACAGGCTGCAAAAACTCCTTGAGAGAAGCTTTTGGAGAAGGACCTGGGAGTACTGGTTGAGGAAAAGTTTGGTGCAAACCAGCAGTGTGCAGTTTCACCCAGGAGGGTCAACTATATCCTGGGCTGCATCAAAAGAGGGGTAGCCAGCAGGAAAAGGGAGGTGACTGTCTCCCTCTGCTCTGCTCTCCTGAGGTCACCTGAAGTACTGCATCCAGGTCTGGGATCCCACCATAAGAAAGATGTGGAGCTCTTGGAGTGGGTACAAAGTTGCTCAAAGGACTGAGGCATCTCTACTGTGAAGACAGGCTGAGGGACCTGCATGTGTTCAGACTGGAGAAGAGAAGGCTCTGGGGAGACCTCACTATGGCTTTCCAGAATTTAATGGAAACTTACAATTAAGACAGAGACATTTTACAAGGGTATATAGTGATCAAACATAGGGAACAGTATTAAACTAAGAGAGTAGATTGGGATTAGGTGTTAGGAATAACACTCACATGGTGGTGAGTTGCTGGAGCAATCTGCCCAATGAAGCTATGGATGCCTTATCCCTGGAGGTTTTCAAGGCCAGCGTGGTGGCATCCTGGGCAACCTGATCCAGTGGGTGGCTTGGAAGAGGGCTTGGAATTAAGTGGTCTTAAAGGTCCCTTAAAACCCAAGCCATTACATGATTCTATTACAGCAGTTCACACACCAAAGAGTCTGAACTCTTTGGTTCAGACTACAAGTGGTCTTTTCTTGCTTATTTTCTTAACATTCAGGTTACGTTCATAAGATTACTTACTTCAGATTGCTTTCTGCCAGCAGAAGTAAATGATGTTTTCTGAGATCCTAATCTGTTTCTCTGATCAGAAGCAGCTGCCAGATCAGGAAACTCCTCAGCATCCTAAACAAGAAACAGGACATTACATTTGTAACAACTATTATGTTCATATTACTAAAACTGATTTTTCCAACATTCAAATGATTTTCTTTCTGCTTATCACTCATCACAGTTTGCTTCTATGTACAAAATTCAAAAGCTGAGTGCTGGACCACAAACTATAATCAATTCTACAGTAGTTAAGTCACCTAAACAGTAGTAACTAATTCAAGGCTAAAAGGACGAACCTAGAAAGAAAGGCTTCTAATGGTAGCTTGTTATTGCTATCAGCTGATACAAATAATCAGAAGTAAATGTCTCCTAAAGCAGTGTTTTTCAGATCATTTAACTGCCTTGCAAACAACTCTCCTCTTTTTCCAGTACAGTCTCCAGCTCTGCAACTCTACCTTAAACATGTTAGTGTTGAAAATCAAAACAACAGGTAAAAGGGTAATAAATCTTGACTACCAGTAGGGGAATAAACAGATAAATCAGTGAAGGGGTTATGTTGGCTGAGTTACAAGTGTATTTTACTTAGCAGAGAATATGTTATCCACATTCTAGATTAATTAAGACACTAACAGGCTGGAGCTCTCTCTATGCTGACCACCTTAAGTCCAGGAGAGCTTGCTAATTCAATCAGAATGACTCTGATCCACCAGCCTGGTTTTCATCCATTTGATTCTCCTCTCTATCTAAGAGGCCTTGTTAGGCTTCTAGTAGTTACAATACTAATAAGCATACCACCTTTTCTTCTGAAGCCTGGAAGATTCAATTTAAACAGCCTGAGCTAGGACACCTATGAACAAGCATGTTCAGTCTGAGCAGATACTTCTAACTAAACAAAATATTTTTGAAAGAAGCTTGTAAGTAGGTCAAAAGAAGACTGTAAGAAAGGGGTTTCACAAATATATTCTTCCATCTTAGGGATTTCTGCAATCAGAAGTAGTATCTTTGGATTTAAATAGCCCTCATTAGAGCAAATAGTTATTTCAGTTTGTCCAAATCACTTCTTGAATTCACATACACTTCAGTCATTTGCAACATCCTGTAGTAAAGGGAATAGTTAAATTCTAGCACTCAGTGTGGTTTAATACCTCCTTCTATTTGTTCTTAACTTGGCACCTATAGGAACAAGAGGACATCAAACAAAATAATGAGAACACAAGAATTTCCTTTTTATCATCCAATTCCTTCTGAAACATCTATTTTACAGACAGAGAAATCTTACTTTATTCATTTTTGCCTCCCACAGGAACTATTTCTACCTTTGATCATTTTTGGAGCCTTTCCTGTATCTCTCTTAGTTCAATATGTGTTTTTTTTTTAAGGAGAGCTGGCACATAAGAAAGTAGAAACCACACTATATTTAGATCAGATCTGCCCTGGATTTGTATATTGTCGTAATGTTTTCAATTATATTTCATATTTTTTCTGATGATTCCTAACACTGTTTGCATATTGGACCAGTGCCTCTGAGCAGAGCTGCTTATCAGTAAGAGCTTCTCATTTCTTCCCTCAGCAATACCTAGCTCAGAACCAATCATTGTGTACAGGATTTCTTTTCTGCAAATGCATTACTTTTCACTCATTAGCAGGTTCTTAAAATTAGTGACTTCTATAAATCTAGTTAGCAATCCAATACACTGATCCAGTGAGCAGCTGCAAATACAAAATCCCAATTCTTAAAATCTCAAAGTCCACAGAAGTTATCTATGACTTTTCATGTTCTTCTGTTTCAAGAGCATCATAAGCATCTCACACATTTTTCATATTGATGAGCTTTTCCATCAAACCAGGAGGCTCTGAAAGCTGTTCCCAACTCCCCTCCCATACGCTGCATCCAAATCACAGATTTCAACGTAACGTACATGCTGTTCTATGATTCTATGTTTATTTTTTTCATTTATGTCTTCAATAAGACATGACATTTCTACTAACTTCTACAATTCTTGCCATTCTTTCTCTTTAGATACTAAGCCACTCACAGACCTGATATCTTGCAGAACAGAACCTGTAGATCTTGATTCTATCCACAATTCAATAATGAATTCCCATTTCAGGACAATGAATTACACACTCCAAGTTAAAATGTACACAACAGAAGTCAGCCAGGAATGGCTTCTTTTTGCTATTCTTTCACAGACTGAATATAATGTGCACTAAATCAAACACAAAAATCAACACATTCTCATACTCTTACTCAATATTGCTGTTACAATGAAACATAGTTAAACCACAGATCACACAACAATTCTGTAAGGTGGGAGAGCCTAAAGCATTTTTGAAACTGATTCACAAAAGCATCAAAACACTAATGTGTATATTACAGCTACATGAATATGAAAAAGATTTGAATAAATAATCAGGAATATAAACAGTGACATCTACATTTCATAAGAATTGTTTCCAGACTGAGATCACAAAATCACAGAATGGCCTGTGTTGGAAGGGATCCCAAGGATCACGAATCTCCAACCCCCCTGCCATGGGCAGAGCCACCAAGCTCCACATTTAATACTAGACCAGGCTGCCCAGGGCCCCATCCAACCTGGCCTTGAATACTTCTAGATATGGGACACCCAGAACCTTCCTGGGCAGCCTGTTCCAGCACCTCTCCACTCTCTGTAAAGAATTTCCCCCTGATATCCAACCTAGATCTTCCCTCCCTGAACTTAAAACCACTTCCCCTTGTCCTGCTGTTATCTACCCTTTCAAAGAGCTGATTCCCTTCCTGTTTATAGGCCCACTTTAGGTACTCTGTCTTTCTTGTACGTGGGGCTCCAGTCCTGGACACAGTATTCCAGATGGGGCCTCACAAGAGCAGAGCAGACGGCACAATCACCTCCCTGTTCCTGCTGTCCACCCCTCTTCTCATAGAGCCCAGGATACCATTTGCTTTTTGAGCTGCAAGAGCACACTGCTGGCTCATGTTAAATTTTTCATCCATCATGACCCCCAGGTCCTTCTCTGCAAGGCTACTCACAAGGATTGCTCTTTCTAGCCTGTATAAATGCCTTGGATTCCTTTGGCCCAAGAGCAAAACCTTGCACTTTGCTCTGTTGAACCTCGTTAGATTCACCTGAGCCCACCTTTCAAGTCTGTTGAGGACCCTGTGAATGATATCCCTTCCTTCCACTGTATTACCAGTACCACATTCTTTAAAATTTTGGCACCCTATGGTATCCAGTATACTTCCCATTCTTTGTGCACTTTGCTTTACAAAACCATTACTACAGAGTATTTTTCACTTGGTAAATCTTTTTTGGAACTTGTTAATACACAGATTTAACAGTCTCGCCTGCAGGAATTCATATACTCATTCAAGCCTTAATAAATTAAAAGGCAGAACTGTTTCCTACCTCTAACTTCTAACAGGAATCTTAACTGAAATGGGCCTGACCCAATTTCCTCTACTAATAACATGTGATATTAAATTTACAGAAACTTATGGTCTTCCAATACATACTCATCACACTAAAAAAACCCCACTGCTGTACCTCAATCCTCGGCGGTTCCTGCACTGTAGTAGATTCATTATAAGGCTTGCCTACATCAGCAGGTGACTTGTTCTTCTTTTTCTTTTTCTTCTTTTTCTTCTTCTTTTCTGACCCTTCTTCAAGCTCAGTTTCACTACCATAATTTTTTATTTCTGCCTGTTGACAAAAATCATGAGGTATGACCGTTAGAAATTGCTTTCTTTTATTATCACCTACCAACAAAAATGCAAGTGATCACACTTACACAATGCACCTAGTCAGCATGCATCAATCCACGCTAGGATATTAAGCAACTAGGAAAATCCAAGATTTCTTAGAAATTCAGAGGTACTGCAAGATCTCTTCATGTGAACTGACAACTGTCAGAATATAATACGAGATTTCACTAGGCAATATTCATCCAGGAAGGACAAGATTTCCATGCTTTGTGCCTGATTTAGAAATTGAAAATTTCAACAAACTCCTGCCTAAATTAAGTGTATTCAAATCAGCTATTTTGGAAGTTCGTGTTGCAGGAATTACATTGACTTTTTGATACATTGTTGTTCTTTTTTCTTTTGCCACAACAGAAGAAAAATTATAATAATGACAGGGTAACTTTGTATTACTTATTAAAAGTTACATTAGAAGTAGTACAGAGTCTAAGAAAGAGTAGCATTGTTTCACGTCAAGAAACAGCACTGAGCAGTACCAGAAATTAGTTTCAAGAGCAGAGTTGTCAATTACCTTTGCTTGACTGTCCTGCCTCCCTTTGTATCTGGGGAGACATTCAGATGCTGGTGATGAAAAAGTTTTCTTTGGGGACTGTGAAAGTACCATGGCCCAGGACACACGCGGCTGAGCAGAGCCATCTGTAGATGTTCCAGGAAATACTGATGTGGAAAAACAAGTGATATCCAAAGATGTCAGAAAATATTTCTCAAATATTCAGAAGACATAGGATCAACACAGGATTTATCAAGGATTCGCAAATGCAGAGCAAAGCTATACTTTTTTCTGAGGAAAAACTAAATTAAGTTGCTTAATTACACATTATATTCTATTTCACCTACTGGCCAGTGTTATATGCATATATTTAATACACACGCTATAATTTGAAATTATACTGTCACATAACCTACATAATTCCATGCTTATTCTCTAACCTATTTTTCTTTAGAATTATGAACTTGTATTGCATTTATATACTAAATTCCTTTACTGTAACTTACATAGCTTTTGAATACAAGGTTATATCAACATCATCTACATTCTAAAAACCTTCCAGCTTGTAGATACATAAAAACAAGCTAAAAAGTCTCCTCATGTGCCTCAATGCACAGCACTTTCATCCACCAGCACTTGGTGGAATCAGCATTCTGGAAGAATTACTCATTCCATTCTGTAAATACTCCTAACACATAAAAAATACACAGCTTCAACAAAAAACAAAAAACTTGCCAATGAGAGATCAAAGAAGTTTATTGGGTTTATGTGGCAAGGTTTTGGTAGTAGGGGGTTTGTACACATGGTCTCTGTGAGAAGTCAGGGGCTGCTCCACAGCTAGTTCCAGCTAGGGTAATGTTTTTAAGAAAGGGTAAAAAAAAATAAAAATGCTGCGCAGCAACTGTGATAGACTGGGTGAGAAAACTGTGAAAGAAACAGCCCTGCAGACACCAGGTCAGAGAAAAAGGAGAGGTGGAGGTGCTCCAAGTGCTGGAGTAGACATTCCCTGCAGCCTGTAGTAAAATTCCTCTGCTGCCTATGGAAGACCCCACAGGACATGGGGTGGCCATGCCCTAAAGGAAGTTACAGCCTGTGGGGAACCCACACTTCAGCTTACTAATGGCAGGAGCTGCAGCTCATGTGGGACATACCACATCAGTCTGTCCATGAAGGACTCTACCCTATAGAGAGAACCCATGCTTGAGCAGTTATTTAAGAACTGCAGCCTGGCAAGGACCCACACTGGTGCAACTCCTGAAGGACCATCTTCCTCGAGACTTCATACTAAACCAGTACAAAGTGGAACAAGGGAGATGTGGCAAATTGAAATTGATATCAATAGACCACAGCTCCCATTCCACATCTCACTGTGCTGCTCAAGGAGGGGAGAAGGTAGAAAATTTGGGAGAGGCCAAGCGTGTGAAGAAGGTGAGGTTGAGGAAGATGCTTTTAGTTTTGTGTTTTGGACCATCCTACTTTAATTAGCAATAAATAAATCTTCTCTGAATTGGGTCTGTTTTGCCCACAACGGTAAAGAAATAAGATATGCCACAGAATAAAAAAGTATATACTAATTCTAAAATGACAGCTATTTAATTACCACGATGGTAAGCAGTAAATAATCTCTCTGTCTTTACTTTGATTCGCAAGTATTTTCACCTTATTTTTTCCCCCTGTCCTCTTAAGGAAGGTAAAAGCAGCCTGGTTGACAACTGAGGTTAACCCATCGAAAGAAGCTACATGGGTGTCACGGGATTCCAGGGCCGCAGCCTGAACCAATACATAAGCACGTGAGTGTCTGGAGCAGGGGGGAGCTCACCACCCTTTCTTTCTCGGCAGCACTTCCGGGAGTGCTTGTGCAGTCTGAGTCTGCACAGGTTCCCCTTCCTTTCCCGCCTTTCTCGGGTGGTGCAAGAGTATGAACGAGGAAGGCTGCATTCCTCAGCTCACCCCTTTTTCCAGCTGTTACTGGGAGGGGTGAGTTAATTCCTCTTTGATATCTTTTCCTATAGCGCCTATTTCTCAAATAAAGGCTCTGTCAAAACCTTAGTCTGCTCTACAGTCGGGTACAAACTGAAGACTCTACTTGAGGAAAAAACGTTATCAGATAACTTCACAGTTACTGGAATAAGAATGCAAAATTCTTACACAATTTTGGAAGAACAAAGAAGTACATACTAGACTCTAGACTGAGAGCTATTTTTTTTTTAAATTGCTTATCAAGACTGATCATATTTGCTCAGATTTATTGTTGAAAAAACACCTCAACAGACTTCCAGGAATCAATTTGTATTATTTCCTCTCCTAATAAACAGCATAGGAGGCATCCACAGAAACATTAGTCCTTCAGCATCAACGAGACAAAAGAAAGAGGACAACTGCAGTTTTGATCTAGTACCAAAATCTATATGCAAGAATATAATCTCATTTGGAAGAAAAGATACAAACTTATTTTTCTTACTTCGTAGTGAGTTTGCTCTTCGATTTCATATATATTTGAGAGTTCAGCAGCTCTTGACAATACTTTATTATTCCAAATTGATGAGATACAAGCAGTTCAAATATGAGGAAACAATTTATGTTAGCAGTACTTACCTCTACCATCAAATGAAGAGGGAATTAAGCTTGCTACTGTTTCTTTTAAAGTTTTTGATGAGGCTTTGCTTTCCACAGAATTGGCTTCCTGTAAAATTGAGGGTCAGGTATCACAGAGGTATGAATAAAAAGCACTTGCCTCAAGAAAGCTAAACATTAAAAAGAAGAAATAACAAAATTTTCAACCCACATGGACAAAAAGGCATAGAGAATTTTGTAGCCCACTTTTTTTTTATTATTATTATTCTTAGTGGAAACATCATTTGGTCCCTATTATATTTTAAAATATAAGCAAATGCCTCTCTGCTGTTGTCCAAGCAAGATGCTTACTTACATTTTACAAAAGCATCCAAACAACAACTCTAAGAATGAACAAGAAAAGGTTTTAACACTGAAAACTACATCCACCCATTAAGTTCAAGCTAGCAATGGAAAAAAGACATAGCAACATTCATTTTTGCCACTACAAGCAGTTTTTCACTTAAAGGTACCAGAAGTCTTATGCTATTTGTATCCTTCAAAATCATTTACCTCTAACCACTGTTGAAAACTCTGATTCAGCGTATGTGACAAACACCTAAATCTGTCAGTACTGCATTTAACAACAACTGCAAAATTAGGAATATGAAAATCTACAAGAATGTTAAGCAATCTTTACATATTAACAATATTTTTCCTCCTTCTAGAATTCACTTTCTAATTTTTCCTCTTTTAGCACAAAGTAACAATTACATACATGTATATGTTTTTAAACAAATTAAAACTTTTCTCTAAATAGCTGCATGCTTATTATTTAAAAGTGAGAGAAAAAACAAGCTGTCAAGAAACCTCAGGGAACACATGTGCTCTGTATATACAAGCCAGAAGTTTAGATCATAGCAGTACCAAACTGAATGTGACAGAGCTTGGCTTTCCCAAGCAGCACAGAGAATGAAGTAATAATGAGAAAAAGAAGGGAGCACAAGCATTAATGCCTCCCTCTACAAGAAAAAGCATAAAACCTGTAGCTATGAAACTTCCTGCTTGCAAGCTACTTAAGCAGGTATTAACATGCTGAATGCAAAAATAGTTTCTTGAGCTTTGAAAAGAAAAGAATTTTTATGAGTTCTACAACATGAAAGCATGGCTAACCTCTGTCTTCAACAAAGGAGACATCTGTGGTTGACTAAGGCACATAATGTTACTTTCCGCTGAACATGCTTGTCCATTTTTATGATGCACATTCAACATCTCACTGCTTCCCAAACTCTGCAACTTGTGGAAATCTAAAATAGTATTTTCAAATGCAGGAAAAGACTCTATTTTTGGAGCTTGAGTTGACTTCTTGCTTGCAGTTTTATTGAACCTGTCTGAATAAAACAAATACAGTCCAAAAAATAAAACTTGCTTGCAGTCATTTCTGTACAAGTCTTAAAGCACACCAGTGACACAGTCACAGCAATTGTCACAAGAATTATTGCTATAAATACCTGACATGAAAGAAAAAAAACAGAACAAAAAAATCTAATGATTATAACCAATGTGTTTAGACAATACCAAATTGACAACCAAATGTAAATTCAGATACTTTCTGAGGAATATTTTTGTTTCAATTTTGCTTATGCAACCACCAAACAATTTACTGCTATCATCCATTGTCAAAAAGTCACACAGTAAAAAATACTCTGTTTTTTAACTATTCTAGATGTAGCAACACAATCACAAACTGGAAGTTACAGTACAGACTATTTTATGGATATGCTATGTATTTCAAACCAAATAGCACATTAGTTATACACATTATAATAGCAATAGTACCTGGCTTCATGCAATCTTTGCTGTCTGCAGAGGTCTGTAATGCAGCCCGTTTCACAATTCTGACAGAAGAATCCTGTCCATCTTGCTTTTTCTTGTCTGATTTCTTTTCATCGTCTTTTGCTTTCCTCTGCTGCAAGTATTTGTTAATACATATATTTAGTTAATTTTATTTTAACTTTGTAAAAATCTTCAAGCATTCCATGCACTACAGTCAACTAACTACATATCTGGAGTCTGAAGATACATAATGAATTCTATACCACAACCACATATAACCAACAAAACCAGAACCAAAAACCCATAAAAAAAACATAAAAACCATAAAAAAAACAAAAGTCAGTTAGAGGTCTGTTACTGTGTTTTATTTTCCTTGTTAAATGTGCTACCTGTGTCACATATTACATACACTCAAGAGGGATTATTCCACATTTCTATGCAACTACACATTTAAGATCCTATTATTGACAGCATTATCAATAGTTTATAACCAGCTGGACTTAAATTGTCCAGTTCTTATTTTCTGCAACTGAGTTTCTTCTAGAAAAGAGCTAAAATTCTAAAAGCATTCCAAGTTTTTTACTAAGCTAAGTTACAATCAAAACAAGACTGTTGTAATAACACAGCAAACATACACAGCAAACAGAGTGTAATTAGAAAAGCTATATGTACGTGTTCCCAATAAAGCAAATATTCACCTATACTATACAGAAGTCCTGAAGCCTCATGATTCTTGACACTCTTTGGCAGAATTGGGCTGAAGAATCAGAGAGGCAGGCAAGCAACAGGCATCCATGCAAATTATGCTGCATCAAACTAGACACATGGCTTAAATCTGTTCAGAGGATTTGGAATTAAATTCTAAGTACATCCAGGAGCAACACTATTTTCTGGAGTGGGAGGATACTCCATGGCCTGGAAAGCTGTATTATTAAAGCCCCAGGAGATGTGACCAAATTATTGCAAAGCCACAAAGTTCTAGTTCTCTCTTAAAGATCCCAAAAGGTAAATTTTGAGTGCCAAAAAGACCATCAAACAGTACTCAGCTCAGCCTGGGTTTACTTAGACCACAGAACTGCCTCCCCTCTAAAAACCACTGAAGATTTTTGTTGAACATCGGTTTCACTTTTGACTGAGGGTACTTCTAATGTGAGCCTTTATTCCCTCTCCACTCCAATATGTTCCTGCTCTTATTTGGATTGTTTTCTGCAGCAGGCTTTGGAAATGTTTGAACAATAAATGCGGTCCGATCACTTAATGGCCATACAACTGATCACAGCCGTCAATTCTCTATAATTTATGCTTGTGGAGGCTGCTGCTACTGCGCTCTAAAAAAAGCACCAAACTCCAGCAGCAAATGAAGGAAAGCATGGTTCACAAACATAATATGGTTTTGTTTTTTTTCACCCAAGTGTTGCTTTATGAGGAAAAACAACACATTCCTCTTATGTTCCAAAAACATTTTTTGGAAAACTGTACTAACTGTAGAATGTGATTAACTTTTTTGAAATCTGAAGTTGGCCTCATTAATACCCCATTAATACCATCATCCTCTTTAAGCACTGCTCATTATTCCTACACAAAGAGTGATTAGTCACTTCAAAAATGAACAAAGCATTCAGACTACTTTAAAGTAAGAATTTAATTTTTTTAAAAGTGTGTTCGCTCACCTTTAAAAGACTCTTACTTTCTTGTCTGATTGGATACTTTTGTTCTGCAGATTCACTGACTATTCTGGAATCATTACAGTATGTTGACCCATTTGAATGACACTGTGAGGCAGCTACTGGATTTGTATTTGAGACAACATCACGTGAGCAAGAGCTGCTGGAGTATTCATTTAATGCAGGATCTCCCACAACACTATGTGATGGACATTGAGAAAGAGATTGAGAGGTCATCCCCAGGCAAATCTTCAGCATATAGTTATTGCCTACATAAATATGTCATTCCTTAGCTGAAGAATTTGTTTAACAAGAAAGCTATGTTCCAAATGAAAAGTATTTCATGTTATTTCAACCAACTATTCACTCACTGCCATATGTTCTTTAAAAAATAATGTATTTTGTTTCGGATAAAATATGCAGTTTGTAGCAAATACTTAAAAATACAGATGTTACGTGCTTCAAGTTGCAAACCTAGTCTACTGGAGAGTTATAGCCCTCATTTCTGTTTAAGGTTGCTAACTTTCTTCACATGTATTTTTGTTAGGCTTTTTCTTGTGAAACAAACCAAAAGCACAGTAGAACTACATAAGATGCATTATGCATTTGACTAATAAAAACACAGACACTGAACAGTGAAACCCATCTTAAGATGTCATAACAACAAAGTAGGAGCATCTTACGGGGACATAAAGCATGTGTGAAATACAATACAAAATTGTTACAGCCAGTAAATGGACTGCAGTTAACCCTAATACTGATGAAAGCACAACATGTTTTCTGTGACATGTCTGTGGCATGCCTTTCCTTCAATTGTGAACTTCAAAGTTTCCTTCCAATTTCACTCCATACTTTCTGCAGAAACTGTACACTGAGATCCAGATTTGATAAGGGAGACCTGGTAGACAGCTCAGCACCACACAGCTATTCATTCACTTCCTCACAATGGGATGGAGAAAGAATTCAAGGAAAAGAAAAGTAAAAACCTATGCGTTGACATAAAAATAGTAAAGAAAAGTGAGGGAAAAAGAAAGCTGCATCCAAAGTTGTTCAGCACAAAATGGACAACATCTCAACCTCAGGTCTGTAATAAAAAAGTGAAAAATGTCCCACCAGAACAAGATGCTTCTGCAATTCTGATAGATTGTAGTCAAAACAACTGTTATAATCAGTTTACAAAAAAAAGTAATACATCTGAGTCACAATAGAAACTACAGCTCAGCGCCAACAGGGCAAAACGCTCATGAGAATACTACTTCTGTCCCTGATCTTTCTAATGCTAAAAAATACTTTATGTGAGACCATACTCATCTCATTGCTGAACACATATTACACATAAAAATGGGTTGAAGTAATCCCTGTAAATAAAATGGCTGACATACTAAGAAAGCCTAGAATGAATACGTTCTCTAGGGCTCTAAATGAACTTTTTAAGGACATAACAGTAATTTTGCAGTAATTCCAAAGTCAATTCAATGTTCAGAGTTCTACTAACCTGAGAAGCAACTGGAGAGCTAAATCACATAAAAAAATTATTACAGTATTCAATTATTTCCTATCCCAGTATGTGGGCTTTCTTCTAGGCTGCTTTGGGCTTAACAATCCAATTATAAATCTATTATGAAAGCCTGTTTTTCAGGCCTCATTAGAAAAATACTTCAAGAAGCCTCTTATGTTCTAAGTCTTACTTTCCTGGGACATGGAGGTTGTGAAAAGGAGATTGAGGAGTAATCTCATACATTCATGGTAGCAAAAACACTCCTGGAGGATTGTTGTCCCTCTTCCTTCTTACTTGATTCTGTTTGTTTCAGCTTTGTCATAACACAACCATTCTTTCACTCAAGAACAAGATTCAGCTCTTTTGAAAGCACAAAATGGCCAGAATAATCATTACAATCAAGCTGTCTTTAATAGTCCATGCATGAGCTTTAATAGTCCAATATGGGCCTTTGGAAACAAGAGGTGAGATACTGATATACACCTGAAGAATAGAAATATAGAAATCTAAATCTTGAGGACAAGGGCAAGAATGTATTTGGTCAGAATATTAACACATCAGAGCTTTGACTTTCTGAGAGTAATCAATGTCCAAAACTGGAATGTTAAAATCCTCCAAGAAATAAGATTCAGAAAATATACATACTTATCCAAAGATGGTTCCTGAGCAAATGTGTAGCCTGTAGTTAAGTACCTAGGAAAGACACATGCTGCTGAGGGTTCTGACCATGCCACAGTTACCTCTGCATATTTTGGAACAAATGGTTTGACCTCTGCTGACAACTCGATGCCCTGAGAAACAAAAGGTTTTTTGGCTACATGCATTTTGAGATTAATATTCTAAGTGAAAAATATACTTACCCTGTGAGCACAACCTTCATAGAAAAGTTTGCTCTCTTCCAGCAGAACACGAGAAGGAAAGTTCACCAAAAAGAAAGAAGCAAAACCAAGGAACCCTAAGCAAAACATGGCTTCTCTGGAAAACCATTTCCTTTAATATCCACATCTAACATGTAATACTTGTAAAAGTCATTTACACAGAGTAACAGAATATGCAGTAAGCACTAGTACACAGACTCTCAGTCTAGATTCAAACAACGTGATCTAAAACTCACAGTGTGTGACTAACACTGCCATAACATCTGACTCTGCAAGTACATATTAATAATAAAGGCTTTGTGTACACTTGTATTTGAAATTAGTCTGTGTGGAAAAATGCTTAATTATAAAGCATTCTCATTTTTTAAACGGTGTAAATCCACTATGGCAGATTTTCCATTTGTTCTGAAGTACCACTGAATTTAAACTGCATATGCATATGTAGCAGCACTGAGATAAAGGTCAGTGTACTCGCTGCCATTACAGCATCACATGGCTTTTATTCATTGCAATAAATGCAACAGGTCATTAGCCACTTGTGTATTTCTGGGTTAAACAGCATGCTGTATGAACACTGAGGTCCTTTTCACTTGCCAAGGCCAATTTCAGTAACTAAATAACACAGTAATCTTGAAAACACTTGAACAGTAGTTCCAACGTTTAGGCATATATACTAGGCTCGCTGCTCCTTCTGGTTGCTGCACTGACTTCATCACAAACACATAAGGAACTGTGACAGACTAAAGAAGAGCTGCAAACTCCTCCACTCCTGAACCTACTGACAGTCCCAACTACACGCTGAGCTGCCACTTCAGCAGTGGGAAATGGAATGTGTATTCCACACAGTAAGCATGTAACAAACACACAGGTGTGTAACTATACAGAAAGTACGCAGGGAAGGAAACTGGGATCGGTTATTTGGGGTTGGCCCCCAGACGGCAGCGCAGCACACCGCGGGCACAAGCCGCGGCCGCAGGCGGGGCTCACCCGGTCCCCTGCGAGTACCTCCGGCAGGGACACAGCAGCCGGGCAACAGTGCGTCTCCAGGCCCCCGAGGCGCACCGCCTATGCGCTCGGCCCGGCCCGGCCCAGCCCCGCCGGGAACTTCCACCACGCAGCGGCCAACACAGAGCGGCGGGCGACCTGCGAGCCGCGCCTCGTCCCCCTCCCGGCTCCAGGCCTCATCGGGCCCTCAGTCATCCCTGCTGACGCGCCGAGCGTGAGATCCCCGCAAGCGGGTGGGTGCGGGGCCATGGACCGGGGCGACCACTCCACGCAACAAGCCGGGGACACGCGGGGCTGGCGCCGCACTCACCTCGCTGCCTCGGCCAGGGCGCCTCTCCGCGAACATGGCGAGAGCTTCGTCCCGCCACTCCGCTCGCCCCGCGACGCCGCGCCCGGGCCTACGGCGCGCCGCGATGACGTCCGTCCAACGGCGCGCACGGGGTCGAACGGGCACGAACAGGGAAGTAGGAGGTTCCGCCTGAACGTGAGAAAGAATTACTTTGCGGATGAATCACCACGGGAACAAGCTCCCCGGAAAGGTTGTGGAGTCTCCTGTGGAAATATTCAAGACCGTCCGGGCACTTTAATGCATAACGTACTGTAGGGAGCCTGCCTTAGCAGGGGGTGGGTCCTCCAGAAGCCCCTGCCATACCTCTACGGTTCTGTAATTCACCTAGTTAAAGTTTCTCCATAAGGTAATTTGCTTTGTCTGGTGAATTAGATCTCTATAGGGGTTTAGATTTCATAGAGCACAACAAGCAGGGTTTATTTCTTTATGCCTAGCGGTGAACTGCCTTTGAGCATGCAACATTTTAGCAGAAAAGCCGAGTGCAAAAGTGATGCAGGATTAAAAAAACATGCAAGATTAAAAAAAATGACTCAAAGCATACAATAGTAAACTTTATTAAAGAGAACTCATTTCAGACTAAGAGACATTAAAAATTAAATTCCACTTTTCTTTGAAAGAATAGCAGCCTAATAGAAATTGTATTTGACTGAGCTTTGTTGCTGTGAATAATACAGCTCATGCACAGGTACAGTTGTATGTTTTGTACATAAAAGTATTCACTGAATACTACCAACATATATACATGCATACACAAAGTTCCAGAAGATTGAGAATATTTTTAGACAGTAGTTCATTTCTGATTATCTTTTGGAAGAGGTCTTCTAAAGAGAAGAATGTGTGGCTCTGTGGGAATAAAATTGAACAAAGTGTCAGTCTGTTCTCTAAGCCTTGATGAGAAGCATTTCATCAAATTCAGTGAGGCCTGAACAATACCACTGAATAAGAAATGGATAAATCAAGCCCACAATTGTCCTCAAGTGTAGGATTTACAGACCAATTCTACAGTAACCTTAGAGGTCACAAACATGTAACTTAAAATTTATACCAAAGGTTGACAGTATAATAAACTTATAAAGGAAGTACAGCAAATATGGGAATTAACACTCTCTCTTCATTGCATTATTTTAATTACTCAGTATATGAGTATAACAGTATAAGAAACTGCTGATGCTGTCCTTGTGAGGTATATACTATCAAACATCAACAAAAGCCATTTTAGTTAATATAGCTAGCTTCAGTTAGTACTGACCTGACTCAACTGCAAACCCTTCCAAAAAAATCCCATTCAAAAATATCAAAGGTATCCAGGTTAAGAGAAGTTTTGAAAGGGTAGACTAGTCTCTTCATCATTTTTTTGGAAATTTGGAATTTCACGAGGTTGGCTTTAATTCAGCCTAATTAACAAGTACCAGGTATGGCTATTTTAGTACACAATGATTAGAGAGGTTTAAGGTCTTTGTAATCTTTTAATTGAGAGGCTGTATTTAGTAGACAACTACTAGACCTAAAACTATATCATGGATTTTTCAGAACATTAGTGCAGGACATGGTCTACATGAGTATCTGCTGGGTTTTTCTACTAAGCAGGTGTACCAGGTACATTACATAGAAATATGCTGCTATATAAAGTTTTCCTCAGCCACTGATATTCTAACATCGTACTTATATGATGTCACAAAAAACCTATTGCAGAGGCAGAGTACAAACAAGTTTGAACAAGATGCTCTTTAAGGTCCCTTCTGAAGTACTCTACAACTTTGATTTGTTGGTATACAGAGAAAGCATGAACCTAGAACCAAACTAGCATTTTCCAATCAGTTCCAAGACTCAGAGGTGAAATTTACACAAAAAAAAAAAAAATCTCCGGTGTTGCTTATGTTGCTACCTAACCTAAATAACAAGGAGCTGACAAAAGAAATCAAAAACAATGAAAACAATTAGAAGCAAATTCAACAGCAGGAGCAACTACTCATCTTCATACTTCAGTTGAGTACCAGTCTTGGATATTTTAAGTAATTTTTTTTTTTTTTTTTAATATATTTTAGACTCTTTTTTTCCATCAGTCTTATTCATCTGTATTTACCTGGTTTGTGGATCATATAATGAACCCATCCAAGACTTTGCTGAACTCCAAGGCTTCTCCATTCCTCTTCAGACAGAAGATGAGTTTTTGGCATTCGTTTTAAGAGTTCTCTTGGCAGCATTACATGCCTGTAGATTAGTAATTAACATATTATACCCTAGATATCTTGCACAGGTCTCTGCTAAAAGATATTAAGCAAGTCCATTTATGATTACCAGCATTCCCTAGAAACTTCTTTACTATGAGAGTGGTGAGGTACTGGAACAGGCTGTCCAGAGAGGTTGTGGAAGGCCCTAGAGGTGTTCAAGGCCAGATCGGATGGTGCCCCAAGCAGCCTGGTCTAGTATTAAAAGGGGAGGTTGGTGGCCCTGTATATGGCAGGGGGGTTGGAGACTCATGATCCTTGAGGGCCCTTCCAACCCTGGCCATTCCAGAAAGAATCCTAGGGTGCTCTTGGATACCAGCAATTATGGAACATCAATTCCAAAACTCAATTTTAAATGTGCAATTGTATATTGAGACAGCAAACATCCTAAAAGAGGTTAAATCCCCTGCGTGCTCTAATTACGGTACTCGTACTTAAGGATGTGTTACTAGCAATTGTCTGTGATAAAAACAATTTTAAAAAAAACTAAACAGTGACCCCACACATTTCTAATGCATTGAGAAAGTCACTCTTGTTTGTATTTTGTAGTGAATATATTCTCTATAGAGATTATGGTGCTAGTTTTTAAAGACTAATACCACTTATACTAAAACACTACTAAAACACTAATACCACTTAGGAACCTGAGGTAAGAAACCTAAGACCCTCTTTCCACATTTGCAAGTTCCTTTACCATAAAAAAGGTGTTCCATCTCGTTTCTGAGGCCAAATAACTATTAAGAGTTAGCAGGAGACAGCTACTCAGGCTCCACGTAGCAAAAACAGTTCTTGCAGTTTGCAGTAGTGCTTAAAAGAACATCTAGAAAACTGTAAACAGTACTGGTAAATGAACCGCAGAACCAACTAGTACTATTGCAGACCCTTGAAAACCAGCAGGTAGAGTACTGTCTGAAGGACTTCATAAAGTGCATCTATCAGCACTGCACTTCGAAACGGACATAAGAAATGTTTCCGCTGAGGACTCAGCTGGTGAGCGGCAGCGAGAGCCTACCCTGCCTGCGCGGGAAAGAGACAGGCCGAGAGCAGCGTTCCCCGTCCGGGCGAAAGCTGAAAGGAATCCTAGGGCGAGAGAGCGAGGCGCTACCTCCAGCCTTCAGCCCATCTACCTCCATAGAGACCACAGACAGAGCTTTATTCTCGAAGAAAACAGGAGCGCCGGGCAACAGCCTCGGGGCAGCCAGCAGAACTCCCTCCCTCTTCCCTGAGCCCCTGCTCCGAAGCTGTTTCGTACCGGTACTCGTATTGCTCGTCAAAGTACTTTTCGGAGTAGTAGATATCCTTGTGAGCCATGGCGAAAAGCAGTAGAACTCTAGGCGCGATATGATGTACTCACGAACCCCCTAAAGAGTAACTGCCAGGCTCGAGCCCGCTCCGTTTGAATCTATCGGCTCTATTGCCTATTGGTCTGCTGGCATCGCCAATGACGACCATCAGGCACTTTTCATATCCCGCCCTCTCGCCGACCCACCAATCATTGGAAGACGCAGAGTAAAAGTGCGGACAGCCGGGAGAGGAGGAAGGCGGGGCCTGGGCGCGCCGCCGGAGCAGCGCAGTGATTGGCCGGTGAAGTGGTTGGCTGGTTCCAGTACGTTCTGGAGCGGGTTGGGTAGGGAGGTTGTGGCGGTTGTTGGTTGCTAGTCCCGTGCCAGTCTTGTTGACTGCCGTCCGGTAAACTTCCTAGCGTGTGGGGGCGGCTTCCTTATGACGGGCAACGGGTGGAGGCTCCTCCTACCGCCTCCAAGTTTAAGTTAAATGTGTAGCGCATTCGGGATCTGGCAGGTGCTGTGTCCTGCGTCATGGAATCAAGCAGCGGGTTGGAAGGGACCTCAAGGACAACCTAGTTCAAGCCCCTGCTACAGGCAGTGTTACCATCCACTAGATCACGCTCTAGATCAGGCTTCCAGAGCCCCATCCAGCTTGGTCTTGAACACCCTCAGGGACGGAGCATCCACAGCTTCTCTGGGCAGCCTGTGGTAGTACCTCATCACTCTCTCTTTTGAAAAATGTACCCCTGACATGTAATCTAAATTTTCCCTTGTATCCTAAAACCATTTCCTCGTCTCCTTTGACTATAAACCCGTGTAAAAAGTTGATCTCCCTTCTCTTTATAAATCTCCCATTAAATATTGGAAAGCTGTAATGAGGCCTCTCCCAGAGCCTTCTCTTCTGCAGGCCAAACAAGCCCAGTTCCTTCAGCCTGTCTTCACAGCAAAGGTGCACCAGTCCTCTTATCAACTTCATAGCCTCCTCTGGACTTCCTTCAACAGCTGTTCATCATTCTTGTACTGGGTGCCTGGGCCTCATGAGGGCAATGTAGACAGGGAGAATTACTTCCCTCACCCTGCTGACCACCCTTTTTTTGATGCAGCCCAGGATGCAGCTGGCTTTCTGGGCTGCAAGAGCAGACTGCACTTCACAGCTGCACTCAATCCCATCATCAATATAATTGATAAAGATGTTAAAGAGGAATTGTCACAATACAGACCCCTAGGGTTCATAACTTTGTACTCAGTTTTTGATTGTGAAATGCTCTGCTCACTGGCCTTACCAGGTCATTGTTCCTGTACGTGGTACAGCACGTTACTTGTACAGGAAAATAATTGATTTCCAGGGAGTTTTTATTGCAGCACTGGGAATTCCTGAGATACCCTTATGTTCTTCACTTTGCTGCTTCTGCTTTGGCCTGAGGACAGTGCTCACAGCTCAGGCCCAGAGTGCAGTAACAAACATCAGGTGCAGATGCATTCATGTACCAATCTGCAAGCCTTCTTACGCAGAAAACTAACACAGTAAATATTTTCATAGTAAAATATTAGCAGCAAGTTCCCAGAATCTGAAAGGTAATGAGAGATGAGTTGTTTTTTTCAGTATGTAAAAAGTGAATACTGTGTTTTCCCACTCGAGTTATTTCCTGGGTTCAGTTGACCTCGAAGATTAGACAGGCTTTGTGTTGTCCCAAAAGGCTGCTTTTTTCTTTGAAATATCTTTTCTGTTCTCTCTATTGCTTCTCAAGAGAAACCTAGATTAATTTTCTGCTTTCACAGTCTATCAGAAATGCATGTTTTGAATCTGGTCATGTAATGCTTCTGCTGAAACTGTTCTAAAAGCTTTTTGCTATTTGAAATTTGAAGCTATGCAAGGCTGTCATGCTGAGACAATGGCTTCAATAGGGACTGCTATTTTTCAGCAGCAGAGCACCCTTAAAGTGGAAGCAGTCTGAAGCCTTGAATCTAAAGTTTAAAACAGTCTGAATAAACATTAAATTGAGTTTGTTTATCTAACAGGCAACATTACCCTAAGCAAGGATTTGGATGGTACATGCTGATGTTTGTTATAATCTGACAGTAATATTTTTCCTTTAACTGAACTGAATCTGAGAGCACATTTACACAGATCATTTACAGGCAAAATGGAACAAGTACATTTATATGGGTGCTGTTAGTTGTCAAATACATTTGTTAGCAAAGATACTCAACATAAATATAAAATCCAATGAATAATTAAGTATAATAATTAAATAAATCGCCTGTAAGTTTCCTAAAGTTTTGGCTAAATTGAATAAAATATATGTGTTTTTTAACTTAGTTTCCAGGCAGCACAATGATTATTTTTTCACAGTGAAGTCAAGTGTACCCAGAATACTTAGTTAGGAATGGCATTATTTAATGATGGAAATGGAAAAACACTTCAACAAAGGGATTCTGCTGCATTGAATAAGTTTTCTCTGTGTACTTTTCTCATGTATACTGAATTGGAGAGAAAATTGACCTTAATGGTAGCCTACGTATAAGCCTCCTCTGAGTACTCAGATGTAAAAGCCTGGAGTTTCTTTAAAGCAGCATTTTCTTTCATTCGAAACACAATTATACCAAACAATGATTTTAAAGAGGATTAAACGAATTCTTGGGAAGGTTAGCATTCAGTTTTGCTTTAGATCCCTCAAAATATTTTGAATACACTTGTTCCTCAGGACTGAAGAACTGTATTTCTTAATCAACCAGCAGAAATAACATAATGAACATGCTGTTCGTTGCAGTCTAAGTCTAGGAGATATTCTGTTAGTATTGGAATGCCATTTCAGCTCCTTCTTTCATTGTTTCTTTTCCCTTGCTTGACTGGATAGATTGGTGTACCACAGCTGTACAATTAACTTGCTTAGTTCCACTGTTGACATCTTTCTAAAATGAAAAACTTAAATTAGGGATATCATTTGTAAAAGCACTTCATAAAAATATAATAAGCTTAATGCATGGGCTATGAGAAATTCGAACAGTCACAATGTTGTTCTTACGATTGCACATACAGAATTCAGGAACTAAGTTACTGTGGATAAAAAAAATTCTGTGACTAATAGCTGAAGGAGAAGCTGTAAAGTTTCCCATCTGTGGTCTTCAGAACAATTTCTTATTATAACTTTCTGCAGCATGTTCTGTTGAGTTCTATGAGACATCTGAAAAATTGAGTTTAATAAATTTTTACTACAGTTCTGTTTTTAAACATGTTCTTCCAAGACACTGTCTTGAATGTGTTCTCCTAAGTAGAACAAGAACACAGCCAAGGAATCCTTTTCCCTTCTTCATGAGTCATACTCATATGTGCAGTTAATAATTTGTGAATAATTCACATGCATATCACATTCATTATATATAATAATGAACCATTAACAGTGTGTTTATACTTTTAATCTGTTCCATTTGAAAACAAGGATCAAGCTATTATGCTTTCTGTTGAATTTGATTCGTGATCAAACCTATTGGTTAATTTCATTCAAACATAACAGAAGTAGTCATAAATAAATTATTACAGATTTCGTGGTAACAGAGCAGAAATATTCTGATGAAGAAAGGCATTATAGTAAACTCAAACCGTACTGGACACCGAAGAATCTACATGGGAAGAAAAAACATGTGCATACCTCTGTTGTAAATATCCGCCAGCCTTTGGTGCACATGCCATTCACAAACCATGAATCTGCACAATTCAGTCTCCTTTGGTTCTGTTCTTCATTGACTGTGATGTACGTGTAGCTTCACATCGTATTTGCCTAGTATTTCACAGCTTTAGAAATCATCAAAACACTGGCCCTATAGACCTAAATAAGATTGTTTGCATGTCTAAAATAAACAATATTTGTCTTTGCAGACTTGATTTTCAGAATTAATTTATTGGATTTTAGATACTTAAAATCAGATTTATTGCCAAAATCAATTTGAAATATCTTTTCAGTAGCATTGAGTTATTTGTATGCTAATTAATTTCTCTTCAATTAATTGAAGAAAACCAATTATTAATCTTTTGTTCTTCATTTCACATAGCATTGTGAACTATTTCTGGGAGAGCCTAAATAAGGATGCAGTGTTTTGGTGGTTGTGCTAGCTTATTTATAGATAAATAAGCTTTATCTTTAAATAAGCTAGCACAAGTTTTGGAAATAATCTACATGAATTACAGTGCATTGCCATCAGAGAAAGGTTAAACTGAATTTAGAAACAGAGCAAATTACAGATACTCTTTCCATTACCTGCACTGATTCAAGAACTGTCTTTTGCAGACATTCTTGAATGAATTAATTCCAAGTCATAAAGAAGTCCAACCTGCAGGGTGAGAATAAGAGATACACAATCTCTCAGGTTCTGATCATAGAATCATAGAATAGCCTGGGTTGAAAAGGACCATCACCTAGTTTGAATCCCCCTGCAATGGGCAGGGTTGCCAGTCAGTAGACAAGACTGCCCAGAGCCATGTCCAGCCTGGCCTTGAATGCCTCCAGAGATTGGTCATCTACAACCCCAATCTCTCTGGGTAACCTGTTCCAGTGCATCACCATCCTCTAAATGAAAAACTTCCTCCTAATATCTAACCTGAATCTCTCCTGTCTAAGTTTAAAACCATTCCCCCTTGTTCTATCACTATCAACCCATGTAAACACGTCCCCCCTCCTGTTTATATGTTTCCTTCAAGTACTGAAAGGCCGCAGTGAGGTCTCCCTGGAGCTTCTCCAAGCTAAACAAGCCCAATTCCCTCAACTTTTCTTCATAGCAGAGGTGCTCCAGCCTTCTGATCATCTTAGTGGCCCTCGTCTGGAACCTCAACCAGGGTTAGGGTTAGGGTTAGGGGGATTCCAAGAATTCCACATCTTTACTGTGTTTGGGCCCCCAGGCCTGGACGCAGTACTCCAGGTAGGGCCTCACAAGAGCAGAGTAAAGGGGGACAGTCACCTCCCTCTCCCTTCTGGCCACTCCTCTTTTAATGCAGCCCAGAACACAGCTGGCCTTTTGGGCTGCAAGCGCACACTGGTGACTCCTGTCCAGCTTGTTGTGCACCAGGACCCCCAAGTCCTTCTTCACATGGCTGCTCTCAAGGAGATCTTCCTGCAGTTTGTATGAATACCTGGGGTTGCCCAGGCCCAAGTGCAGCACCCTGCTCTTGACCTTACTGAATCTCATTAGGTTTACATGGGACCACTTCTCCAGCCTGTCCCTCTGTATGACTTCCCTTCCCTCCAGTGTATTGACTGCAGCGCTCAGTTTGGTGTCATCTTCAAACTTGCTGAGGGTGCACTCAATTCTATTGTCTGTGTAACTGATAAAGATGTTGAAGAGCACTAGTCCCACGACCAACCCCTGAGGAAGTTGTGACCAGCCTCCACCCAGACAAAGAACCATTCATCACAACCTGTGGCTGCAAGCAATCAACCGGTTATTAATTCATTGAACAGTCCATCTTTGAAATCCATACCTCTTCAGTTTAGAGAGAAGGATGTGGCAAGGGTCCATTCAAAGCCTTTGCAGTTGTCAAGGTAGATGACATTAGATCTATTGCCTCTCCCTTGTCCATCAGTCCATCACTCTATTCTAGAAGGCCACCAGATTGGTCAGGCAAGATCTGCCCTTGGTGAAGCTGGCTGCCTTGTATCACCTCTTCGTCTTGTATGTGCCTTAACATAGCTTTTAGGAGAATATGCTCCATGATCTTCCCATGCACAGAGGTCAGGCTAATCTTTTTGGACTAGCATAGATCTATGTCATTAAATGGAGATTTAATTCTCTTACATTTTCTCCCTATAAATTTTCCTGTAAAGAGTGTCCTAAACCTTATCATAGGAGTACAGTTCCGATCTGAAGAGCCACACTCAAGTATTCCTGTACTAACCAAAATCAGTAATGCTAAAATTAGGATATAATTATTTCCATAGCAACTAATGTTCATTCGGCAAATTTAGGACGGTACCATATAACGTCTGGAGAATCAAGTACCAGAATATACTGTTGATGATGAGGCAGAGCCCTGCTAAGATTTTTTCGTGTAGGCTGTGCAACGTGACAGTATCTTGAAGCAGACCTCTGGGAAAAAAATTGCAGTGGAATCGCTCAGACTTTTTTTTTGGTTACTGCTTATTTTTGGGACAGTGATTGAATGATTAGAGTAACGGCTTTATTTAAATTTAAAAATGTCAGTGCTATATCTGAGAAAAAGCCATTTTATCCAAACATGTCTCTACAGCTTTCTGTATTGGATACCTAGGGAAGAGTGTAAGGGTTGGAGTAGTATATGATCATATCTTCCCAGATTACTCTTAGATTTTAGTGATTGCTGATCCAGGATATGACAGCCCCGAAACATTTTTTGTTTCATCAGTTTTACAGTCATGTTCAGGCCTATGTAAATTTCCTGCATCCATCGCATCTTGTAGCAAGGAGTTCCATGGCTGAACAAGCTTCTTTGTGAGCACAGGCACCTCAATTTGTTTGTATTATATTTGCCCGATCCTTGTTCTTATATCACAGGAGCCTGTGAACAATGGATTCTTTGTTCCAGATGTCTGTAATTTCTAGGATTCACATGCAGGTGCATTATAGACTAGGATTTTGAATTTGAGCCCGATAGATTTTTTTTCTCCCCTTAGGTAAATATTGCTCAAATGTTTAAAACTAATCACAGAATCACTGAATTGTAGGTGCTAGAAGGCACCTTGATAGATCATCTAATCCAATCCCCCTGCCTAAGCAGACTTTCTAGACCAGATTGCACAGGTAGGCCACCCAGGCAGGTCTTGTGTATCTCCAGAGAAGGAGACTCCATGACTCCCCTGGACAACCTGTTCCAATGCTCTGTCACCCTTACTGTGTAGAAATTCTTATGTAGATTTGTGCAGAACTTCCTATGCTCCAGTTTATGGCTATTTCCCCTTGTCCTGTTGTCACACACTGCTAAAAAGAGCTTGGCCTCATGCCTTCTTGTGGTTTTGTGACTTTTGTTGTCTGTATTCCACATCGCAAAATCATGTAAAGCAACAGGAGTTAAAGAGTTAATGTTCTGGTTCGGTGGACTGCCTTTTTTGCATATTTGGTTCTTAGAGGGGAGAGGAGTGGCATTCCCCAGAGGACTTGGCATAGGGAGGAAGAAAGGTGAAGCTCCTGGCAGATTACAAATCTCTGTTTATGGTGGCGAATGTGTGGTCCTACTGCAGTACAGAGTAAGACCTTGGTTTTGGACACTCTCATTGTGTTTATTTATTGGCCTCAACTCCAATTGTTTTATCTCGCATTCTGAGATCAGAGTTAGTAAATTAACATTCCTCCTCAGATTGTGGTCTTTGCACTGTTTTTGGACACATCTCCCTTCCCTTCCCTTCCCTTCCCTTCCCTTCCCTTCCCTTCCCTTCCCTTCCCT